>NC_063207.1:11802775-11835275 GCF_017589495.1 Alosa alosa | reverse complement strand
TATCATGAGGAAACACAGCTAGTCTTTTCCATCTAATGCAGTGGGGATTTGTCTAACTTCTTGCATACTGTTATTTGGCATCTGGCATCTGTTGTACGTGCTGAATGCTAGTTAGTGGTGGCGGTGAAAAATAGAGGGGGAACGTCTATGCCGAGTTGAATGTGATTAACAAATTTGTAACAAAGAAATGCTGGGAATAGCTTTTCAAACTGTGACCGGTGAAAAGCGTATAATGTTTTTGTAGTGATGATATGTAACAGTCTTCCACTCACGAGAAAGCTGCACAACTAGTATGCACATTAAAATGAGAAGAATGTGTTTGTGTGTGTGTGAGATAGTGACTGCTTATTCCACCTCCTGCCAGTTCCTTATGGCAGTATGGCAGTGGGCGTTTAGGTGTTGGAGGCCATGAGCTGAATCATCTTCTCATACATACATACACACAGGTTGTTCGGCAAGCCCATAAGCCAAGCTCATGGACGGCGGTGCGTTAGTCGGATCTCTTTGAGCTACAGTATATGAACACTTTTTTCATAGCCTCCAAACTCGCTACCGATCATGTCACCGGAGAGGGCTTTTATTGCCTTCACAGTCCACAGTGGCCTCGCGAGGGTATCTGGGTATCTGCAACAGCCACTTACCTCTGCCTTAGAGAGGAAATGACAGAGACTGATGATCCATTTATGGCCCCCCCACCACTACACACACACACACACACACACACACACACACACACACACACACCCATATTGATAAAGCCTTGTGTCTGAGATGAAGATAATGACGACAGGATGTGCTTGATTTTAAGACAAACATTTGCCGTGTGCGAGTGTGTGTGCGTGGAGGGGTGCATTGTGGGTAGCGGGCAACGTAAATGGGCATGTTATAGTTTTTCTTCTCTTTTTTTTTTTTTCCAGGATGCAATCAGCGTCGGCAAACAGTGATTATCAGCTCGGTGCGTGGTGCGGATGTCTCCCGCTGTCACATTGTCCCCCTTCACTCCACTCCTATTTGCTTTTCCTCGGGCGCACGTTCCTTTCAAACGGGGGTTGGGGGGCGATTGAAGAGATAAGCCCTCCCGGCTGTGATCAATGTTCGATTCGTAACACACTCAGTAGTCTGTAACTGTGTGTCATTTTTCTGATGTACATCGGCCCATTTTGATGTTTGTTTTGATGAAAGCATCTTTTCATCTGTGTATATGTCAATACATGGCGTGTAAAAAGCCCCTGACAGACTCCGTGGCAATTTCCCTCACCATGCCAACGTCTTTGTCTTTTTCAGACGGCGGAGGGAAAACAGCCGCTCCGAGTGGAGGATGAGAGGAAGGAGGAGGAGGACGAACGACGTGTTTCCAGGAACGAATTTCCTGGCGGTGGCCAACATCGCTCAGGTAAGATTCTGGTGTCGAGGGGCTGCCGGTCTGTCCTGTGGCAGCAGGCTGTGGAAAAGGTCACGCTGACAATCCGTACCTGGAGCCAGAAGGTGTGTGTGTGTGTGTGTGTGTGTGTGTGTGTGGAGGTGTCTCCACTCCTGCAGCCCAACCTGGCATTTAATCTCTTCTCCATGCTGATTTGCATGTTTTACATTTCAAGTTTTTAGCCCCAGAAAAAAAGGACAGACCTGCAAAAGCAGACGAATAGGAGGGGAGGGGAGGGGGAGAGGGGAGGAGAGAGAGGAGAGAGAGGAGAGAGAGAAGAGAGAGAGAGAGAGAGAGAGTGCAACAGAGAGAGAGAAAGTAACACATCACACATTAACGCTGAACGTTCCCATAATTAGATTGCCTGAGCCACGGGGTGAGGGAATCCATTGCTGTTTGATAATTAACTGAGACGGGCTGAGGAGACGGAGGCGAGGGGAACATGCTGCAGGAATCTCATTAGGGCGCCGGGGCTAATTGGGCTCGAGGAGGAAAGGGTGTGGCTGGTGGTGGGGATCATCTCCGGTGCGCGCCACGCTCGCTCTTTGTGTTGGATCATCACGTGCCCCACTGCATCCCAATCAACACACACACACACACAGACCTCATACACAGGTACAGATAGATATACTTGTGTGTACACACACACACACACACACACACACACACACAGAGAGAGACAGAACTCATACACAGGTACATACAGATATATACTTGTACACACACACACACACACACACACACACACACACAGAACTCATACACAGGTACATACAGACACACAGATATATACTTGTGTATACACACACACACACACACACACACACACACACACACACACACACACACACACACAGAGAGAGAGACAGAACTCATACACAGGTACATACAGATATATACTTGTACACACACACACACACACACACACACACACAGAACTCATACACAGGTACATACAGACACACAGATATTTACTTGTATACACATACACACATACAGTATGCAGAACTCCTACACAGATACTAGGTATTCACACAGACCTGTACTCATATGCACACACATACTTACATACAGACACACAGACATATACTTGTGTATACTCACACACACACACCTATACACACACAGGCACACAGACTCATAATAATATGTACGGCCATACACCTACACACAGCCAGCCTCCAGGTGAGAATTAATTGCAATTCCCTGACGAGGTGATCGGCGATCGAAGCTGTTCAGGAATTCTTCTCACACGGTACACTTCACTCAGCCATCCCTTCCCATATTTATTACTAACTAGCAAGCCTGTTAGTGTAAATAACATCAGGCCGCGCATTAGCCCGACGCCTTGTGCTCAGTCACACAAGGTCAGACCATACGTTAGCGCCTGGACACCCCCACAGCCATTAGACCTGAAGGCTTGGTAGAGAGGAAGCGATGGTGGATTGTTTCGCTCTTACTGGCTTTTGTGGGAGGCGGTGGAGGGTTCACTTGGAAGAGAGCACAGCGATCGGTTTTATAAGAGACAAATTGAAAGAGGGTTGTAAGGTTTGAGGTGGCGGGAGTTGCTGTACTGTTTGAGCAGTTCCACAGTGCCCCCTGTTGGCTGTGATGAGAACTACAAATGTGGGTAATTTTTTTTACCTGAAGACAAAGCAGTAAGGAGTTGTTGATGCTGCAAGTCAGTTGTTTTCAGCGAGTGTCAGAAATCTTTGGTAGAAAACTACGTCTTGTGAGTGTACGCATCCGTTCACACACAATCAGATTTCCAATAGTTATAGAACATATTGATATCTGAATAAGCAGGTAATGCAGCCCAACAAATAGTTTTTTGGGTTTATTTCTTTTTTAATTAATCTAGAATGTTTGTTTTTATTTTCCTAGTGCTTCTGGCAGAAATACAAAGAGTTGATACAAGCCGCCTTGTCTAGCCAACAGCGCTGTTATATAAACCCTTTGCCTTTTAATTGTTAGCACGGCAATTAGGATCAAGAAAATATCATTCCAGCGTCAACATTTCCAAACACCACAAAAGCTGGTAAAACATTTTAGGGGCCAAATGCCATAAATTGGAGGATTGCCTCCAATTAACTACTCTTCGCATTTTCCTCTTTCTCCCTCTCTCTCTCTCTCTTTCTCTCTCCCTCTCCAATTATGCATTTTTTCCCTTTACTCATTCCTGAAGTTCTCTCCATCCACCAGCTGAAGGATGCGGCAATCTCAGCCCATCCAGCTGGCGTTTTTGCCAGAAATCCTTTAGCTGAGCAGTGCGGAGGCTGACGTGCCCCAGCCAGCTTGACTTGACTTGTGCTGCCATGCCCCCCCCCCCACACACACCCTCTGTAATGTCTCGGCCCCGGCGCATCGAAAAATGCCTCCGACAAGGCAGTAAAACTTCAAAACGAGATATAAAAAAAAGAAGAGCCTAATTCTGCCAGAGCAAGGCGGATGGGTTCTCCACCCACTGCCCTTCTCGTTTTCTCTCTTGCTCATCTCATTCCTACACCTCAACTCCACCGCTGCCACCACCCGCCCTTTGCTGTTGTTCTCTCTCTTGTTTTATGTTTCTGATTTCTTCTCTCTCACGCACGCACACACACACACACACACACACACACACACACACACACACACACACACACACACTCTTCTCTCGCTCTCTCCGTGTCCCACCCCATCAGCACTGCCCCGTCTCTCTGAAAAACAGCCGTTGGAATTGAGATAATAAACTCGGCACTGACACAAGCCTCCCTGTCTGGCTGCCAAAGGAATCTGCAAGTAATGCAAACCAGGAGCCAGAGAGCGGAGCGAGCAGGACGCGTGAAGACGCTCGGTGGTGGGGGAGGAGGAGGGGGGTGGATTTTCAATAACAAATCCTCTTTTCTTCTCTCCCCATCCCCCAGTTCACCCCTGACTGTACGAAAGTAACTCCCGGTGGCGGCGAGGCCTGGCCATGCCAGATGTTGGCAATAAGAGTGCTGTGCGGCGGTTCCTCCTCTAATGCGCTCGGATGGGAGAAACAGATGCCCGGCCGCTTTGGTGCAGCAGTGTCTCTCGGTCAAGTGATTCAACCACCACAGGCGTGCGGATGCGACTCGCACTTTTGTTCATGTCCCCTCTCTCTCGTGAGCAAGACGAAGCTTAAATGCATCCCAAATGCAAACGGAAAAATGTGTGGTGTTGACTTGACATTTAAAAGTTGGACCTAAGACTGTGACGATGTCTTTAAACAGTATAGACCCTTTCAACAAGGTAAACAAAAACAATGCTTGAACATTCTATTTTGTTCCCAATCTACTTCCTCTGCATTAAGATAACATATGGAATGTTAAAACGGAAGCCTTGTGGGAACAACTATGATGCTGTTAATGGAACTCTTGAAAGGGTCTATAATAAAGTTAGTGCTATTGTATAATATAGTATTACCGTATAGTAAAACCGATCGCTGTGCTCTCTTCCAAGTGAACCCTGCACCGCCTCCCACAAAAGCCAGTAAGAGCGAAACAATTATACACATTTATAAACAATTAGTGCTATTGTATAATATATAATATAGTTAGTGCTGTTTCTCTTGAATTTCCCCTGGAGTATCTATCTATCTATCTATCTATGTATCTATCTATCTATCTATGTATCTATCTATCTATGTATCTATGTCTGTCCAAATCCCCATAGGAGCTTGACGAGGATGCTGTCCTACCGGATGCTCCCATTGAGCTGGAAGGCCAGGCGACTCCTGGAGCTCCTCTCTACCACGGAGCTCCCTTCCCCCCCATCCCTCCTCGGCCGCTCCCACTCACCGCGCCGATCCTTGCCACCATACACCAGCGGGAGAGCATAGAGAACCGTCTAGTCGACTGGTGAGGGCGAATTCACTTTGCCCGCCATTGCACCACGAGCATAACATAATCATAAACATATAGGCACATGCTTAACCTACTCTTCCGATGTGCATAGACTTCCAAGGTCTCAGTTTGTCTTATAGACATAGCTGTCATGAATGTTCTGTCAGAATAGCACATACCGTTCTACTGAAACTGCTCTCTACTATGCACTGTACTCTGTTTTGCCATTTTTATCATGCTAGGTTAATATAGCTAGTTATAATAATTCATATATATATATATATATATATATATATATATATATATATATATAACATAATTATGACACACACAGACACATACTCATGCAAGCAAGCACACCCACGCTCATGTACATGCATACACACCACTGTATATCTCACACGCATTTCGCTTTTGTCCACAGGGTTGAGCAACAGGTGATGGCCCGCGTCATTACTGAGATGTTTGCCCGGCGAGCCCAAGGTGACCCAACCGACCAGCCAGAGCCTGCGGAGAGCGAGGCGTCAGAAACAGGTGAGCTGGGCAGGTGGCCAGTGCTGACATAACTGCACTGACATGGGTCTCTCATCAGTTGAACAGACACAAGTCTGCAGTCCAGACACAAAAGACTATTGGTCAGTCATTTAGCAGACATTCGGAGTGCACAACAAAAGAACACATTTAATAAAGACTTAATATACTTTCTTCTATTTAGATGTATTTATTTTATTTGTTTATTTTTGCAGCCGCTTTGGGCTTCTGTCAGTTGAGACACAGGAAAGATTTATGACTTCAGCAGAAGTTCAGCCGTAATGGCTGATCCCCAACACACACGGCACGCACAAACGCATGTCCCCTTCTGACTCTACAAGATTATTAAATTGAGTTTGGCTCTTAATGAGGTGGGGGGGGGTCCACGAGAGATAGGGGAGAGAAAGAGAGAAAGAGAAAGAGAGAGAGAGAGAGAGAGAGGGGCCAGGCCCATAGCTGCTCCCTCTTCTCTCTGAACTATTGACTCATAGTTAATTCTGCCCATGCCAGCACTGCTCTGTCAGACGTGTCAGCGGGACTGGGGGTTGCAGTTTCCTCATTAAGCCCTGATCGCGCTGCGCCGTGATGGATCTGAGGGCTCCGGAGCCATAATGGAGGCTGTGCACAGTCACTGGCCCATTAATCCACACTCTCTCTCTTTTTTTTTCTTCTTTTCCCTCTCTCTTTTTTCTCTCCTGCGCCGCGTAATAGAAAGATCAATGGCGTATCACATTTGCCGAGGAGGCTACAAGTCTGAGATCAAGCCAGCGGGTCACTGTCAGCACTTTTCTCTTCTTTTTCACTTTTCAATCTCTCTCTCTCTCTCTCTCTCTCTCTCTATCTCTCTCTCTCTCTCTCTCTCTCTCTTCTACTCCCCTCTACTCTAGACTTTGATCCCTTGCCTCTATCTCTTCCGCTTTTAAACAACTAGCATCTCGTTACTTCTGCTAAATCTAGATGCCCTCAGAAGCCTCCAAAACTCTCTTGTTTGTTTTTTGCCACAGTGAAAGAATGGCGTGCTGAGCTGTGTAGCACAAACCCCTGTGTTTTGTGTAGTGACATAGTATAAGTATAAGTATAAGTATAAGTATATATACTTTTTTGATCCCGTGAGGGAAATTTGGTCTCTGCATTTATCCCAATCCGTGAATTAGTGAAACACACTCAGCACACAGTGAACACACAGTGAGGTGAAGCACACACTAATCGGCGCGTGAGCTGCCTGCAACAACAGCGGCGCTCAGGGAGCAGTGAGGGGTTGGGTGCCTTGCTCAAGGGCACTTCAGCCGTGCCTACTGGTTGGGGTTCGAACCAGCAACCCTCCGGTTACAAGTCCGAAGCGCTAACCAGTAGGCCACGGCTGCCCCAATAAATGGCATATGACACAACACAATTCTGTCGCTCGCCTCTCTCTCGCTAGTAATGATGAGACTTTATGACGAGTTTTAAATGAGTGAGTGAGAACGTCACGGTCTCCTCTATAGCAGAGGAGTTCATCCATTGCAGATTAATGATGAGCTTTGAGTGTGCGCGAAAGTAATAGTCTCATTCCATGCAGTTGAAAGTTAGTTTTGGATTTCGAATAAGTGTGTGAGTGAACCATACTCCTCCATTGCAGAGAGTTCATCCTGAGCTTTGCGTGCTGATGTTATTGTGTCCATCTCTCTGACAGGGGCGGTGGCCAGTGCACTGGGCCTTCAGCTCTTTCTGGACGACGGCAGGCCAGTGGCCCCGGCTGTGCTCAGGCACTATGTGGAGGAGACGCTGGCTGAGGTCGTCTCCAGCATGCTAGGAGAGAGGGAGGCGCACGCACACACCGCAGAGCCCGCAGCTCCCAGTGCTCGGCAACAACCAGCGGCACCAGAGGTACACACACACACACACACACACGCACACACACACACTTTAGCAAAATAGCATTTGTTTCCCTAGCAGATGGCTCCATCCAAAATGATGACCTACATATCAAAAGATGCTGCAGGTGTTATCAGTCCTTCTGTTTATGAGCTGCTATGATTAGCCATAGTTTTTCTTGGAGAAATTTCTAGACCATATTGTTGCGTTTTTATGTAAACATATGTCTGTACTGTATAAAATGTATAAGTCCTTTTCATAGAATCATAGATGAACGAAGCAAATCAGTTAACCTGTATGTTCAGAGATGATTAGTAATATATTTAGTCGTACATAGTTGTGGTTATTGACCGCAGCACACATATTCATCATGTAGTTCTGTCTCTTTCAGGAGGCTGTGGTGCCCACCCCTGTGCCCACTCCAGAGCCCAGCGTGAGACGGAGCCCCCTATCCCGCAGTCACACCCAGTCCCCTCTGGACACACCCCAGGCCTCGGAGCAGAGCTCCCCGGAGCAGACACCCCGAGAGGCTGAACCCCAGCTCACCGCTGCAGGTCAGATAGGCACACTGGCATATATATACACACACACACACACACCATCACCTCAGTGTACAAGAATTGTGTACATATAGCATAATTGATGTCTTACACCATAGCATAACACGGGAAGCCACATGACTTGTTAGCCTACAAGGCCTGAGTTTTCATACCATTTACATGTACAACTCTGGCTGCCAAGTGGAAGAGCTGTAGATGATTATGTGGGATTCCTGTCTCATTAGAGAGCCTGTGTTATTGTTTTTGTTCATCCATGCTGCTTTGTATGCTAACAGCATTACAATCTCAAAAGATTGCAGTGTTAGACAGATATGTTTCAACAGTAATTGACTCTGTCTCTAAAAATCATGTACTCCATATTTTTGTTGTTTGTGTCAATGCTTCAGAAGCAGAACAGCCTCCAGTTGCCACACCCACCATAACCCCTGTCCAGTCGCCGCCGCGAGTGACCACGCCGTCTCCACCCCCACCCGCCCCTGAGCTGGCCAGCCTGCGCAACAACCCCTGGGGAGATGCCGAGCTCCCACTCAAAGAGGAGCAGCCTCACAGCGAGAAGGAGCCAGCGCAGCCGACCCCAGTGTGAGTGACAGGCCTCAGACACACACACACAACACACACACACACACACACCTCACCTTTGTTTGGAGAGTCTGCCCAAAAATGTATAACAGAGACAGTTCAGTCCAACTGTGTTGTCTTGTAGTTCACTTACGTTTATGCCCATTAAATTTGGATGCTTTTATCCAAAGTGACTCAAAGTACAGATGTACACACTGTCATTAGTAGCCGACGTGTGCTCCCTTGGAGTCAGGATGATCATGGTGCTGTTTGCGCCTTCCTCAACCAGACGAGCCACAGTCTCTTGCATTAAATGACCACCTCTTCCATGATCTGTGATTGGTAATCAAGCAAGGAATGAATGCCAACAGATGGCAGAGACATTGCAGAGCAGTGAAATTGTTATTTGGAACCACAGCTCCACCTGCTGTTGCTCCAGTGAACTGCTTATAGTTTTGAACCACGTTTCTTCTGAGGTTCAAATATTTATCTTTTCTGTGAAAGCGTGGTGTGCATTCAAATGAGCATTTTGAGCAAACAACCTATTATTGATCGACACTGTCTCAGTTGACCAGACGCTGGGCTTCTCGCTCTGGTGCACAGATCAAAGCTGCATCAGCTGAGAACATGTTTTGACATAAGTAATATCTGAAGGGGACACGCTGGGGAGTAATCGATAGACAGTCTTGCATAAGGCCTGCCTTGCCAAATAGATAGGAAGAAACATGAGTGAGCTAGTGCTATGGGTCTCACCTTTTAAAATGTAGAGCATTAAATTGCATCTAACATGTCTGATCTCACATGTCTGATCTCACCATACATCTCTTTTTCACTTGCTCCTTTCATCTGAAATGGCATATACAGTCAGTAACAGGGCTGTCCAGATATAAGGCCATTGAATGAGAGACTGTCATAGGAAGCGATTTCTAGTAACTCATCATGCATGTGTGGGCAGTGTTTGGAAGGGGAGATGGTGGTGAGGATATGCGTCAGTGATGGTGATCAAAAGCACTTCAGACTTCAGTCACGCTTCAGTCACTCTCTGATTCATGGTTGATAGTTGAAATGACGCACACCATCGGAGTGGAATTCAAGTTAACATCTATGACCCGTACGTGTAGCAACAGAGGAAACACAGAGGAAAACACAGGGAAAAACACCGCAATGGCTTTGAAAAGACGTTCAAGAGCAACACACCCAGAGTCCTTTTTTAGGACTCAGACCCAGACCCAGGGCCTGCTACTGGTCCAGCGATCCTGCTCCGTGATCACCGAGGGGCTAGAGCCCAAGTCATACCCATCCGATTGGTTTTAAAAAGACGTTCAAGAGCAATGCACTCAGATTCTCCAAACACAGAAACACAGACACAGGCACAGTCAGTCAGGTCTTAGTGTATGGAGCCATCCTGGCAGTGGCTGAGCACTGGTCCTGTACAGGCCCTGGATCAGGCTCTGATATTGTAGTTTAATCATTTGGTCCAGATTAAACTGGTTAGCGCTTCGGACTTGTAACCGGAGGGTTGCCAGTTCGAACCCCGACCAGTAGGCACGGCTGAAGTGCCCTTGAGCAAGGCACCTAATCCCCCACTGCTCCCTGAGCGCCGCTGTTGTTATGGGCAGCTCACTCGCCCGGGATTAGTGTGTGCTTCACCTCACTGTGTTCGCTGTGTGTTTCACTAATTCACGGATTGGGATAAATGCAGACACCAAATTTCCCTCACGGGATCAAAAGAGTATATATACTTATACTTATCCTTACTTATACTTCCGCTCAATTTTCCCTTCAGTACGTTATTATATTCACAGGTTTTCTCTTGCAAAAATCTGCAGGTCCAATCAGCGAACAGAGGCAGTGGCTGAGAACGATGACGTTGAGGTCGTGCGCTAGTTTGAGCCAGACATACGTCACGACCAAACGTTAGCGATTGGTTATGGCCGATCCAGAGTGGCTCTGGGCAGATCCAGTAGTTTTAAACTTCAACAGAGTACTCGCTTCAAGGAAGTGAACGCTTGGCAATGGAAAGTGGCCAGACTCTCTATACATTATGAAATGTACGAGAGTCTGGTAGGACCAGGCTACTTCTTTCCTCCTTCTGTCTCTCTCACACCATGTCCCTTTCATCTCCTCTCTCTTGCAGTATCATGTCCGTGGCCAGAGAAGAGGAGGCCATCCTCCCATCTCCTCCTCCTTCTCCTGCCAAACCCCAGACTCCAGTGCCTCCACCTGCTGCTGCCACTGTAGTGAGGGAGCCCTCTCCTCCTCCTCCTGCTCCTGCTAGTCCTCTCTCTCCCTCCTCCACGGAGGAGAGCAGCTCTGGCGGCTCGCTAACGGAGACGGAGGCCGTTGCCAGACACATCTCCGAAGGGGAGCTGCTGCTCAGTTACAGCCACATCGCAGCAGCCAGAGGTATTTGCATTTATAGTATGTACCGGTATACATTATGTTGAAGCACAAACTGGTATACAGACACATACCAGTACAGTATGCCAGATGTGCTAGCATAGTTCACCTTAACCCATATATCTAGTCACAGTATATTCATTGTCTGTATAACTAGCATAACTACTGCTTCATAGCTGTGGTTGAAAGTGCTCAGGATGTGTATAATACAGCCACTCATAGATGCAAAAACTGAACATGCAACTAAAGTTGCACTTACCATACACAATTAATTCCCCTTTTTGTCAGTGTTCAACTTACAGGGTACATATTTTGAAGTCAGGTGCCTTACAACTTCTTCTTTAAAAGTTCAAAGAAATCCAGTTTGACTCAATTTGTCGAGGTGAACATGCCTCTGCTGTGAAGACAGTAGCATGTAAGAGGTCATTGGAGTAGATCAGTTACACTGTTCTCACTGGACTTTCATTATTCACAGCTCTGGAAGAGGAGGGTCTGATTTTACCCAACCTGAATGCCAGTCTCTCCAGCTCTCTCCTGGGTGTTCAGGACATGGTGAGCATCCCTGTCATGTCGAATCATGACAATCTAATTTGATGTTGATATAGAATTGTTAACTGTGGTATGATGTTGTACTGTAATGTGTACTATAATTTTATCTTCAGTTGTCAATAGTTTTGTCAGGTCTTTACCATTGTGGATTTGGTATGCCCTAAAAGTCCGGACATACCCAAGCAATGTATTTCTTAAGATCTTTGGGTCAAGATCTGTACTCTATAACCATGACGGATTATTTCTTAAATTATAACATAGCTTCATATCACTATGTTATGGGCTATTTGTTGATTGTTTGTCACAGATCTACTGACAGAAGTGTGACTGATGCTATTGTGACTTAAATGGATGGTTTTCTCTGTATGTCTGTTGTGTCTCAGGACTATGACCCGCCTAGTGAAGGTCAGGTGGTCCTGAGACCACACCCACGGTCTCAGCACGACCCAATCCTGGCTCTGCTGGCTCGTATGGACCGGGGCCCGGTCACACAGCAGCCTGCTGAGGTAATGGCTCACTCCCACTCTAGAACCTGACCATGTCTATGACCTGGCTGTGAGCTTAGGTCACATGTCTAAACACATATCTAGGCGGGTAGATGTTGTGCTGGTGGTATTTATGTGGTGTTTAATAGGTATTTAATGGTGTTTAACATTTGTATGCCCGTTGTGTTTTACCATGGCATTTGTTAACATCCCACGTAAAGAAAAAGGCTTCTGTTGTGGTGATTTGCTGTGTATAGAAGTATCTTTGTTTCAACATGGTCTCAATATCTTATAAACTGTAGACAAGACCACCAGGGGGCACTAGCACTCTAGCTAGGAATTGTCTCTTCTTATAACTGTAACCTTGGATATACAAAGCTTTGTAGAGCTTTGTAACCAAGATACTGTAGGGTTGGAGGTTCATGCCAATCATTGTGTTCTATGCTGCTCTGCCCAGGCCTAATTGTGTGTGTGTGTGTGTGTGTGTGTGTGTGTGTGTGTGTGTGTGTGTGTGTGTGTGTGTGTGTGTGTGTGTGTTTGTGTGTGCATCTTTTTGTGTGTATCAGAGGTCCTGGGAGGAGGGCAGCAGTGCAGGTGAGGTCAGTGAAGGACAGAGACCCCTACTGCCAGCAGAGGGAGAGAGCATTATGAGTGGCCACTCACTCCTGGAGCCCTCACACACGCACAGAGTAACACTCACGTCACCTGGACAGCTCACAGAAGCAGGTATACAACCCCCCTCTCAAGCTCATGTGTACTACACACACACACATACACACACACACACACACACACACACACACACATATATATGCAGGTGTTCTGTTAAATACTCTCATGTCACCATATACATCTTATATGTGTATACATGATATATCCTGTTAGGAATTCAGTTGATAGAGTCTGGATATACTCAAGAGTCTAGTCATGGACACCCAGCACCCTCCTGAAACTTGCCAAGTCCACATGAAGTCCACGCAGTGCTGTCCAGTTGTGATCTACTTGGTTCGGTCAGCCATTACTGAAAGTTCTGTTCAATCAGTTATCTGATCCATCATCACCATGCTGTCATTATCTCCAGAGACACTAGCACGTCAGTCGTGAACAGCGAGTCAGACTGGCTTATTGTGGTGTGTGTGTGTGTGTGTGTGTGTGTGTGTGTGTGTGTTTTTTTTTAGTCAATGTGCTTGGCGTCAGCAGTAAATCAAGCTGATGTTGTGTACTAAGCTGGTGACGGATGGTGAATTTCGATCTCATGGCAGTGAGATCAGTGAAGCGTGTCCAACTCACACAGAGGGGGAATGTGAGGCGTTTGGTCTGTTTTTCATCAGTGTATAATGCCAAAATGCACAAATATGTGAAGGTACAGAATCACAAGACCATCTTCTTCTGTAGGGTAGAAATCTAATGTTTGACACGCATACTCTCACACACCACACACACTTACACATCAATTCACTTAGATGTAGTATATAGAAACCACACATACACACAAACCGAATAGATTCAGATTGCAACACACCACCATACCCCCTCTCCACCACCCACACCCCTGTGCCCTCAATCCTTTCTCTCCCCACGACACCCACCCACCTGACGTTCAGCGGCAGCTCCAACCCTCCCAGCATGAGGGATGAGGGCGTGCTAAAGCAGGGCTAGAGCCTCTCTCTCTCAGGTGGTCTCCACCCTCCTCCAAACCCCACAGCCCGCACAGAGAATGAGAGAAACCTGGGGGTGGATGAAAATGATGAGGGCAGGGGGCCGAGGCGTCCTGGGCAGGAAGGGGTGACAGAGGCAGGCGTCCTGGGCGTGGGAGATGTTTGTGTTGTGGGCTGGTGGTGAGAGCAGAGACAGCCGAGCTAGGAGCGTGCTCAGAAGGGACGTTGGGCCCATTTTTGCTCTGGATTCTCCATCAGTGGGAGGAGGAGGAGGTGGAGGAGGAAGAGCAGAGATGGGTGGGGAAGAGAACAGGATGAGGGTGGAGGCAGGAAGTATGTATTCAATGGCAGGTCTCTTTTTTTTGTTGGTGATTCTTTTTTATTTGTGTGTCTAGTGTTGGTTTATTTGTGTCTTTAGAATTACAGTGCACAGTGGGGGTCTCCATACATCTGTGGTTTCCGCCATGTCAGATTTGTTGCATTTGCCTTGATCTTTCTCTCTCTGTCTCTCTCACACTCACTCTATGTCTTATGCAGTCGTCTGTTTGAAGTGTGTTGATGTTTATAATATACGATGACAGTGTTACTGTCATGACATCAAAGCCCAGGCATATCTCTCCGTGTGTGGCCGAACAATCTGATTAATGTCCCTCAAAAGTCATTAAGCCGTTAAGAAAACACACGGCCTGCCGCAAGCTCGCTTTCAGTGCCTTAGAAGAAAGAACTGTGAAGTTTCCTCTCCATCAGATCAATATTTAGTCTCATATTGGGTTTCCTCTTTGTCACAGTGTGTGGCTTGTTTTCCTGGCCTGAACTTAGAAGCTGTGAGAAGGCACTCGTGCTTGGTCTTTTGCTCTCTCTCAGGCACACGCAGAGACACACACACTCAGACACACACACACGCACACACACATCTCCATTTCCTTCACACAAGCAAGCATTGTATTGCATAAATATTCTTTCAGTACCTCTTGTTTGTGTACACACACGCAAGCGCACACAAACTAGTTCATATTGTCCATATTTCTATATTTTCATAATATTACCCAAAACTACATGACAATCTAACCATAGGTTGAAGGATAAACCATCATTTAAAAAGTTACCCCTTACACACACACACACACTTACACACTCACCCCCGCTCTCTCAAAGAGAGCACAGAGGCTGCTATGAGGCTGGATGAGGGCTTTTCATGTTGTGCTGCTGTTGCTGGCCCCGGCCTGAGGATGGAGATGGGGGGGGGGGGGGTTGGGCAGTGGGACTCCTGAGTTATGAGAGGACCCTGTCAGGAGTGGGAGAGGGGGAGTCTCCTGGATCCACAGCTCACTTCCTGTCCCGGCCTAAACCAATATTTACCGTCCACACAAGCAACTTCGGCTCACAGCAACACACAAAAAAAAAAATTACGGAGAAATAAAACACAGCCTCAGTGTAGCTCCGAGAGACCAGGCTGCGAGAGCAGAGAGGACACACACACACATATACTCACCAACACACACACACACACCACACAGAGATACAGCCGCAGCACAAGAAGCAAAGACGAGCCGTGTTACTGACTGAGTGCGATCATAGAAGCGATTTTGTTTTCCTCTTCATTGTGGTAACATTTTAACATGAAGAGACCATAGACTCAATAACAATGTGAAGATTTGGGGATGGGGGGGGGGGGGGGGGGGGTTATGCATGTCTGTGTTGTGGCATGTGCCCAAACTTCACTGGGGTTCCCACAGCCAAACCGCAGGGAAACAACCGCTCCGTTCCACGTATAGATCATTCAGAAGCTCCTCTGTGGTGTCAGTCATGCATAGTCAGGCTTTGAAAGATGATCATCAGTGTTTTGGTTTTGTGTGTGTGTGTGTCTGTGTGTATGTTTGTGTGTCTGTTTTTACGAGTGCTCTCTGCTGGCTTGAGCCCTCCATACATTTCAGCAGAAGACTCCATGTGTTTTCCCGTATGAGCCACTTTAGTGGGCTCTGTGGTCTGCACACAAACACACACCCTCCCCATCCATCCATCCTCCGTGTGTGCTGCAGAGAGAAAAGCGCTTTGCACTCGCGCTCGCCGTTTACTTTATGTTTGCTGTTATTTATCGTCAGTCAGCTGTTGAGCAAACAAATGACGGCATGTCTTCAGGGAGTCGTAAGTGTGTGCCAGGCTGGTTTTCCACTCCACTGTATGCTTCGCCTTTGTGTGTTTGTCTGTGTGTGTGTTCGTCTGTGTGTGTGTGTGTGTGTGTGTGTGTGTGTGTGTGTGTGTTTGCGTCTGGTTTTTTCTACGCCTGTGTGTACTCACACCTCCGTGCTCTCCAGCAGGTGAAGCCGGGTTGCTGTCCACCGACGGTGGGTTTGGGGCCAGCCCTACTGGGCCGCACACACAGACCTCCAGGCCCGGCGCGCCCCCTCCACCCAGCAGAACTAGCACTGCCAGGGCGCCATCACCACCAGCGGGCCTCCCACCCAGCTTAGAGGAGGCAAGTGTCATCATGATGAACTCTCTCACACACACGTACACACACACACACACACACACACACACACACACACACACACACAAGCACACAAGCACATATATGCAAACATGCACAGACATATACACATAACCATGTACAGACAGACACATGAGACATGCACACACGCCCATGCTCCGTGTAAATGTATACACATATGTTCGGTTTTGTATATACATTCACACATGCACACACACACCAAAGCCACAAGTGCACAAACACTTCAAACTCACACATACTGTACATTCACACTCACATTCACATGCACGCACTAGCAGACCACACACACAGACATACAAATACAGACACACACACACATATACACTCCGTGCAAATGCATACACAGTCACACTCACATATACATTCATGCATGCACACACACACACATACACATACACATACACATATACATACAAATATACATACAATCATGCTCACATATACATTCATGCATGCACACACACACATGTACACATACACATACACATACAGTCGCACTCATGTATACATTCATGCATGCATGCACACACACACACATACACATGCAATCCCACTCATACACTAATGCATGCGCAGACAATTCATGCAGGCTTTCACTCACAAACACCACACATACTCCTACACACATCCCCAAACTAAATGCCTTTCTCTTGGCAGACATATACCTGCTCTTTCTTGGCAGGCACAGGCAGACAATGGGGCCAGACGCTGCTCATATGTTATCTTTTGCCGCAATCATGTTCGGTGCAGACTGTGCCTCTTTTGCTGAATCACGCAGCCTTCCAAGCAGATTTTACTCTGGATTTGTACTTGGCTTGTCCATGCCCGAGTTGAAAAGAACACAAAAGCGGTAGCCGCGCGCTGTCGCCACGCTCAAATCCAATAGAGCTCCATCTCAGTAAGCCCTGTTCTTAACGTAGAGAGACCTGCGCTGCGAAATGTTTTCCTTGCATTTGAACCTTTTATTTATACGGAGCTTTTTTTAAGTGGATTAATTTTAGGTCACTGATTTAATCGAGTACTGATGAACAAAAAATATTTAGCTTAGGTATGAAAAAAATTCAACAAAGTGCTTTTTTTCTGTTGACTATGCTAACAAAGTCAGTGCCATTTAAAAAGGAGTTGGAAAGAAATGAAGCGTGGCCTACTTGCCGGTGTTCTGCAGTAATGTTCCCCTCTGTGGGGATATGCATGCTGCACCGCATAAGTGTTTGACATGACAAATGGCAGGGCAGGGCTCGCTTTGGTAAGGACGTGCTAATGCTGGCGACAGGAGCTGGCTCCTTACGAGACTTTCCGTCTTGGTTTTTTTTTTTTTTTTTTTTTTTTTTTTTTTTTCGGGTTGTGTAAGGAAGACAGAGACAGAGTGGGCCAATCTGCTATACCCACACACACAGCCAAAGCTACTCTGGGATAGTCTCCCCGTGCCTGTAAACTGGACATATGTGGGGGTTTTACCCAGGAAATGGGGGAGAAATTGAAACTGTGTGTGTGTTTTCTCTGCCGGCTCCCCCCCTCTGTTCCCGGCTAATCCTCTCTCCTCAATGCAATATCTTCCCACCCTTCCTTTCCTCCTCTTTTGTCCTCTTCCCTTTCAACTCCCTGAGTTTTACTCCTTCTCTCCATCCTCTTTCGCCTTATCTTTCCTTTCCTTTCTCTGTCCCTCTGCCCCCTCCCCACTCATCCTCTCTCTCTCTGTCTCTGTCTCTCTCTCTGTCTCTCTCTCTCTCTCTCTCTCTCTCTCTCTCCCCTCTCTTCCTCTCCTCTCTTTCCTCTCTGTAGGCTCCAGATCCTTTTGTGGAGCCGTCCCACAGACCCGCTCCTATCCTGGTGAGGCAGTATGAGCAGCAGGCCCCGCGGGACTCCCACAGGCCAGGTACCGTCTCTAAACCAACACACACTCACACTCACACACACACACACACACACACACACACACACTCCTCTTGCCCACCTCATTACCTCTAAAGCACACACACACACACACTCACACTCACACTCACACACACACACACACACACTCCTCTTGCCCACCTCATTACCTCTAAAGCACACACACACACACACACACACACACACACACACACACACACACACACACACACACACACACACACACACACACACACACACGTGTGTGCGGCAGCGTAACTCTGTAAGTGTGTCACACTCTGAGGGAAAGCTCCAAGCAACGGTCACATTCTGACATGAAAAACCTAGATAATAATAGCTATGATGTCAAGTCCTATGTCTGGACAGGAATGGACCAAACCCCTGGTTTTTGTCTGTCAGTGCTCAGAGTTTAAGGAGTTCTAATGTGGTTCCAGCTCGAGCCTTATCTTGCCACACCTTCTTACAGCAGCCTCTTTGTTGGTGCTGTTGCTGTCTAGTCCACATAAAAAAAAAATAAAAAAAAAAAAATTGTTCTTCTCCTGTTGGCCACTAGATGGCAGCGTGCCTGTGCTCCTCCAGGCCTCCAGCCTCCTCCATCCCAGCCATGGTGACTGGAGTTGAGGTGCTGTCAGGCCCCCAGCCTCCCCAGGGGGAGACCGTCCGCCCTCGTGTCATTCATCTGGCCGCGTGTCCTCCTCACCAGGCTCGCGGGAGCTCTAAAAGTGCCAGAGTCAGCTACCGGCTCGCACGTCCAGGTGTGTCAGCGCCGCAGGAGGAGCGCACGTAGAAGGCGAGAGGGGGTTGGAGGAGGTGGGGGGGGGGGGGTAGGATAGAAGAAGGAAGGAAGCAGCTGGATCAGACAGCCGGGGGTTTGAGATTGTAGAACTCCACATATGTATGGAGAAAATGGTTTGGAGTGGAAGGTGTGGCTGTTAGTGTGTGTGTGTGTTGTAAAGGGGTAACAGTGCAGCGAATGACTCCTGTTTATTGAGAGAATAGGAAATCAGGGTTTTGCTTGAAGAGGAAAGGAAGAAATGGGGACAAAGAGAAGGAAACACACGGCCTAGTGTTTAAATGATCTCAGTGCACCCCACAGCGCAGAGGAGGTTAAACAGGACCGTATACAGGCAGCACCTGGGTCATGGAACCTACAGCGGTATACTGCGGAAGAAACACGTGATTCCTGTGAAAGGGGATCTGTCTTTGTGTTGGCATGTAGGCCTGTGTGAGAGGCTTTTACAGCACGGCATACAAGCCAGAGCAACTGGACGCAGTGCAGCACACGACGCGCCTCACCGCACACGCGCACCACTGCCCAGTCCTCGGTCCCCCTGTTCCTCTTGTCTTTCAAACAAGTGGGTTGGAACTTTGTGCCAAGTAGGTCAACAACGCACTAGGTCTCTGTGCTATTTTAAAAACTCCAGCAATGTAACTTCTAGTGTGATGGGACTGAGAACTGGAACAGTTCTGAATGTTGTCTAAGGGTTCTCCAAGGAACCTTGAAAGACTGGAATGAGATGGTTGTTTGGCTAATCTACTTTAAAACATTTTTCTTGTTAAAGAATTATTTTTTGACAACTATATAAACATAAATGGAAACGTGAAATGAATCATTATGTTTTGGTCATAGGTGTAAACAGTTGTTAAGATTAATTTCATATGAACATAGCTTCAGGCATCAGAGTTATTCCGTTTAGATCTGTGCCAGCAGTGCACGTTGTTGTGTTTAGTTTATTCTTTTGCACCAGTGGCTGTGTATATTTGTTATGCTTATGATTCTATTTTAACTTATATAATCATTCATGTAATGACATGACAAGGACCTAGTTATCAAAGCTGCATTGACTGACTTTAGCACTGGGGTCAGAATTACATAAAAAGTGGCCAGGGCTGGTGCAACTGAAATTAAATGAAACGGGGACAGAAAGTTGTTTCTGGGCATCTGAGGTGATGCATATTTATGCTTTTTTCCCCACTGTGGCAGAGGAGCAAACCGTTGGCATTTACGTTGGCAGCATACAGGTCTGCCAGTGCCACACGAAGTGACTTAACGAAGAAGGCCTGTTAATGCCCTCGGCTGTGCACACGCGTGTGTGTGTGCGTGTGTGTGTGCGTGTGTGTGTGTGTGTGTGTGTGTGTGTGTGTGTGTGTTAGCGTGTGTGCAGATGTGAGCATTAGATAAACTGTGCTATCTCGACCCCCACCAGAACTCAGTTTTCTGACTGTCAGACTTTTTTTTCTGTGTCACCGCATGGCTTTAAGGTCTCCACCGGTCTGCTCCTGCTCTGCGGGGAGCTGAGACGAGAGCCAGGCACACACCTGCATCTTAATGACGCCGCCGCAGCCACTTGTATTATTCATTCATCCGCACATTCCCCCCGACGCTCTCGGCCTCCGTCCCCTGTCCTCTGATGCCCCGGCGTCCTGTCCCCACTAACCCCTGTCTCCTCTCGCTCTCCCTGCTGCCCTCTTTTCCCCCATCTGGCCTATTAAGCTACAGCTCAGCTGTCCTGTGCCATCCTCTCTCGTTTCTTCTCATGTCTTAGCTTCTGCTGCCCTCTCCTCCTCTTCCTCTTATCTCTCTCTTTCTTTTTTCTCTCCTCGTCATCCCCCTCTCTCTCTCTCTCTCTCTCTCATGCCTTTCTCTCAGGCTCTGCTCTGGCTCTATCCTTTCCTTTTCTCTGCCCTTCTGCTGAAACTCCCTTGGCTCTCTTACTCTCCTCTCATGAGGCAGTGCCTATTGGTTAAGTGACCACTGCAGTGTTCAATGGTCTGTGACCATCCAATATGGAAAACGCATTCTCTTCCTGTTTCTCTATATTGCTGCATGTAATGCAGTCATATCTCTCCGTGTATATGCATATTGTTCTGCACACAAACAGACACAGCTATAGAAGATATATGGCCATGATCTCCTTTGACATTCCCCAACCGTGACAAGGTTGTGCTATTGATTGTGTACTGTTTTGCCCTGGTCACTGGACCGCCTTCTCCCTAACCTGTGCGTCACCGCGGCGCCGCCACTTGTGGCTCCTCCTCCAGCTGTCCCCCGCAGCAGGACAAACGCCTCATCAGCCCAAGGACAGCAGCACGCCCCTACACACTCGACCTTTCTGTTGCTCCCAGCAGAGGATCTCTCACCTCGTAGATAGGAGCTGTGACTATCGTTGGTCCACAAAATCATCCTTTGGTATCTTTCAAACAAGGCCCTATTTTTAGATGTGTTCTAGATCTAAAAATTCCAGAAGGGACAAGAATTGCTGCATTATTGAATTAGCACACTAATACTGGCAATGGCTAAAGCGGCTAGACAATGCAAGCTTATTGTGTATGTCGTCACATCAAAGCAAAGCGCTTTTTTGGCCACTAGGCCAAACTAGGCTCAGCATGTTCTTATAGGCTAGGTGTCAGCCAACATGAGCAGGATCCCTTGAAAAAAAGTTGGCACACTGCACCATACAAATTGTTCTATTCATATATTATCTTGAGCACCTGATAACTAAACGGAAAAAAATGAAAATGTGCAAGGCTGTGTGTGCCTATTTTATTGCCCTGACACACTAATGTGCATATGTGATTGTCACACAATGAATAATATACCCATAGATAGGACCTTAGGGTGTCATGGATAATAATGTAAATCTCTTGGCCTATAGATTGATGAGGAGATTGTTCTGGTGTAATAATGGGTGCTTTGTGGCAGATCGGCTGGCTCTTGTGCTGATCAGTGGCCTGCAGTCAGGTTCCCACCGGGTCTGTGCATCTGCCAGCCTGATGCCTATCTCAGCCTTTAGCAGCCCGGCAGAGCCCCCTGAGCAGAATGGATGCTCTGTTCACACACATACACACACACACACACACACACACACACTGCCCTGCTATGCACTCACTCTCACATACACACACACACACACACTCACACACACACACACTTACATACGTAAATACACACACACACACACACACACACACACACACACACACACACACACACACACCCACACACAGTGGTACCTCACAACAGGCCCCGTGGCCTTGACATCCAGCAGAGAGTGAAATGTGAAAGTGCCCACTATAACTAGGGCTAACATGCCCTTGGATGGTTAAAAGAGTGCCTGTGGATTGCATTCCTTCTCTGCAACACTGATTTTTAATTTCATAAAATATTATCGCGCACTATTTGTTTAATTTATAGATGTTTTTATCACCAGGTCATAGCCCTTAGAAGGATATCCTATCCAGACATTCCTCTCTTAGGTGTATCTTAATACTTTGTCAGTGTAATCCAGTTTAGGCAATATTCCATTTCTCAAAAATATTTGACACATTAACAGCGATGCCTTTAAAGATATGTCCTTTTTATTTATAGGAGCCAATATTGCACGTTAGGAGATAAGAGTGTGAGTGAGTGTGTGTGTGTGTGTGTGTGTGTTTGGCACAGTCTGTATTCAGCTCTGTCCTGCTAGCTGAACACTGGCTCGCTGTTTGGGAGATGTTGATCTTCGTTCGGAGGAGCGAGGTGGGGGTGATATTTCTGGGAAGAAAAGGTGTGTGTCTGCGCTGGCACTCTCACATACACTTGCTCCCACCTCCACACAAACACAGAACACACACACAGACACACACACACACACTCACGCTCTTCCCTGGCCTCCTGGGGTAAAGTGTTTCCAGGCAGCTCTGAGGTTTCGCTTGTGTTTTGTTTGGGATCAGAGTGTGTTTCGTGCCACTGGGCTTCTACCGGAGCTCAGGCCTAAATCCCCACAGTTCTCCTCAGCTCCCAGCTTTGCTCCTGGACAGCTCGTCCTCCACCTCTCCCTCTCTCTCTCTCTCTCTCTCTCTCTCCCTCTCTCTACCTCTGTTCCTCAGTCTACCTCTTGATCTCTCTACCTTACTTGATCTCTCTCTCTCTCTCTCTCTCTCCCTCTCTCTACCTCTGTTCCTCAGTCTACCTCTTGATCTCTCTACCTTACTTGATCTCTCTCTCTCTTTCTCTCTACCTCTCTCTCTTTCTCCCCCCCTCTCTCTCTCTCCCCCTCTCTTTCGCTCTGTAACTTTGGAGTCGGTTTAAGAGGCGCCCAGAACCGCTATTATCCCATAGAATACAAACCTTGTAGGCAGGATATGTCAAAGTCCTTGCGAGTCGGGCCAGATGGTGTTTAATATATTTTCTCTCCTCATCCGTCTCTCAACTGTGAGAGACCTTGTTGTTTTGTCTTGCTTGATGTGGTCAACCTCTACCATTCCTCCATGCTTGTTGGAAAACTGGCTGGAGAAAGGTGCGCTTGCCATTATAAACTATTATGTTTGCTCAAGTCTTATTTTCACTTTTGCTCCTACTGCCTCTCTTGCTCACCCACACACACATGGACTGTACACATAGGCATACATACACACCACATGTCTGTCTCTCTCTCTCTCCCTCTTTCTCTCTCTCCCTCTGTCTCTCAGTTTGAGGTCGCCTGGTCAGGACCTCTCCTTTCTCCTCTTCCAACTGTGCAGGAAACCAAACAAACGCTACACACACACACACAATCACATACAGACACAGTTTATACTTCTTTCTCCTGGTATATGTATGTGAGAGGAGAAGAGGCGGCTCCTTGGCTGTATGTTGGGAACAGAGACGGAGCGAGGTTAAGTCAGAAGCAGGAGCCCAGGGAGGGGAGGGGAGGGGAGGTGCGGGCGAGTACGCTTGATTATTTGCTCAGGCCAAAACTGGATGTCTGGACTCTGGTCTCTATTGTGCTGAGAGATGGACAAGTTAAGTGCACTGCGTTAAACAACTCGGGCCCCGCGCGGGCCGATAGCCAAGATTTAATGCCGTCGCTGCAGTATAAACAAACACAGGAGATGCCGGAGGGGTGAGATGCGTTTAAGCCTACATGCTACTCTGTTTCCAACCTCCTTCATGGCCACTTTCTCATTCTCTCTCTCTTTCCCTTTCACTCTCTCTCTCTCTCTCTCTCTCTGTCTCTTTCTTGCTCTCTCTCTCTCTCTCTCTCTCTCTCTCTCTCTGTCTGTCTCTTTCTTGCTCTCTCTCTCTCTGGCTCTTGGACAAAGTTACTCTGCACAGAGTTGCTGAAAGCAGGATGTCAGACAAACTCAGGACGAAACGATAAAGGTTGGAGGGTAAATGTAGAATCTGGCGGAGAAGCTATGAGAAACGATGAGCTCATTTCTGTCTGCTGGCGTTGCACTGCTGATTTTTTTTCTTTGCCCCTGCATGGATGTTCTAGAATGATCTGTCGTAAACGGTCAGCGCTTTCCTGGCGAGGGGCCGAGACACGTGGTCTGGTGCCCCTTCCAGCCCAGCCACCCCCTCGATCCTCCGAAAACTGGCGCGCAGACCAGATGACGGAAGTAACGTGGTGGCTTTCCAGAGAGGGATTCGCCCGTGTTTTCTCTGCATTCAGGAGCAGGAAGTAAAGGGACAATAATCCGATCCGGCGAAAAAGGAAAACAAACAAAAGCGCGGTCCTCTTTGTCCACGCTGCTCCACGACCGGAGTGGACCAGAGCACCTACCCCCTACCCATCCCCCATTCCATGTAAAGCCCTCCACACACACTCTCCCTCTCTCTCTCACACACACACACACACACTACTGCCCTGACACACACACACACACACACACACACACACACACACACAACCCTAAAGCCCTCTCTGCTCCACTCCTCTGTGGCGCTCACTCTGCCCTCTGTAATAACACACTGAGTAAACACTGCCGAGAGAGGCGGAGAGGGGGACTGTTTAAGCCCCCCCTGCTCTGGCTCCGAGGCTACCCCCATCTTCCTACTCCTGCTCAGTGGAGACGCGATGGAGAGAGAGAGAGAAGAGGAAAGAGAGACGCAGAGGAACACATCCAAAGTGTTCAGAAAGCTCTGGCTGTCTTTGTGAAACCGGAGGTACCAGGTACACAGGGCTTCCATTTTTAAATCAGTGTATGTCTCCTCCCGTGTCGGCCTTACCCAGAAACCAGCAGAACATGGAGTCACAGTCACATCACAGTCCGTGGAGTCCATTTCAGTGCTGTTAGCTAGAGACCATCTTTCTCTTCTCTACATTCTAAACCTGAAGCGCCATCAGGTCAAAGCAGCTATCATTTGGTCTGTTTACTCCCATTTTGTACCTCCAAATTTATACACACACAGACACAGACCCACACACTCAGAATAATATCAGTGTTTCAGCGAAGCTTTAAGGTTTGGAGGTGTGTGTGTTGGGGGTTGGGGGGTCGTCTTGTCAGTAGCTGGGTGTGGAGACATATACATCCTGCCCCCAAGGCACAGGGTTGAGGTGCGTTTCCATGTTTGGCTTACAGATTTGGAGGTTAGGGCGAAGGGTTTGGGAAAATCCGACTCAGGAGCAGAGGTCCAGGCCCGGCCGTAACTGGAGACGGGGTTTCCCGCGGGCCCTGAGAGAGGCCAGCCTGCCAGTCCGCACCGCGTCGCCCCGTTTATTTGGACAGCAGATGGAGTGGTGAAAGTGGGCATCCGCTCCCCCAAACACAAAGAGAACGAGAGAAAGAGAGAGTGATGGGTAAACGTAGGGTGTGCAAAGACTGCCGTTGACAAGGCTGTGTTTGGAGAGAGTTGCTAGGGATTAAAGAATGGATAGAAGTGTTCTCTTTCACATCACTCGACAGGTGTGTGTGTGTGTGTGTGTGTGTGTGTGTGTCAGTGAATCCTTAAACACATATGCATGGCTGCGTTTGTTTGTCTTTGGAGGCAAAGGAAATAAACAAAAGATAAAACACATTTTTGTTTGTTTTGTTTCAAATTGGCTATGAATTATGCACAAGCACTCTCTTCACTGTTGTTTCATCACTGCGCACGTACAGTGTGTACACATGACCTCGTTCTCGGTAACTTTACTTTTTTTCCCCCCCACTTATATCTTTGCTTTTTGTGATGGGTCGCTGTACCGGGAAAGGTTCCCACATTTTGCCGTTCACCCGAGGCCCTACGTGCACGCAAACGCACAAAGGACGCGGCTGTTTGCAAAGCGGCCGAAGTCAACAACTTTCACAAGACATTAATTGGGAAGTCATGTCACTAATGCTAAGTATGCGTCTGCGAAGGAAAGCGGGACACCACAGGGCCTAAAGCAGTCCACGTGAGGCCAGAGCGGGAACGAGAGGGAGGGGGGGGGAAAAAAAGGGAAAGAAAGAGAGGGGGGAGGGTGGTGGGGAGAGAGAGAGAGAGAGAGACAGAGCGAGGCTGACTTCAGGGTCAGAGATGGACGTCACGCTTGTCACTGCGACCCCAGGGCACGTGACGCACAGGTTGGCGGTAAACTCCGACCAGCAGAAGAGCGGGAGGAGAAGCGCGGAGCGCAGAACGTTTGTCATTCCGCCTCAGTTACGCCCTGGACACATCCACTGCCCTGCCTGGACACATCCACTGCCCTGCCTGGACACATCCACTGCCCTGCCTGGACACATCCACTGCCCTGCCTGGACACATCCACTGCCCGCCCTGCCTGGACACATCCACTGCCCTGCCTGGACACATCCACTGCCCTGCCTGGACACATCCACTGCCCTGCCTGGACACATCCACATGGCCGCCCTGCCTGGACACATCCACTGCCCGCCCTGCCTGGACACATCCACTGCCGCCCTGCCTGGACACATCCACATGGCCGCCCTGCCTGGACACATCCACTGGCCGCCCTGCCTGGACACATCTACATGGCCAGCCCTGCCTGGACACATCCACATGGGTCAGCCCTGGACACATCCACAAACACATCCACTGGCCGCCCTGCCTGGACACATCCACATGGCCGCCCTGCTCCCAAATGCCTGTTGTGACAGGGTGGCATACCCTCCAGTTGGTGTGTGGGTCTGTGGGTGTTTGTGTGGGTTTGTGTTAATATGTACACGTATGTGTACTTAATGCCCTTGTGGTTTTTATATTGTACCAGGTGGTTGTGTGTGTGCGTGTGAGTTTGAGTGTGAATGTGGGTTTGTGTGTGTATGTTTGTTCATGTGCAAATATACATTTGAAAAGTTGTTTACATGTTAAAGGTATGTGTGTGTGTCTGTGACATTATGTGTCTTTGTCTGTATTCGCATATGTCCATGCACACACTTGTTTATATAACACATCTCTCTGTGTGTAGCAGCACAGTGACTCACTCACCCGCAGTGATTGACTGAGACATCAGTGGAGCTCAATCCTCTTGTTTGTCTTCACGGTTCATCAGCTTTTCCCAGCCCCGCGCACCCTCCAATCGGCTCCAGCGCCCAGACCCACCAGTCTCCTCCGCCCCAGCACCCGCAGTCTCGCGCCGGCCCAGGCACAGCGCGTCATGCCCCTGACCTTGGAAGTCAAGATTTCACAGTCACAGTGGAAAATCTGAGCTCTACTCAGTGTTTCTTTTGTACAGTCTGTGTGTGTGTGTGTGTGCGTCTGTGCGCGTCTGTGCGTGCGTGTGTGTGCGTGCGTGTGTGTGTGTGTGTGTGTGTGTGTGTGTGTGTGTGTGTGTGTGTGTGTGCGCGTGCGCGTGCGCGTGTGTGCGCGTCTGCGTGCGTGTGTGCGTCTGTGCGTGCGTGTGTGTGTGTGTGTGTGTGCGCGCGCGCGAATGTGTGTGTGTGCGCGAATGCGCGCAATGTGTTCACATCACGGCTCTTGTGGTTTCACCCACCAATAGTGCGGTGACAGGAGCTCTAGAGCAACTGCACTCCGTCAGACTTGGCGTTTCACTCGATGGCGTAACAATAGCTTTTTTAGCGAAACGACGCAGAAGCGTGAGCCTTGCCTGAGCCCATGAAAATCAATCAAAAACGCTTTTAGGTCACGTCTTTGATAAAAGCTGCCAACCAAGAACACATCAGAGAATCTCACATTCTGTATAGACTCAAGTGGTTACATCTGTTGTGGTGGGGGGGGGGATTTTTTTTGTTCCTAGAGATAGGTTTGATGTTTTGGCCATAAGTACTGGTGAAGAGAGAGCGCCAGGAGCTTAAGAGTGTGTGAGTCACACAAACAGCATCTGGGCCCTCACCTCCCCTCTTCTCTCTGACTAAACTGTGGAAAAAGTCGTAAAAAATCCGTTGTTGAGACATCTCCAGGACATTCAGCTGACGCTGAGGGTCCGATGCCGAGCATTGTTGAGAAACGGCGGACTGCCCAGTTCCGAGGGGACCCCTTTTCTTTGTATTTATAGAGCATTTACCTCATATGTTTGTAGGCTTTAGGTTCAGGCAGGATGGGGCTGAAGGGAGAGACTAATGTAAGATCATCCATCTGCGCTCTTCGTGTGTGTGTGTGTGTGTGTGAGGGAACAGCTGCAGCCAGAAAAACAGTGAGCGAACACGCAGGCCCTAGAACAGGCTCGACATTCCAAATGGCCTGTCCAGGCCATGCGTATCGTTTTATTGTGTCTGCTAAGGATTGGGCCGAGCGTTTGAAGTTCTGCTGAGCGAAGGGGGTCTCGGTTGGTGGTGGTGGTGGGGGGTCTGGGGTGGAGGGGGTTGGGAGAGTGGAGGAGTTCCACAGATAGATCTCTCCCCTCATCCCCACGCCAACTGGCTCCGCTAAGGAGCACCCCGCTAATTGCTTAAGCAGAGACAGAAGCCGAGGCAAAATCATGGCGAGGACGAATCACGACTTCAGATGTGCTGTTAATTGATGACTCCTGCGGTGCCTGGAATATAGCTTATCGTCACGCAACTTTGCCAAGTAAAGAGACAGAGCAAGAGAGAGAGAGAAAAAAAAGGGGTGGAAGAAAGAAGGCTGGAGAGAGATGGGGGGGGTGAACAAGCAAGCTTGCTGTTTTTCACACGACAGGAGAAGCCATTAACCAACATTGACATGCAAAAGGAGTTAGGGTTGTGAGGTGCATGGGAAAGAGTCTGTCACAGGGGAGCAAAGTGTGTTGCGGAGTTTGATGCTGTAGTGTGTTGTGGCTACAGAGCCACGCCTGACCCTGGATCTGCCAACCTTCACTCCTCACATGCGTCAGCGGCTCCACCTCAGGCCTCAGATCTGTCTGTGGACGTGGAAAAGAGTTCGGCATCACTGGCCTGGCAGGCTTATCTGTGGAAAGCCCATTTGCGTATGGGTCTGTCGGTTGCTCAACTTTTGCAGTTGATCGACGGCCAACTTTGGCTGCTGGAGAGCGCTAATTAGCTTGGTCAAGTAGCCGATTTAGGCTCAAGGACGAGGCAAACCTTCCATGAAAGACACAAATGTACACACACACACACACACATACACACACATACAGAGGACTTTTTTGTGGATTAGAAATGTTTACTCCCCATTTACTCGAAATTAAACTTCAATAGATCTCTGGAAAAAGGAAATAAAGGTGAAGTTCATTTAGCTTTCTAAGAACACTTCAGTTCACCACTCCTCCATGTGACCAATGATCAACATGTGACTAAATAGTTCCTGAAGTGCAGGTTTAATGTAACTGCTGTTTACAGTATGTGAACTTGAGTTGAAATTGGTGTGTGTGTGTTGTGTTGTGCTTGGTGTGGAATCTCCCCTCCGTATGTTCTCATGAGAGCTGGAGAGATTGTGTTTCCCCTGCACAGATGGGTAGAAGGAGGCCACGTTGAAACTTAACTCTGAGCTGAGTGTGTGTGTGTGTGTGTGTGTTTGCGTGCGGCGTGTGTGGTGATGGTCCTCACCTCTTCACCCTACACCAGTCACCCCAACCATGAGATTCTTAAAGCTCTCCTGGGACGGGGTGGAGTGGGGGCGGGGAGGATTGAACGGTGCGTCTCTTTGGCGTTTGGAGTTTTTCTGAGGAGGGAGGGAGGGAGGGTGGTGTGTAAGGGAGCCACACTGGGTATGATGAGGCCTCTGTCTTTGATCAGGATCGCCTGAAGCCCTCCACAGAGAGCCTCTGGGTGCTAAGCATAGACTTGTTGTGTTGTGTGTGTGTGTGTGTGGTGCTAAGCCACGCGGCAGAAGGGCTGAAGTGGTGTGTGGGGGGGTCGGGGGTGTCTCTGCTTTCACAGGTGGAAGAGCACGGAGGTTTTAATGGAAGGTCTCCCGTTTCAGTTCACCCGGGGTTTCGCAGGGTCACGCGCAGCGCCTGTTTGAAGTCCCCGCTGCTGCGCTTCTTCTGTCTCTCTCCTTCTTGCTCCTTGCTCTGTCTCTCTCTGTTTCCCTCTCTCTGTCCCTCTCCCTCTCTCTCTTAAGAAATGACAGTCAAAGCCAGTCTCTTTCTCCCTCTTTGACTGTCATTTCTTCTTCTTTGTCTCCCCACTTTTGTCTGTTTCACATCACTCTTCCCTCTCTCCTCCTCCCTCATCTTCTCTCTCTCTCTCTCTCTCTCTCTCCCCCTCTCTCTCCCTTTCTCTGTTTGTCTCTCTCTCTCTCTCTCTCATCTGAATGAGAAGCCCAGATGTGCGTCAGGAGAAAGGACAGCACGCCACGGTCTCACCGATCCGCCTCACTGCTCTGCAGTCGTTAAGGAAGTCTCTGATAACGGTGCGCTCTCTCGTGCGTGGGCTTTAGCAGGTCTACCTGGACTAGTTCTGCTTCTCCTCTGTTTGTCTTTGCTCCTCAGGCATATGCCAGTCCTGCACAGATGTTTCCACATTACGCCATTACTGAGGCTGTGTGTGTGTGTGTGTGTGTGTGTGTGTGTGTGTGTGTGTGTGTGTGTGTGTGTGTATGTGTGTGAGAGAGAGAGAGAGAGAGAGAGAGAGAGAGAGAGAGAGAGAGTGTGTGTGTGTGTGTGTGAGAGAGTGTGTGTGTGTGTGTGTGTGTGGTGCACTGATTTTGAGCAGGAGGGAGGGCTTGCCTGCCTCAGGTCTTTTGTTTAAAGAAGGCCACGTGTGTTTTTGCCTTTGTCCTGAATGGGTACTGGTTTTCTTTTTCTCCATGTCCCCCTCCCCTTCTCTCTCTCCCTCCCTCCCTCCCTCTCTCCAGCTCCCCTTTTCTCTCTGTGCGTTGCTTGTTCTCTCTCTCCCTCCCTCTCTCTTCCTCTCTCTGTCTCTCTCTCTTTCTCTCCCCTCATCTGGTTTCCATCAGAAACTGCTCTCCCTGCCAGCCAATCCCCAGCTCTGCTCTATCCCTCTGGCTGGCTGCAGCCTCCCCGACTCCCTCCCACCCTCTCCACACACACACACACACACACACACACACACACACCCTCCGCCCCGCTCTCCTCTTCGCTGCTCTGGGTCGGTCCTGGGAGCCCACAGCCCAGCCTAGCCAAGCCCAGCATCTTGAATCTATCAGCGCTCTCCTCTCCACCACCAGCGCCGCCGCCAGAGAGGAGAACCCGTCCGTGCTGCAGTGCACTGCACTAGGGCCACCACCACCACCAACACTGCCTGCCATCACCACCACTACCATCCGAAAACACGGGCCAGAGGAGCGCTCTCCCACGTGCTGTTTACTGGGCTCGCTCCTCATTCAATTACTCATTTACTCACTTCTTCTCTCTCTCCTTCTTTCTCCCTCCTTCTTTCTCTTTTTCTCTCTCTCTCTCAGTAAATGTGCCTTTTGTTTTGGGTCCTCTCCCTTCCCTGCTCTTTTTCCATTATGCATTTCTCTGCCCCAGCCTGCCCCCCCCCCCCCCCTCTCTCTCACACGTCGCCTTCAATCGAAGTCTTAACCTATTCATCGAACCGCACACAGTGGTGCCCCGCCACCCCCCCTCCGCCGCCGCCTCTGATAAAAAAGGGTCACTATGGAGATGGCCTACAGTTGAATTTGATAACGTGCCGTTAAATGGCCCCAAAGGACATGACACTGCAATATTCTCTGGCACTCAGTTCATGAAGCGAAGCCCTTACAAGGGGCCAGAGCCATAATGTAATCGCTGGAAGCCTCGGAACAGAAATGGAATTGAACTATTTCAATGGATTCATCAGCCATCGGCCTATTGAGTGAGAATTTTAATGGGTTTAGCAGCGGTGGCGTCCCCTTTTTGTCTTAACCCAAGGGTCATTTTCTCCAGGAATTACAATGAATCACCGCTCGGTCTGTGAAATGAATCGGCCGCTAAGACAGGCTGTTGATTTAGTAAATCTTTTTAATCAAATGTGCAAATGAGCACTCGTCCGTAGTAGGTCTGCAGACTGTAGTTTGTGTGTGTGTGTGTGTCTGTGTCTGTGTGTGTGTGTGTGTGTGTGTGTGTGTGTGTGTGTGTGTGTGTGTGTGTGTGTGCGCGCGCATGTTTCTGTGTATGTGTGTGTGTTTCTTGGAGAGAGTACCTGTGTGTATGCATGTCTGTGTGAGAGAGAATGTGTATGTGC
>NC_063207.1:11732775-11800275 GCF_017589495.1 Alosa alosa | reverse complement strand
TTCTCTCTAGCAGTTAAAGATTTCAGGAAGTGGAGCAAAATGGAATCAAATAACCGTTTAGTTTTTTATTTATTTGTGGCCTTAGATATTGGATAAATAGAGGAATGCCTTTGGGCTGAGCAATGTTTTCTTAAAAGGATGATTACACTTAGAAGTTTGTGGACTGCAAAGCTAGTCTAGAGAAGCTTTGAGAATTTCTCTTTGTGTGTGTGTGTGTGCGTGTGTGTGTGTCTGGGGACCTGGGGGGGGGGTTCACCAGCGTAGTACCTTTCAGTATGACCTGCTTTGAAACGGGTCTGCTCTGAAGTGTGCTTCCACAGGCTTTCTAGGCATGGTCTCTGAAGGTCCCCCCACGTCTCTTGAGATAAATAACCCACTTATCTAAATATATCCCACTTCTAAGCAATGGATCAAACGTGGACATAGGCTCCTTTCTGGGCTTTGTGGAGGGGGAGCAACACAAAAAGCCTTTCTGAGGAATAATGACCTGAACTTCTGGAATATGCATTGCGCTGGTTTCTGAATTTTCCCCAAATTGGTTGCCGGTCACGGATGGATAGTTACGATATTTAAGTATCGCATTGCATCATGTAGACATGGCGATAAGCACAAATCTATCCACAGTGCCACTAAGTGTTCCCAGGGAGACTGCAGTGTAGGTGTGAGTGCAAAAACACACACCGCACACATACACCGAGAGGATGATTGGTGCGGGTCTAACCAGTTGAACAGATGCCTGTTCTGTCCACTCTATTAAGTTATATTTCTGGATTTGGAGCAACTGTAAGGGTGGGCGGTCGAATCTGATACGTTTCCTGCCTGGCCGCGATATGCTGGAGCTGCACCTCCACCCACATGAGATCGGACTCCGGGCTAGATACGGTTGAGATCTGGCCTGGAGCCGGCCCTGGTCTGAGTAGGACGTACCCCAGTGTCAGGCCCTGTCTGGCTGGTCTGTGTAATGGTGTCAGAGATTGAGATTGATACACTACAGTCAGCTGGGTAGAAGAAGCCCACAAGGGCCATTCCCAGCCCCTTAAATGAAGAGGGATAAGATCTGTCTGTGTCAGGCATGACCTAGGGCACTGACCTCCCCTTCACACTCTCCCTCCCTCTCGCTCCCCCTTCTCTCTATCGGTCCATTTATCTTCCCTTATGCCCTCTCTCCCTTTTGTGCTGGCCCGCTATCTTTCTATCTGTCTTTATTTTTGCCCCTATAAGTCTCTGTGTGTCTCACTCTGCCCCGGCCTCAGCCTCCGTGGTCTCCTTGACCTCTCCTTAAGACTCGCCTCCCACACCAGTGTCTGAAGTACACAGTGTCTCTACCGGGGTCTGTGCTCATGCACTTAAGAATAGTTCAGACCAAAGATTTGTGACGACGTGAGCTGCAAGTACTTGAAACCAGCAACTTGTTGCAACAAAACATTCCAAACCAGGGGGTTCCAACCAATGGCACATCTTGCAGCCTAGGTTTGGTAACTGTGCCTTTGTTACACCACTCATTGTAGATATGAACTAGCTAGCTAGTTAGACAGCAGAGTTAACCAACTAGCAGGCTAGTCAACTAGTAATTTGAATTGTGTCATGTTTTTGTGACTTGTACACTTGTACAGACAATTACAGACACTGTTGTTCTTCAGACCAAGTTGATCATGGTTCTCTGTCTATCCTCGGACGAAAATTCTGCCTGTGTCTTGACTGACTGAACACATTACAAGTGTTCTAAAGCCTTGCAACTGTGATTTGACGCACAAAAAAAAAACTTTTGCAGCTGAGTCAGGCAGACGCCTTGCAATGTCTTGCAACCATTAATTCACACACTGAAACTCCTCTGCAATGTTCTACTAAGGTTTCATCTCATCATTAATCTTTCGTGTATCCATGACTACGTTTACATGCACTTCAGTGTCCTGGTTATTAGGCTTATTCCAGTTTTGATCATATTCGGAATATGGTGTTTACATGAACATGGCTATTAATATCCCTGTATACATGGTGAATACTAATATCTAATAGTTACCAACAATAAAGTTCTATTAGCACACCTTATCCCAGTTTTTTTCGGAGTACTACACCTAGCATAACCGGGTTACTCAAAATCAGGATACGGGCTTATCCAGGGTTCTGATATCGGGATATGATGTTTACACGCGCAAATACAAAACCAGCATACTTCAAAATCCCGATCATAACCGGGCTACTGAAGAGCATGTAAACACAGTCTACTGTATGTCTTTTATTTCTGACGCACGACGTCCCTATCCCTCTCTATCCTCCCCATTCTCTCTGCTCTGAGTTCTTGACCCCTCACATGGACACTCACGAGTCCTCTGCATGGGTGATGAGGGTCCTGACCCTGGTTCTTTCTTTCTGCCCCCCTCCCTCCCTCCCTCCCTCCCTCTTTCTCTTTTTCCCTCTCCAACCGTTCCTGATGTAAATGGAGGAGTTTTAGCTTCAGAGGAAGATCGAATAAAAAGCCTTCCTTTTCCCTCATGCAAATCCCCAAATCCTCTCATCCCCCTGCTGTTCCCCTCTCTCTCTACACACACACATACACACACACACCCCTTCAGCAACCCTGCCAGTGGTTTGTCCCAGTGCCACACACACACTCTACACACACACACACACACACACACACACACTCTCACACTCTGCTAAGGGGGCTTTCCAGGGGACCCTCCCCCTGTGCCTCATTCCCTGCCCTAGAGGCCCTTCTCTGGAGAGGGGACCCAGGATGGGGTCTGTGGTGGCTCCCCTGCCTGCCTTTGGAGAGAGAGAGAGAGCGGGGTCATGACCTCCTGACTTTCAATTAGCACTCTCCCTCCTGGTGACCCCAGCACCCTGAGGTTCTCGGGGCCGGGCTCACCAGAGGCAGTGCTTGACTGGTGGAGCAGGAGGTGGCTGGTTTCAGCAGGCACTTTGCAACACAAAGCCTCAATCAACAGGCCCTACCGTTTCCTCCATCCAGAGGGAGCAAACAAGCAAGGAGAAGGGGATTAGTTAAGAGGAGCCATTGATGGCTTAATCTGTCCTCAGGGGCTAAAGGAAGTCAAGACGGCCATCGTCCCCTTGCCCCCCCCCCCCCCCCCCTCCCCTCCTGTCCCCCCTTCTCTCAGGCCTTCAAAGGATGACCCTGCCTGTCCCCAACCACATCATCCACCCCACCCCACATCCACCCGCTAACCTCCTCTGAAGCACCACTTTGTGATGGATACCTTTGTTGACCCAATTGGAAAATGTTGGCCAGCGCTCTTGCCCCCTTCTCAATACAGATGCACTTGTGGCTCTTAATGGCAGTGCACAAGTCCATAAATCATACAACACACACCAGCTCTCCCTCGGCTCTCCAACACCATAAACCCCTCTGGGCTGCCTTCCGTAAATTCAATTCCCAGTGAACCGCGGAGGATGTGGGATGCTTCTCGCTGACATTTAGTGTTTATAAGATGGACTGTTTGTGGTGGCGGGTGGTGATGAGGTCAGATTGGCTGCGAGCACTCAGACCTTTACTCATATTGTTAAGACGTGTCCTCTCGTCCTCCTCTCTTCCTCCTCTCCTCTCTTCCTTCTCTCCTCTCTTCCTCCTCTCCTCTCTTCCTTCTCTCCTCTCTTCCTTCTCTCCTCCCCCACTCTCCCACCACTCCTCGCTTCGTGTTCTTAATCTACCCTGTCCTGACCACCTCTCTTGCCGAGGATAGCAGCGTCTGCCTCCTCCGAGGAATCTGCTGTTGACCTTTTACTGTGAATGTTTGTTCGCTTTCAGTGTCTCTGGCTGTAAATAACACCATATTGGAGAAGCTCATCCCCCGTAGGTAATCACCAAGAGTGGACACCTCTCCAGCTGAACGGATGATGGCTATATCTCTCTATCGATCTTGTGTCTATATTGAACTCTCTCACTCTTTCTCTCTCTCTCAATCTTCTTTCTGGTTCTCTATCTTTATCTCTTTATGAGAAGTGTTGGCCTCAATGGGGTTTCCATTTCTGTACTATTCTACTCTCATTTTGTCAAGCGGTCTCCCCCACTCCCTCTCTCTCTTCGTCTGTCTCTTCATCTCCTCTCTTCTTTCTCTGCCTCCCTCTATCTGAATCTCCACCTGTGAATTGTCTGCTTCGGTGAGGTCACTTCACCATTCTGCTCAATAGTGTATCCAACCCAACGGCATTGACTGAGCAGGAGCTTGAACCCCCCCTCTTTCTCTTTCTCTCTCCCTATCTCGCTTTCTCATTTGCTTTCTCTCTCTCTCTCTCTCTCCCCCTCTCTCTTGCTCTCTCTCTCTTTCTCTCTCTCTCTCCCCCTCTCTCTTTCTCTCTCCCCATCTCTTTCTCTCTCACTCTCTCTTTCTCTCCCCATCTCTCTCTCTTTCTCTCTCTCGCTCTCTCTCTCTCTCTCTCTCTCTCTCTCTCTCTCTCTCTCCTCTCTCTCTCTCTCCATCTCTTTTTCTCATCCTTCTCGATCTCTCTCTTTTCTCTCTCTCTCTCTCTCTCTCTCTCTCTCTCTCTCTCTCTCTCTCTCTCTCTCCCCCCTCTCTACTGTACTCTCCACCTCACAGCTTGGCCCTGAGAGGGAGAGCAGAGCTTCCTGCGGAGGCCCCATGTGCCCTGAATGGGTTTACTGTAGCTCAGCATGGTCCTGGGTGGGTGGGCTATTTTGGGCCTCTCTTTACCGTGTGCAGCTCCTGGCTCCGGTGTACGGCAGGATGGAGAGAGGAGCTTTGACTGATCTCTACCTAGCTGCGCCTGCAGGCTGTGTTCACCAGGGTCCTACGGTGCCTCTGTCTGTCTCTATATCTATCTTTCTTTCTTGCTCACACTCATTCTGTCTCTCACAATCTCTCAGTCTTTCTCGTTTATCTTTTTTTACTCCCTAACACCCCATGCTATCTTCCCCACCCCTGTAGCCCAGCTGTGCGTAGCTGTAGGTCCTATCCTCTCCTGTCTCCTCCTCACGCTTGTCTATTTCAGGAAATCAGCGAGGTTGTTTTCACCTCCCGAGACGTCTGGCTAGTTTCGGCTGGGCTTCTCTGTACTCAGGTGCGGGTCTGTGTGCTTGTGGCAGGATCAAAGGTGGTGTTTTTTTTTTTTTTTTTTTCAAGCAGGCGGTCTCCTCTTGGCCACAAAATCTCTGCAGAAGAAAGTGCTGGAAAAATGACGATAAAGAGTTTGCAGGCGGCTTGCTTAAGATGAAGACAGATTTTTGATGCATGGATTGTCTCATTTCTCGTTTAATTAACGTGTTGATGTGTTTCTTTGTGTCTTTCAGACCCGTACCACCAGAATGGCCACCAGGACTTGGATGACTTCTTCGAGGACAGAGTTAATGGTAACGTGTGAATAGTTTCGCATATGAGCGCATGTTTGCCTCCACCACCTCCCCTAAACTGCCCTCTCTCATTAGTTTCAGATGTTTTCTGGCACAAGAAAAATCATTGTGATCTGGATCTTTTATTCACATTTTACTGTTGGATTTTTATTGTCATGGGGGGGGGGGGGGCAGATTTAACCACCCAGTGCTCCCCGCTTCATGAGCTATTAAAAGCGAAAAGAAAAGAAAAACATCAAATGAGACAAAGAAGGAGTAAGAACTTTCCAGAAGTCCTACCTCCAGGTGGAATCTGCCAAAGGGCTATTCCCTGTTAATCTGTATCCACTACAGCAGCTGGGCTCAAATCAAAAGAGAAGAGGGGTCAGGGGAGATTGTGGCTGGAGTAAAGAGAAAAAAGGGAGTGAAAGTGAGGGGGCAAGAGATGGAGAGAGTGATGGAGGAGTACAGAGGTGGAGTGAGAGAGAACAGGAGAGGGAGAGTAGGTGGGTGGGTGTGCTGCGGGATCCATCTGTCAGCCCCAAGCACTCAAGAGTGGAGAAGAGAACTCTTTTTAAAGTGCTTGCAGGTGTCTTTTCACAGAAACACAACAACGACCCCTGATCTGTTTATGTCTGTGTGCCTTTCTCTGCATGTGTGTGTGTGTATGTGTCTTCCTGTGTGTGTGTGTGTGTGTGTGTGTGTGTGTGTGTGTGTATGTGTTTTTGTCAGGATGTTGTAGGTTTTGTCATTTTGTCATATACACATACTTTTGGTCAGTACAGTTCATTTATTTAGCTAGACGTGTTTAATTGTAGTATGTGAGTGTAATCCCACATTACAGGTTTCTTTAATAAGTTCAATTTAACTGGTATTTCCTTTGTTTTCTCTCTTTTAATTGTCATCTACTCTGCCTGGTCTCCCATGGCGTGCATAATGACATCACATCCCTTTATATGGCAGATGCTTTTATCTCAAACAACCGTGCCACTGAAACTTGACCCTTGACCCCCCACACCTGCTTGACCCTTTCGGTCACGCTTTACAACACCTCTCAAGAGTCCCACCCTCTTCCGACCGGTCGTCTTTGTTGCCGTCCGTTTTCCGCTTAGTCATCGTCAGCCGCCAGCGAGAGCCAGCCGCGCCACGTTGAGAGACGGGTGTCATCCCGACCACCTCTCCCTTGTCTTTGAAGGCCTATTTTCAATCATTCCCTTCACAGTGCGCCCTTCCACTGTTTATTGTGTTTGGATCCAGTTGCGTGAGCAGCAACCGGCGGTTTCTCACAGGGCCTGGGAGCCGAAATAGCATGAAGCTCCTTTCAGGAGGACGCTAAGAAAACACTGTGTCAGTTTTCATGCTGACAGCCCTGGCCACTGGCACCCCAACCCCCCGTCACACACACACAAACACACACACACACACACACACACACACACACACACACACACCCTGCTCTTTGAAGCCTGAAATAAACATTCTCTCAGGTCTCGCCAGTCTCCTCGCCCATCTCTGAGTCATGCTTTACACGTCCGGCGTCCTTTCTCGCCATCAAAGACGAGCCGCCTGCGTTGTGCGAATCTAGCGCTCATGATCGCCTAATGTGCCACATTCAGAGTCCACTCAAAGAATTTGCTGCAAGTCGATACATGGCGGTCTCATCGGATGAGTTTCTAAATAGCCGTGTGTTGGACCGCAACAACTTTGTTTTTAGACACCTGCGCAATAATTTGACGATTGGGAGGTAGACCGTCTTTCCCGACTTTGATGTCTCTGCCGTTAATAGAATTAACATGGAGACCACTGCGGCAAGTATTTATAACTTCACTTCAAAGCTGCCCTTGAGTAGCCCGAAAAAGAGGGGGAGAGCAAGCAAGGAAAGGAGAGAACGAGAGAAGCCCAGCGAAAGCCTGAGCCAGCACCCATCCATTCAGACCATCTCCTTACTCCCCGAAAAATCCTCTCCTCCTCCTCTCCCATCCATCAGATAGACCAGAGGAATCTTGATAAGCGGAAAAGACCCCTGTGCAGAGAGCTGCTGGCTCTAGGTCGCTAGCCTGGGTTTTCCCACGCTGCCTTACGCACGTGATTTTATTCACGCTGCTAGGCAGCCTGGATTCTATGGACTTCGTTTTCACCTCACCGAGGGAACCAATCACAGAACGGAGGGAGGGCAGCAAGACGATGACGACACACCGAAGCCGTTATGAGCTACGTACAGACGCATTTGATAGACATACGTAGCGCCTAATAAACGGCTCTGGGCAGTCGTAAACCACGTTCCAAATACGAGAAAATGAATGTCTAGTTCCCAGACCCCATCTCAATGAGATGGGGTTTGGCATTAGCCAGGCTACTAGGTCGCCTGCTTGCGTGGAGATATAGAGGGGTCAGCTCAACTAGCCAGGTCTGATGTCTCTTCCTGTTTGTCTGGGGCTCGTTCGCTCCAGCACATGTCCTGCCTTATCTCCCATGAATACTTAAAGGCTGCCAGGAGCAGGCTAGCGCTGTGTGTGTGGGGGAAGGGGGGCATGAGTTACAAAAAAGGCGTTCTGGAGATCGCTAACTCTGCTCATCCTGCACATTAGCAAGACAGAGGGGAAGAAAGAGAGAGAGGCAAGATGGGAGAAAATGGTGTAATAGGGCGGACATCAATAAGAGATGCAGCTCTCAGCTGCTCTGAGCTCGTAGCCAGAGAGAACGAGAGAGAGAGAGAGAGTGGCCTTTTTTAGTTGGACGGACATAATGGAGCTATTGTCTTCAGATCCAGCAGCAGCTAGCTGCCTCCAGTCAGCAGCTGATGGGGCAGGCGCAGAGCAAGACAAACAGATTGTTTTGCTCCATGAAAGTTTCATCTCGCATCCTCTGCCTTATCCAGATGATGGCCGCATGGCCCAGAAGCACACTCTCCCTGGGTGAAAGGAAAAGGTTTATTTGAGGAAACGAATACTATGACAAGTAAACAATACACTGTAAAAGGCTTCGGAGGAGAGTGCTGAAGTCTCTGTTCAGGACCATTCGGAGGATCTAGCAGATTCCCCCAGAGAAGCACTTTTCAAATGGCCACCATTTCAGGGTGTACAAAGCTCTTCAACGTCAATTCTTGCTAACAAACTGCCTGATAAATTTTAAACGATGCCCATGAAGAGTGTGAGTACTTTAGTTCTCTAAAGTACAATCTTTAGAGATGTGTGTAGTCTTTAAACCATCTCAACACAGATGGCAGACCAACCTGCATGTTTTATTTGAGCTCTGATTTAGGATCCGTTTGATGTCCCGTTGAAAATAATGAGACATTTACAGAGAAGACATTGATCCCTAGATCACAGTTCCTCCTTTTGAAACGCTTTGGGAAAGTACTATCTTTTTCAGCGGCTCTTGGAAGCACGTGACTCCTCTCTCCAGCTTTCCCTCTCTCTCTCTCTCTCCCTCTATCTCTCTATCTAAATCTCTCTATCTATCTCTCTCTTTCTCTCTCTCTCTTTCTCTCTCTCCCTGTTTCTCTCAGTGGGGGCGTACTGGGCTTTGATGTTGAGCGAGCCGGCCGTGGTCAGATCCTGTAAAGTCAGCAGTAACTGACAGTGCCATGTATCATGTCCCTGTCCAACCCCTCCAAGGTTTCGGGAGGTGGGAGGGTGGGGTGCCGTAATGGTGTCTTAAGTTAGATCCGCGTGTAAGACTCTGGGACCATGCCCATGGTCTCTTGGAGAGAGAGAGAGAGAGAGAGAGAGAGGAGAGGGAGAGATATATAGAGAGGGAGCTCTCTCAGGACAGCATGAAGTTCACCTTCCTGAGGTCACTGAGTTGCCTCTAGAGGCCCTTGCAGGCCAGAATGATGTCAGTAGAACAGTGGAACAGCCCTGGCATGCAGAGTCAAAGGACTCTCTTCAAAGCGGCTGAAAATGTATTTTACGTTGAGATTAGTGATGCCTGTCAATGGTTTCTCAAGGTAGCGTCTCGTCTTCAAAAGAAAACGAATGAGGCTATGAGTGTCTTTTTTTTCCTTCTTTTTCTTCTGTCTTCAAAAGTACAATCCATGTCATCAATGCTGTAAAATTGAAACTGGCAAAGTAGAGAAGACATACAGGTAAGTGTAGTAAATGAATATTACTATTAATACTACTAATTAATATAATATATTACTTTTGAGCTAAAGGAAAATGGTACGCAGGGCTTAAAGTGTTCAGGCACTGTGCCTGAATTGAGGTGTGAGCCGGTACATTTAAGATTTGAAAATATATACAGTATATATGACGTCCTCATAAATGTCTGATGGCTTCAGGCACAGAAATGTTCATTGCTTTAAACCCAGGGTATGTCATTAATTTGTGTTGATATCACCAATGGCAGTACATCTGTGTTAGAACAGTATAGAGCTGAGCTGAATTCACAAAGGAACAAAGGAAGCACCTAATTAAAACAGGATTCAAAGGAATATAAATTATGTGATATCGCACAAATAAAATAATATTGTAAGTTAACGAAACCTAAAAAAGCTGAATTCTGCTGACACCCACAACAGAAATTGATAAGTAGTGAAAACAAAGTGGTGACCAATTAATTCCACCCTATTCTTACTGCCAAACTAAAGCTCTCATTAGTGTGGGAAATGTCCGGGAAATGTCCAGGACCTTCTCCTCGTTTAGAGGTGGATCTGATTTCTGTTGCTGTGCGGAGTGGGTCAGGTCAGCGTCTCTGAACCACATCTGATCGTGGCTTCGCTTGTTCTCACAACCACTCAAGCTTCTCATAGCAAGTCATCAAAGAACAGAGAGCAAACACGAAACAGGAATCTAGAAGGAATCTCTCTGAAGGCCCTTCAGTCTGCTCCCTCAGTGGATGTCAGTGGATGTGGAGGCAGAATCTCCTCCTTTTCTCTCCTCTTTCCTCCTCTCTCCTCTCCTCTTTTTCCTCTCCTCTCATCTCTTTCTCCTCTCCTGTCCTTTGTCCTCCTGTCTTTCATGAAGTCCACACCCCCGTGATGGTTATGGTCAGGCCGTTTCGTTGCGGAGCACTCTCTCTCTCCCTCTGTGCAGCTGTGAATATTTGTCGAGGCCCACGTCGAGAGTGAAGTCACCGAGACTTCAAACACTTGGCAGACTGCTGGGTCTCACACAGGCCTCTGGAGGGCTCTCGCACAAGAAGGAGAGAGAGAGAGAGAGAGAAAAAGGAGAGAGAGAGGGAATGAGAGAAAAAGGAGAGAGAGAGGGAATGAGAGAAAAGGAGAGAGAGAGAGAGAGGGAATGAGAGAAGACAGAGAGAAGAGGCGAACTCAGGCTCAGCGAGCCAGCTGTGAACCTCCTTCATCTCCTAAGTCAACAGTGATACTGGAAAATATTATCAAGTCTCATTTCTTTTGCAATCTTTTCTTTCTTTCTTTCTCTCTCCTCCGTTTTCTCTCAATCACTCATTTGGAATCTGGACTGGAATCTCTATAAAGGTTTTTGTGTTCCCCTTGGAGCACATTTATGATATTTTTTGTTTCTGCCGCTTGTTTATTTGTTTCATAGTGGCACACAGCACCAGTGTTAATACAGCCAAGCTGATTCGGGCCTTCAGTTAGCTGTGGGCTGTTTACTTGTGTACTATGAACATCAAAAGATTTTTTGTTCTTTTTTTCTTTTATTATTTTTCTTTCTTCAAGTGTTCCAGGCCCATTCTCACTCTGAAGCCTCTCTCTTTTACTCGCTCGCTCACTCTCAATTTTATGGTATGCTTGTTTCTTTCTCACACTTTCTCTTACACTCTCGTTGTCACTAGTTTTCTATCAACTCTTTGTCTATTAATCTTTCTCCCCATCTATGTCCTTCCCCCCCTCTCCTCCCTTTCTCTCTCTCTCTCTGGACCCTGAGGGGGATGTAGTGTGTGGTGAGTCTGTTGAGCTTGACAGCCGGAGGGAGGGCAGCTTTCGCTCTGAAGACCACAGGCCACCCAGGCCCATCTGCTCAGCAGTAACAAGCGTCCTCATATACCGTGCCTTCTACACACACACACACACACACAAACACATAATCATACAAACATGCATGCGTACTGACACAAACACATAATCATACAAACATGCATGCATACTGACACACACTCATACACCGACACACAAGGATGACTCAAGATATGTATCCTCTGGCTATCTTGCAAGTGCCCTGAGGTACTCCTAAACCAGATCAGAGGTTGCTCATATAGGTTGACTGTCCCTGTTTTTATTCCTCTGTATGCCAGTGGTTACCACAATCTGTGTGTGTGTGTGTGTTTTTCAGATTTAAAGCATAACGGCCCTCTTTTATGTATTTTTTTATTGTTTGTCATTACGTTAAAATCTTCAGCCAAGACTGGCAGAGGACAAAAGACATGCTTCTTTCTCAATCCCAAGCTGGAGCAACAGTAATTTTCTGCAGCAGTCAACGCTGTTGGTTTTTATGTGTGTTTGCGAGTGACTTTCTCTCTCTGTGTCTCTTCCTTCTCCACCCCCACCCCCTATTCTCAATTTAGTGTTCACTGCTAGGCTGAGTGTGTGTGTGTGTGTGTGTGTGTGTGCCTACGTGTTGGCATGTGCAAATGGTGTGCGTGTCTCTGTGTACGTTGGCATGTACAGAGGATGTGTGTGTGTGTGCATGCGAGCCTGTAACAAATAAGTCATCCTGACTCTTTGTCAAACACGGCTCGTCTCTGTGAGAGTTGCCATCCTCTACGCAGGGTGCCGGGCGTGTCTCGTCACTCAAGCGCCGCGGGCCCATATGGGCAGAGACTCCTCTGCCCAGCCGGCAGTGACCCCGTCCTAGCGAAAGCCCCGTAAACACCAGCAGTGGCCCCCCACGTCACCCGGGGCTCCAGTGAGGACTCGGGCCCAGTCTCCTTTCACAGAGTAGAGCAGTCAAGATACATCCCAATTGGCCCCTTTGCGTGGATTTCCAGCTTGTCGTGTTTTTTTTTTTAAGTATCCTGGGGGGGGTGAATGACGTCATTGTGTTGAGAGGGACTTGGAGAGGAGCAAATAGTATGTTTTCATGTACATGTACATACATACATAAAGTTTACAGATGAACCACACAAAGGCAAGCAGTGTATATCCATGTCATAAGCATTAGATAACAAGCATTTCCTGTCAGTGTAAATGCACTCCCTCTCTGCATCCTTCACTCAAACACACGCTTCCACGCATACGCCTTCTCACATGTACACACACTCACTTTCCCACACACACACACACGCTGCTTTGACCCGCCTGCTGTGATGGGGGCGTGTACAGGAGTGCAGACGCCGCTGCACGCCCCATTGACCTGCATAAGTGCCTGTGGGCTCTGGCACAGACCCCTCACACTGAGCACAGACACCAGAGCCCACAGACAGACAGAGAGAGAGAGAGAGATGCATGTGGTCAGCATCAGCAGAAAGATGGAAGGAGGAGTGAGAGAAAGATGGAGAGGTGATGGAGGGAGTTGGAGAGAGGGAAGTGCTGAGGGAAGCAGGGTGAAAGAAAAACAAGTGATGGGAAGAGGGACAGAGGTGAAGGACAAAGAGATGGACAGAGAGAGAGAAAGAGAGAGATTTGGATTGCTTTCCGCATCAGCAAGAGGGCTGGAGTGAGCATGGGAAAAAGGGTTCTAGAGAAATGCAAGGAGTCAGCAAGGAGAAAGAAGTTGCAAAACAAGTGGCCCTCAGAGAGAGAGAGAGAGAGAATGAAGCTCAAAATGAAAGAGAGTGATGAGTTTTTGACAGCGCCTAGAGGGTCTCTATGATTAAGGGAGAGGAAGAGTAACATGGAGAAAAGACCAATGGAAAGATGACGAGACGAAGGCTGGGAAACAAGAATGAGCAAAAAGTCAAGAAATATAAAAGGAGACACCCATATAATTTTATTGTAGTTTCTGTATGTATTTTGTATCATTCGCGTTAAAGGAGAATTGAAGAGGCTCAAAATATTATTACAAGTGCTGTGCAACAAGCAGCCAGTCACATACCTCTGTTTCCTTCAGTCTGTTTCTGTAAAATGCATACTAGCTATACTAGTTGACTGCCTCTACAAACACTGAGTTTATATGGGTTCTTTACCATTACTGAGTTAAAGGTGCTCTAAGCGATGTTGATGTAGAAACCGCGTAACATCACTTAGAGCACCTTTAAACTGGCATAGTTGTATCTCTGTAAGGCTCCTGTCCATGATGCACATCACATGCAATGACATATTGAGCATCCTCAGTGACACAAAAAAGATGTTAGCCTCCATATGGTAGCTTTGTAGCTGCCTACGTAGCTATTCACACCACTAACATGAAGCTTCTTGAATGTTGCACCGAATATTTTTGATTTCCTACCAACAGTACTCAAAGACCTCTGAAAACAGGGCTCTTTTGAAACATGCCATTCCCCTTTAACCAATATCTGTGTTTGGTTATAGCCTGTTAAAACCACTTCCATGTGTTTGTGTGTATGTGTTGTTTCAGGAGAGCAAGCCGGTCAGCAGGAGGCGGGAGCTGTCAAGGTGATGTCCGTCCACCTTCCCTCTGCCCCTCTGGAGGAGAACTCCGCTAGCATCAGCACTGTAGAGGGAGACACCGACTCCTCCGCCAACGACATCTTTTAACACGGGACACACACACACACACACTGTGTGACCTCACTACTGCCCAACATGGGCCCCTCTCTGCTGCCTTCCACAGGCTCCTCTGTCAGGGGCCCCTTGGCTGCATAGCCAGCATCGGCTCTGCAGAGGAACGCCCCGAACTTCTCCACTAATCATGTGTCTTAACTCAGTCTTAACTCAGGCTCTTTCTCCACGGAGAAATCATATAACCAAAATCAATTTTTTTGTAAGCCTTCGTTTTTAAATTCTTGTCTCATCTGTGGGTGAAATTATTTATTTTTTTATTGACTATTTTATGTGTTATCTTCGCCGCTATGCCTCAAGAGCACGGGTCCAAGGAGACCCGTGTTTCTGAAATCTGTCTGGTGCAAGAGAGGGTGAGTGTTTGTTTTGAGTGCTCTTTGAGAGATTGAAAAAAAATGTTTTATACTAATAAAACTTTTATCTACTGTGTTTTCCCTGTGTGGTTTGGATTCTCTCTCAGTGGACACATGCATAGGAGAAGTGTGCTTCTCTGTGCTTCAACTCGAATTTCCCTAATGGAGAAGTCTGTTCTGACAGTGGAGCTGAGGTCCCACTGGAAGTGCTTTATTCTTACGGTCTACTTTATAATCCACCCCAGACACTCAGGGCCGTCACGCAAACAGCATTTAGCAGACCTCACAGATACAAGCTCCCACGCCACACAGGTGGATTCCAGACGACTGGGCTGACACGACTGGTATTACACTGAGGCTCTATGTTCCGCTAAATGTTCAATGAACATTCAAAAGAAGCTAAACATTGAAACCTTTGTATTGCATCTGAATGTGAAAAGATGGAGACAGGCTTAAGATGAGTTATTTAATTGATTTGACAGAATCTTTCAACTGAAAAGGAGTTTCATGAAAATTAAACTTCTAAAACTAGCATCTCCGTTCAGCCAAACGAGGCCTCGTTTATTTTCTACAGTTTGCAGCCTCATCATTCCTGGTTCCAGTTTGTACAGATGAGCCATTAAGCAGCTGTGTGGTTCTCGCTCTCCACTCCCTCCTCCTCAGTCATGGCACAACTCCCCTCTTTACCCAGCACCACACTACCCTCTCTCTCCCTCTTTACCCAGCACCACACTACCCTCTCTCTCCCTCTTTACCCAGCACCACACTACCCCCTCTGCCTCTCTTCTCCCTCCGCTCCAGGCCTGAGGGAGGGCCTATCAGATGCTGCCTTGCAGCGGGCCGCACTGATGAAGCCTGTCTAATGAGCATCCTGTTCCCCTCAGCCTCCGCCTGCCAAGATAAAGAAACACACACACACACACACACACATGGGGGGAGGAGAGAAAGAGGAAGTTAGACAGAGAGAGAGAAAGAAAGGAAGGAAGAGAAGGATGAAGGGGAAAAAGAAGGAAGGAGGCCAAACACTCAGCTGTGGTGTTCTTAATGAACCAAAACTGTGATTACTAGAGTGAAATAAATAGCTGGTGCTGGACGGAAGGCCCGTCCAAACAAAAGGCCTGCTTGCTGTGGGGTGAAGGTGTGTGTGTGTGTGTGTGTGTGTGTGGGGGCGGGGGGTGGTCGAGCCTGCCCGTGCTGCTCCCGGTAAGCAGACACCCCCGAAGGCAGGCAGGGGAGTGGGGAACAGCGGCTGTGTTCAGGGCCAGCAGAGCTGGGTAAGTGGAGTGATAAGCCACGCTGATAAAGAGAAGGAAATGAGAAGTGAGTGAGAGATGGAGCAGAGCAGATGGTGTGACGTGAGAATGATCAGGATGCTCCTGCGTTTCAGCGTGCGCACACACACACACGCACACACACAGATGTTACACATGGTGAAGTCTCCTGTTCACTAAGTTAAATGAGGATAGTAAGTTTGCTGTTTCTTACAGTATATCAAATCAATCATTAATGGGCCAAACACTAATATAAAATGTTCTCTCTTCTGGTGGATTATATATTATTGAGTTGAAACTAATGGTGCAAATACCACCCTACTGTGAATATCTTTCTTCAAAGTACCCTAACATAATTATAGTCTACTTATAGAATTTATGTATGCAACATGATGAAAGATTAAAAACAGTGGTGCAATATTAAAGTGATATTACATTATCTTAAATGCATTAACAAGCCATTCCTGTAATAGATCCACAATGACCTCAGAGCAGCTTGCTCTCTCTCTCTCTCTCTCTCTCTCTCTCTCTCTCTCTCTCTCTCTCTCTCTCTCTCTCTCTCTTCATCTGAATTAGAGGAGAAAAAAGAAGGGATATATTGGTGGTTACTCGGGGGAGGGAAATTAGTGTGGAGACTGGAACACAGCGCTGGCCTGACATCAGACACTCTCATAAGAGCAGGTCGGGGGCCAGCTTCACCCCACCCCTCTACTCACACACTCTCTCGAACACACACACACACTTACACCCCTCCTCAACCTCCGTTTGTCCCAGGCCAGTCCAGCTGTTTATCAAAAGCAGATGTTCAGGCCAGGAAGTGGGGGGCAATGGAGCGTAACATTGACCACTCTTCCTTTGCAATGAGCCACGGATAGAGCACAGCAAGGAAGATCCCTACCCCCTCCGAAAAACACACACACGCACACTCATCCTACCTACAACAACCCCCCCTCCATCCCATCCCCTGACCCCTCGAACGGCAACTGCGCTAGACTATCTCACCGACTCAGGGGCCGTGGCATTTGCTAGAGCAACACTCCAGGGACGCTGGCGTCCGTTCAATAATGAATTAAAAAGCTCCATAAAATTTAAACACCCTGCGGATTCCAGCACTAGGTGTGACTTCGTGACACATTTCTAAGCTGAGGGGAGAAAAAAGGGAATTTTATAAAATCTTTTTTTTTTTTGCTTCCAGTCCTTGGATGACTGTCTGTGGTCTTCCTGTATGAGTGCATTTGCATTTAATCAAGAGAGAGGTCACTGTGAGATCATTCTCTGAGACTGGGCTTAAATATCATTCTTGTCTTTTTTTTTTTTTTTTTTTGGTGGTTAAAATCCATTTCACTGCAGTCTTTGTCCAGGGACAACCCACTGAACGAATGAACGAGTCAAAAATGCAATTTCTCGGGAGCGGTTAAAGGATTGACATGTGAAGTGTTGAAATTAGAAAGGCCTTTATTGAAATGCTGTGCCTCTATGCTAATGTGCCAAATTAAAGAGTCTTGGCAGATTTCTTTGCATTTAAATATTAAGGCCTCCCCTCTGAGACCTAGACAGGAATAAATAAACCACTGTGTGTGTGCGTGTGTGTGTTTGTGCGTGTGCGTGTGTGTGCTTGTGTGTTTTTATGTGCGCATAAAATCTCCCCTGCTATCCATGTCCATGTGTGGTAGATTGAATATATAATTGATTCACCAGCTCTTTTTAACATTCATATTTATAAACAGTGCTTGCTACCCAAGTCTTTTACAAACAAGTTCAAACAGACCGGCATCTTTACACACATGTGTCAGTGCCGTTTCAGGCAGGCTGTCAGAGCATATCTGACATCCAGAAGGCAGAAGTAGGCCATCCAAATTGGACAGAGACAGAATTTTTATATATTCAAGCCACTTAACATCTGATGCAAGTGTCTGAATATAACATGGGGGAGTGAAATGGCTCTGGAGGAGTGACTGGGCAGATAGGAGTAAGCCAGGGGTGAGAGGAACCTGCTACTGTCAAGCACAAGTGTTTAACGCTCATACATGGAGCCTACAGTACAGTATATGTCCCACTCTGTAATCACTGTATTCACATGCAAGTTGTATTCTTCATAGAGTAGAGTACCCTACTCACCACAGTCATCGTTGTTGCCTTTTAAACCCTTTTCCTTTACAAAAACATTCATGATACTGTATCACAGTGCAATATTACACTATCCCTACAGTGGACAACATGATGACCTTAAGTAAATCTTTTAAGAGTGTCATTATTAGTGGAAAGACTCTTGGCTGTCCCTCCAAGGTGATGTGGTTGGTTCATCTCTCCTTGAACTTTTCGTTCTTGTGCTTGATTCTGACCGTCTCGGCGGAACAGCGGCCTTTGAAGCCTTGTGAACTCCTGTAGCCTTTGAAGGTGGTGGGGATGAGGGGCCTTCCGGATGCATGTGGGTTAGTTTTACAGTGCCATCTGTGTGTCTGGCTCTCCCATCTCCATTTCTCTCTCTCTCTCTCTTTCTCTCTCTCTCTCCATCGCTTTCTCGCTAGCAGGTGGAGAGAGGTCAACAGCACAGCTGCAGCAGACGCACTCACGCAGCCTGATTCGATTTAACCCGGAAATGAATTTAACCAGCTTTTTCTGACGCACCTCAACCCTCTGTCCACTAAGTAGACCTCACTTTGTGTGTGTGATTGAGGCAGATAGTGCGGGAGAGTTTCTTCTACATTGCTGACTGGACACATGCAGATCTTATCTATGAATTATCAAAGCCGAGGGAGAACAGTCCTCCTAATGAGTCTCGGTGACCAATTAAATCGACATACTCCATATCCTCCCTAGCCTTCTACACTCACACTTTCAATGAATCATCTGGAAACACTTTGTGTACTTTGTGGACTTCCAGCACTTGGTCTGAAATCCAACAAAGTTTTGGATGAAGTCTGTGTGTGTGTCAGTAAAGGGGGGTTCTCATGATGTAAGTGTCTGTTTTTTTAGGGAGGGGTTTGTTCTGGGTCACTTATGATGGAGTGCATTTGTGTGTGTGTCTGAGTGTGTTAGGAGAAGGGGGTCTTATGGGGACTTACGGTGGAGTGTGTGTGTGTGTGGTTTGGGCAGTGGGTGTTATGGGTGAATTATGATGGTGTGTGTATGTGTGTGTGTTGGGGAGGGGGGGTGTAGCTGGTCATGAGACAGCTCTTATTAATAGAGCGATTAAGGATAGCGAGCTCATTTGCAAACATTTGTTTGGACACACGCGACAGCTCCTGCTCACCCTGTCTGGGATGGGCCGCTTTAAGCCCCTGACGCCTGTTAATTGCTGTCTTCGGTTTGGGGGGGTTAGAGTGTTTGTATGTGTATGTGGGTGGTGAGTGTTTTGTTGGGGGCATGGGGGCGGCTGATGATGATTTGGTTCACCATTTTAATTGAGCACTGGCACAGATCTTCTCAGCAGGGCAGCACAAATGTCTGGATGCCTTCCAGCTCTAGCTGCTGCATCCATGGACCACACCCTCAATTCAGCACCATTCTTGTCAAGTATTGTTTCAGCCTACCTTCCCACTTACCCCGCCTCTACCCCCCACCATCATCCCCTGACCCCCAATTTATCTCATTGGGGGCATTAGAGGACATGTCATCAGATGCGTTAACTAGTGTTTTTCTCTCTCCCTCTCTCCCCCCTCTCTTACCATCTCCCTCCCTTCCTCCCTCCCTCCCTTCCTCCCTTCCTCCTTTTTCTCTCCTCCAGCGATGTGAGATGCGAGGACGGCACTTTTTGCTAGCTCGTTGGCTAATGCTCCCTGCGCCTGCGGTTCATTATGAAGTGTGAGGCTTGGCAGACAGTGGAGTGCCACAGATGGAGGTTGTCTGTATGTGTTTATGTAAATCAGTCGTTGTCTCAGTTCAGCTCCCCTTTTCTCTCTCTCTCTCTCTCTATCCCTCCCTCCTCTCCTCCCTCTTGTTCATATCTAAGCTCTCACTCTCTCTTGCTCACTCTGCCCCCTCCCATACTGGATCTTTATCTCTCTACCTCCCTCACATTTTCACTCCCTTTCCTCTTAACACAATCTTTCACTCTCTCCTTCTCTTCCCATTCCATTTTCTATCGCTCTTTCTATCTCTCATGCTCTCTCTATCTTATACTGTACAACCTCTCTTAATTCCCCCCTCTCTCCAATATCCCATGTCTCTAATTCCTCCTTCCCCTAAACTCTCTCCAACAATCTCTCTCCCTCCTTCCCTCTCATACACAATCTTTCCCTCTATCACTCCCTCTTTCCTCTGTTTCATCTTTCTCTGTTTCTATCTCCTACCAGACACTCCCCTTGCTCTTTCACACACACACACACACACACACACACACACACACACACACACACACACACACACTCTCTCTCTCTCCAGTCCCATGATGGATGAGCTCTGCATCCTGGCTCAGCAAGTCAGAGATTGCAGCCATGCCTTTCCTGTGAATACTAAATCCTGACCAAGGCACAAGTATTCGGTATGCTAGATTTGTCCTTGCATGTGAATGAGAGACTTTGTGTGCATGTGTTGTGTTGTATTGTGTGTGTGTGTGTGTGTGTGTGTGTGTGTGTGTGTGTGTGAGGATGACCTAGTGTAATGCCATTCTTTCCGGCCCATTATCAATAATCCGTTCACTCGAGGGGGCTCCAAAGCCAGCAGCTCCCACCTCCAAATGAATTCTGGGACAGACATGGGACCCTATGGGGCCAGAGATTGCAGCTTGTCGCATCGCATGCAAATGGGATTGATTTCAGCAAAGGGGCCCAACTGGGAAGTTTTTTTATTTTGCTTTTTTGTGTTGTTGTTGTTGTTCTAGTAGATGATAAGCTGGCCTTGTTTTTCTGGATTCTGTTCGAGAAATCCTCCCAAATCCTCTGAGTTTGTAAGGACAACACAATCACATCTAAAACACACAGAAGCCATTTATAAAAGCACGTGTAGATTCGCGGGCAGTCATACCGCAGAGATTATTGAGGGAGAGTGGACAATGGGCGACCGTGTCCGCGTCGCTGGGAGAAGGGCCTGCACAAACACAACGCAGAGCCCCTCGAATAATCCGCGTTTGTTCCCGCGGTCGTATGGGACACAATGCCGATGTCTGCTCAGCATCCGTGCAGGCCACAGACTTCCACAGCCTCCTCACCCTCCCACAGAATGGCCCGTTGTCTGAAGGAAGTGTGTGGAGAAAGTGAATGTGTGTGTGTCTGTGTCTGAGATGTGTGTGGGTGGGTGTGGGTTTGTGTGTGTGCATGTATGTGTTTATCTGTGTTTGTGTGTCTGTTAGTGTGTGTGTGTGTGTGTGTGTGTGTGTGTGTGTGTGTGTGTGTGTGTGTGTGTGCGTCTTGCAGCTTGTTCCCGCTCCTCTCCTGACAGGATTCTCTCTGTCAGCGAAAAAAGAGGAGGACAGAGACAAACAGCAGGCCCACACAACAGAGAGGAAGCAGAAACACACATTTACACCCTGCACACTCCCTCACAATCACACACACACACACACACACACACACACACACACACACACACACACACACACATACATTACTTACACTCCCTCACCATCCCTCACAATCACACACACACACATATACATACACACACACACACACACACACACACATACAGATTAACACATACATGCATATACACACATGCACTCACACACACACACACACACACACACACACACACACACACACACACACACACACACACAGATAAACACATACATGCACACACACATACACAATACACTCAGTACATTGACATTACTTACAGGCTCACCATACTAATTCTATAGATCTCACATACATATATTATTTACTTAGACACTCAAACTCTCTCCCACGCATATTGTATATGCACACACACCCAAACACAGCACGCACAGACACACACAACACCACAGGCTCACCATGCTGGTCCAAGATATTCTCATACACAGACATATTCAACATTGGAAGTTGCAAGTTCCTCTTGTATAGAATGTACACACACACACAGAGAGAGAGAGAAAGAGAGAGAGAGAAAATAGACTCGTACAATATTACTCAGAGACATATTATTCTACTTGAAAACTCAGACCCTTTCACATACAAGTCCATACGTCACACAGGAAACCTCAGAAACTCAGCACGCTCGCCCAAAAGTTTCTCACACTTATACAGTAGACTTAAGTTACACACACACACACAGACACGCACATACATATACAATGCAGCATATACATTCACACACAGTCTTCACATACATACAAACACACACACACACACACACACCACCTCCACATCTCTCAGCTCCTTGATTCCCTTGCAGCCCCGATCCCTGAGCCCAGGGTGCGGGGCAGCTGTTTTGTGCAGCTGCAGAGAGAGCTCCAGGCCTCCGCCACGGTTGCCCCCGCACAAAGAGGCCTTTATCCCAGCCGGAGTGTAACCTCCTGGGCCGCTGGAGGTGACGAGAGGGGTGGCCTCCTCCGCCTGCACAAAGGTGACACTCAGCAGACGGACGGCCGCGGCGCTCCCATGTCTAATTCACTGACACAAACGACCCGCACACACACACACACACACACACACACATACGCACACACACACACACACGCCAGCTTTATACAGGCCCAGTTGTGAATAGACAGAAGCTGCCAGGTTTTTAACAAGGGTGGGAGGAGGGGGAGAGGGAATGAGGATGGGGTAGGTTACATAGGCGTAAAATATGGCATCAAAAATCGGACCAAGGGCCCCCCCCATATCATGATGAATGAATCTGTTCTAGAGCATGATGATGTGGGGGGCTCAGCCCCCACCAATGTTCAGATCAAAGTTTCGCCCCCAGACAGGCATAAATACACAGAGCATGAATAACTCTGTACACACACAAGAGAGAGGTGCGATAAGTATCTATTTTGATTGATAGCGCAGCATATTGTTTTCTCTGCCTCTGAAACAGAGAGATGACTTATTTACAAGCACTGTATTCGGCGGGAGCTTGGACTTAGAAATGGAGAGAGAGAGGGAAAGACAGACAGAAGGAGAGAGAGAGAGAGAGAGAGAGAGAGAGAGAAGAGAGAAACGAGAGGAGGGCAGAGGCTATTCTTAAATAATGCAAATCAGCAAGAAAAATACACAGTGGAAACATCAACTGGGCCACTGGGGACTGAAACAGGCCTTATCAGAGCACAAGCATCTCTGGCTGAATTTGACTACCAGTTGCTGCCATGCAGCCACACAGCCACGCCGGACGAGTCCTTGGGCCTTGCCTGCGGCGCTTTCACCCAAGCTCACTAGGATCAGAACTGAGAGCCCTGAGAGGCACAGAGAGAAAAACCACACGGTTTGCACACAGAACATACTCATAGGCTACCAAATCACCAAATCAAGAGGAAATGCACATTATGTTGACGTAATGGAGACATTTGATACACACAGCATCCAAACCAAATGCAAAAATGTAGCGGGGGCGGGGGGGTGTTGCTTTGCTATTTGTGTTGTCTGCTCACACACACTATTGCTAAATGCCCAGAGATTTCTCGAAGAGGAGGAAGGTCCTTGTTTTTGCTTATTTGTTTGTGGAATCAGCCAAACCAAATAGCAGGGGAGAAAACCTGTGACCTTACTTCATTTGCACTTCATATTTCCCACAAGGAGAGAAAGCTTCCTTCTGTGTGCCGTCTGCCCAAAAAACCAAGGGCGTTCACCACCTCAGAGCATCATTTCTGCCATATGCACAATTATCCAGTTTTGCACAGTTTAGCAGAGTATAGCACAGAATGGTGGAACAAAGAGGAATGTGTGTCTCTTAAATCAAACATCTTACGTTCTTACATTCACACTTTCACCACAGTTACACCACATTTAGTTACATTATTCTACTGTTCTAGTCATTCAAATAAGCACACTGATGCTGTCATTTCAGAAGTGATTGAAAAGGGGCAAATAGTGAAGGTCAGTGAGAGGAGGAACACAGGTGAACCAGGGGAAAGAGAGAGGGAGAGGGAGAGAGAGGGAGGGAGAGAGAGAGAGGGGAGAGAGGGAGGGAGAGAGAGAGAGAGGAGGAGAGAGGGAGGGAGAGAGAGGGAGGGAGAGAGAGAGGGAGGGAGAGAGAGAGAGAGAGAGAGAGAGGGAGAGAGAGAGAGTTCATGGAGTCTGCTGCTCTGATCCCTCTGAGGTGCTGGGAGGAGGCGAGAGACAGAGGCCTTAGCCTCAGAGCATGAATCCTGGCTGCCGCCTCCGCTGCCACTCACCCTCCTCCCCACAAGCCCCCTCTCTATCCAGGCTTTTCAAAATAACATTAATGTGTAATGCCCAGTACTCTCTAGGTAGATGTGATGCATGTTGTATTTTTCCCCTCCTTTCATCTCTCCCTCTCTCCCCTCTCGGTGAGAACAATAACCCATTCTTTGGCTATTTTGGAGTGTTTTGATAAATAATTGAAGCTATTACTAAGTGCAGACCCCCTCAAACTTGCATGGCGTCAGTCTGACTTATGTTATGCCCTCTGTAGCAGGGGGAAATATGAAACCTCAGAAATCAAAGAATGATTTTACTCACTTCAATGACAGAAATGTATAATTCTACAACTATGAGGGAGAAAAAAGCAGTTGAGGAGTTGATCATGGTCCTTTTTAAAAGTTTAACACGCTTGTGAAATATTTTCTTGATATTTATATAGATTCTGAAGCTGCGACTGAAGTGATTTCAGTGGAATGTATTTTATGTGTCTCACTGCCAAGACCCAGCATTCCTGTGGTGGATCTGGTTTTCATTGGCTCGTCCCGCTGCTGAATGCGAGCCCCTGATCGCTTGCCATTCACCATGATGAAGAAGGGAATTAGCACAACCTTCCATCAGTTCTCCTGATTTGGCCAAGGTTAGCGCGAGAATGCATAGACCTATACACTACACTACAAAACTAGTTCATTCGGCGGTTGGCCTAGACAGTTGAGATTGACCCGATGTCAGGTCACCGTGTAAGCATTGGTTTAGAATTTTAAAAATATATACGCAGGAGGAATTTGCTTAAAAATGCATGGTGAGTGTTAGCCTATATAAAGTGTCTGTGACCTTAAACAGGCAGGGCAGTCCGACAAATGCAAAACATTTCCATGAGGTGGAATTAAGGCTTGGAGGACAAGTATCTGAATGTTTGTCTCAACCCTGTCTTCCAAGGAGACTATTTCAGAGTAAATAAAAAACATTTGACAAGAGCTTCTTTCCAGCTAAGGAACTCTATCTAAGATTTACCATCTGGGTCGAATGCCACTTTTAGCATAGTAAAATAAGAGATTTGTTTTCCCCCTGGCAGAAATTAAAATTCAAAGATTTCTTCTTGTGTAGTGTGTTTTGGTAGTGTTTGTTTTCAGTTGTGCCGTAATGAGGATTCGGTTCCACATGTGAGAGAGGCCATCCACAGACAGATGCCCCCAACTGGGCGAGAGGCCTCTGCCGACTGAAGTGGTCGGTGTGGTGTCACGATTTGCAGTCGCCTCAATGCCCCGACAGTCTCTGTTATTTGATCGAGCCTTTAAACAGCTAAGCCATAATGACGTCTGTTCGCCCGTCTTTCGCTGCAGGGACTAATACCCTGCTATCAACAGCCATGCTACAGATGTTGTATGTTTGATCTGGCCTAGAGAGACAAGCAGAAAGTTACAAAGTTATTTTTGGAGAGACGTGGCTATTTAATTGTGGTGATTAAGGAGAAGGTTGAAGCACGAAAGCGCGGACCATAAGAGAATTTGAGGCGAAACTGTGCGAGAGACATGTCATGCAGGATAAACACTCGTTGAAGTTATTGAGAGAGTGCTGAAATTTCAGATGATTGCTGTTTGTGGAGCAACGCAGGGAAGTAACTGGAGCTGTCTGACATTATGAATTGAGCTAGGGGGATGAATGCAAAAGGCTTGCTTAGAGTTCTTGCTGCCGGTGGTCTCTTACCAACACGACACACTCGGGTGGCAGACTGTAGTTATAATCTACACAAAATTGTCTTTCAAATTAAATGATATTCAGTAGGCCTACAGCACAGCTCAAATGTACAAATCCTGGCAAAGCACTTTTTTTTTTAAATTGCTCCTTCCACTCCAGTTGTATGCCCAATTTTCCAAACTGGAAACTGTGCTGTTATTTTATAGTCATTTATACAAAAATAAATACATTTTGTGTCATTACCTTGTCCATTGTGCCATTGATATGAATAAGATTCAAGGATTTCAACACAGTATAGCTTACCATGTAGGCTACAATGAAATTCTAGCCTACCTAGCATTAAAAAATAGGCTTTATAAAAAGAACAGAGAGAGAGAGATAGCAAGAAGTATACTACTTCTACTATACTATATACTTCTTGCTATCTTGCTATAAGAGTATACTTACTTATAGAAGCACTCATGAGTGTATTGTGTGTGGAACACTTGGCATTTGAATACAGGGTTCCCACTGTAAAATGTCATGACTTTTCCCTGACAAAATACCTGAATACAAGATGGCCGCTATTGCTGTCAAATGTCATTATGTCAATCGTTCAAACAGTGATGTAGGCATAACATTTTGTGAAAATACTCTCTGAAGAATGTTTTTTTTTTTTTTTAAAAATGTGCTTGTCCCTCAAAAATTCAAGATGGCAACCATTTTTCAAGATGGCCCTCTTGAATCCTTACATCAATTTTTTCAAATGGTGATGCTAGATGTAGTTAGATAGCTGCACCTGAATTGACAGGTTTCAAGATGGGGTAAGCCGGGCAATACATGACTTGTTCATGTACGCTTACCTGGAAGGTGTACAGATCACACGGGACTTAAATGGCACAGGATGAATGATCTGGCTAGGTGTAGGTGACCCAAACCTAGTTGTATCCCATACTTGAATGTGTACTATGTCTATGATTGAGGTGGTAAAAGGATAACCCCTCGGCCTTAATCAGACAACAATCCCCCAAAATGGCAAATGAAAATCCCATGTCAGCCAAGAGATCAACTGATTGAATGAAATGTTGTCTTTGTCAGACAGACACAAAGAAACCCCTCCTATCACCACCTACCCATCATGTTTCTCAACATTGGCTATGTAGGTCAAATATAATAAGGAGAATAGTTATAATACACAATAATATCAATTCAATCAATAGCTTATCAATATCAATAATAAACAATAATGTCAAATTAATTAACAGCCCAATTGAAATAAAACAACATTATACGTCGTTTAAGAGGGGTCTAAAGACATTCCTATTCAACATATACTTAGTTGTTTAAGCGCTTATGTGTTATGGTTTGTATAATGTTGTTTTATTTCAATTGGGCTGTTAATTAATTTGACATTATTGTTTATTATTGATATTCTCCTTAATGTAGTCTTAGCATGTCATTGTTTTTATCTTATTGATTGAATGGACATTATTGTTTTATTATTGCCTTTCCCCTTTTTTCCATTGCTTTTTATTAGGCTATTGATTGAATTGATATTATTGTGTATTATAACTATTCTCCTTATTATATTTGACCTACATTCTAATCTGTTCCCTGTTCAATTTTAAATATTATTATGTTGTTTGTATTTATGTGTCGCTTTGGACGAAGGCGTCTGCTAAATCCATAACCATAACCATAAAATGATTCCACCAACATTCCACTCTTTCACAATAGTGACCTGGAGATCCTTGAGAAGTTTGTGGTCCTGCTGTATGATCGATCAAGCACAGCTGTCAGTGTAGATGAGGCTAGACTTGACATGTTTGCCCGAAAGCAGAGGCCATATGAAGCCATTCCTCCAACAAGGGCAGCTCTGCTTCAACACACTAAACGTGCTGCATATCAGGCAGGCTGCATATGGGGTCAAGCGACCCAGTGTCAGTCAGAAGCAGAGTCCTGCTGACTGGAGATGAAAAAAGCTTGGTGAACAATGGGGGGTCTTCTGGACAGCAAATGCACCAGTTGCACAAAGTTGTGAACAGCTAGCCAAGTGTGGCTGCAAATCAGAGTGCCGTGGAGGATGCAAATGTTTTAGATTGGGTTTCACTTGCACAGAACTGTAGCCTGGCGGGCCATCCTATCATTGAAATGTATAGTCTGGAATCGAACCATTCACCTCGCTTAATCCAAGGGGCGGGCAGAGAATTGTCTTTCAAACTGCCTAGGCATGCAATAGGCCAGCGCTACGACCATATCCGTATCCGGTCGGCAAAACGGCAAATACATCCTTCTTCGAAAGGAATGACTTAAGTGCATTGTGTTGCTCAACTTTCAAAAAAAAAAGTCCAACTCCTCCAAAGTTGACGCCAACGCCGATTCAAACAACCGCTCTTCGTTCGCCATAGCCACCTTCCTTGTTGTTCACCGTCGCAGGACTGTCGTTATCCTGTTAAGCACGCCTTAAGACGCTGTAACAAAATAGAGCGCTGTGATTGGATGATGTCCACGGCGTCAGCCAATAGAAATCCCTATGGTTTGATACTAGACATACAGGCTGAGCAAATTCATTTGCCGCCGCTAGGGTGCGTCTAGATTTCTAGGCTAACAGAACTGTGCAATTGCAAATGTGAATAAAAAAGTAAGTTTGCAGTGGGTGAGAGCCGATTTCCTGATTCTGGACCATGATGTATATGAACACCTTCCTGGATATGTTGCCCCCAATACAACACTTGCTGACTGCCAAGCAGGGAGGCATTGGCTACCATTTTAACAGTCTTTATTATGACTCGACAGGGCACAACCTCTCAAGCTCAGGCTGGACACTCTAACCACAAGGCCTTTGAGCTGGTAAAAATGTGAATTTATGTTATTTTTTCAATCATTCCTTTTAACTCAGTCCTAACAGAGTACACTATTAAAGCAACACTCACTTTGAAAAATGACTTGAATTTTTGCAATTGCCTTTTTCTAAAAGTGTGGCCGTTAGAACATTTTTGCTAACATGCATGTGTGCATCAGTGTACATACTACCGAAATGACGGCCATCTTGGAAAAGGTCTCCATCTTGATTTCTCATTTTTTACTGGCCATCCAGTTTTTTCAAAAAGTGGCCTTAACAGAATATTTGTGGCATATTTTCTGTATCACTTTTTGGAAACAGTGGCAATGAACATAGGACAGGAATGGCAGCCATCTTGAAAAATGGTTTCCATCCTGAATTTTTGAGTGACACATACCTTTTCCCAAAAGAGTGTTCCTTGAAGAGTATTTCTACCTAATTTTATGCTTGCATCACCATTTGAACAATTGAAATGATTAATATTCGACAGGAATGGTGGCCATCTTTAAAAATGGCGGCCATCTTGAATTTTTGAGGGACAAGCATTTTTTTCCCATTAACATTTCCTTTAGAGAGTATTTGTATCAAATTATATGCTTAGATCACTGTTTGAATAATTGATATAATAAGCATTGAATAGCAATGGCAGCCATCTTGAATTTTTGAGTGACCAGTGCCTTTTTCCAAAACAGTGGCCCTTAGAGAGTATCTGTGCCAAATTTCATGCTTCTATACCAAAGTGAACTATTTTTTTACTAATCTGCTGCACTAAAGCTAATAACCAGATATACTCCAAATCTGTGTGGAAATATTTGTATATAGCCTATATTTTGGCAAGTACATTTTCCATGTGTGGAATAGACTTTCCAAAATTCCATGATATTCCAGAAATGTAATTACCTGTGGGAACCCTGTGAATAGGCTACAAATTGTCCCTGAAAATCATTGTGCTTGTGCAGAGATGAAATGACCCTGAGCTGTCAGAAAGGAGAAAAGTGCGATTGCAGTGACCTAGCCTATAGATTGGGATGTCGCCATATTTTGAGTTCCATAACCTGTCTTATTAGCTTTTCTTTATGTTTAACTATTAGCACATTGAATGGTAGACCGAAAACACATGTTAGACTATGCAACAAGCCATTCATCACCACGCCATTGTGAGACGATTGCAGTCCTTACTTGCAGGCTGCTGTGTGCTTTTCTGAAATAAGGGCACGTTTAACTTTTCGCCGACCCACGTAGCGAGTGGAGAGTGCACGTTAATTGCAAACAAATCACGAGGATGAATAACCCAGGCAACAGGACACGGATGGATAGTGTGGTGTGCTGTCGAGGTTAGGCAGATAGGGTAACGGCAGGCATCAGAAGAATTGCAGATAGAAAAATGCTTCCTGATAGGAAAATGTTCATCCTTTACGTTTGAATGTATAGTACTGAGTAGGATGTCAATTTTCTACAAAAGACAGAACATTTCAGGAGTATCTGGCTGATGTTAAATACTTAGGTCTAGGCTATATCTGGAAATTGGCATAGGCCTAGACCCAGAAGTGCCCATGGGCAGACCCATAACTTACATATGGCTAGGCTATATGGTTATTTTAGCATAAATACCATTGTTGTAATTGACTTAAAACCACTGTTACCTTTGATACGATCTCTCTGTTTCCGCTGGTTATCATCAGGACCAGCTTGACAGCTAATATAGCCAAGTCTACCCAATATGACACCATTATTATCTTTTAAATTGAATTATTAAATGAGTTAAATCACATCACTGTCATTTCATGAAGGAAATTGAGATGTAGGCTACCCTTTATTCCCTGGTGGTAGATGGAGGAAAATGTGTTTATTCTCTCTCTGTCTCTCTCTCTCTCTCTGCTGAAGTGGCCTGGGATTCATTTTCAGGCATGGGTGGAAATGTTGACATCCTCAACACCAAGCTGCCATCACCACCACACAAAAACTATCAGTGGTCCTCTGTGCGGCAACAACGGCACCAGACCACGATGATTGCTGTTTAACACTGAGGCTTTGCTACACTACCACAGATAAAGGAGCTGCAAGCCCATGTGGTCAGGAGGTCCATCCACCCTGTTTAGCAAAGAACAGGAAGTGTATGATTTACAGGCTGCGACTTTTGCCATTTTGCTATTTTTAGGTGGCTGCTTTTTCCATTACAGTAATTTATGGACTGCTAGATGTTGCTGCCGCTGTAAAGGCTGTGGGGCAGAGTGGAGCTGCAGCCCAAAGCTCATTTTCACGTTCAAATGTTCACGTTTACAGTAGATCACTGTTGCTCCAGAAGGCCTAAAATGTGTTTGGGTGTATTTGTGGTTTGCCTCGCTTGATGGGAGAGCTTTTTGCCACACATCCTCATTTGGATGGCCAAGTAATCGGAAAGATCAATGCAGGGAACCCAGGCTTAGTTACACAAAAGCTAAACAACTTGAGTACTTTTTATTGCCAGGCAGAATTAGCTATGTAAACACATTCTGCTGCTACTTTTGTTAGCCGCAGGACAGCTACACCTGGACAACAATGACCACTTTGACCACTACTCCCTGCCTAAAATGCCGTAGACATTCGTATTTTAAGCTCTGTTAAGCGTGGCAAAGGGGATCTGCGGTTGGCAGGCTGTAAACCTTTCATCGAGTGTGCGCTTCAAGATGTTCCTGTGTAGTTCCTCTGATTGCTTGTGTTGACCGCGGTCCAGTGGAAACTCCAGGGCCCTGTCTCTTCTCAGGCTCAGTTAAGCTGCACAGTCCATTACAGTCAGGCTGGTCCGATTCGTCTGGGCTCCACTAGGCAGCTGGATGTCGTTGGGAGTGTGTCTGTCTGGTCAGGGTGTCTCTCTCGGGTCGAGTGCATTTGAAGGGGACCTTTGAGAGCAGGACCAGGGGGCGCCCAGGGGGTAATTTGTATTGTGAGGGGAACGCGTTACCCAACCATTAATACTCTTAATGGTGGCGGGACTGACAGTGAGGAGGTGCTGGGGGGCTGCCTGGCAGAGCTGCCCACAGCTGAGTGTGTGTGTGTGTGTGTGTGTGTGTGTGTGTGTGTGTATGTATGTGCACATGTGCTTGTGTGTTTGTGTGTGTGTATGTGTGTGTGTATGTATGTGCACATGTGCTTGTGTCTTTGTGTGTGTGTGTGTGTGTGTGTGTGTGTGTGTGTGTGTATGTATGTATGTATGTATGTATGTGCACATGTGCTTGTGTGTGTATGTGTGTGTGTGTGTGTATGTATGTATGTGCACATGTGCTTGTGTGTTTGTATGTGTGTGTGTGTGTGTGTATGTATGTATGTATGTATGTGCTTGTGTGTGTTTGTGTGTGTGTGTGTATGTATGTATGTATGTGCACATGTGCTTGTGTGTTTGTGTGTGTCTGTGTGTGTGTGTGTGTGTGCATGCTGCATTGGGGTATGTTCTCTAGTGGATGCATGCGTTTTGGTTTTCTAAAGGTTATGTTCTCTGGTAGATGTCTCTCTTTCTCCTGTCTCTTTCTCTATCTCTCTCAGACTGTGTGTGTGTGTATGTGTGTGTGTTTGTGTGTGTGTGAGAGAGAGAGAGATAGAATCAGCTGTCCTGACATTAGTGGAATAGCCTCCGGGTCATGTATGTGTCTCATGTAGTTTTAAGAATTTGAATATTTGTTCTGTCCACATGGCCAAAGGACATGATCATCCACCAGAATGCACTGAGGTTGAACTTGCACAGGCACGCAACAAAACAAACCCTCCCAAAAAAGAAATAGGAAACAAAGCTTCTATTATCTCCTCGATTTTGAACACAGTGGTTGCTCTTACAAAATGAAAACCCCATTTGGGATTTCACTGGTTGTACATGTGCTTGTTTTTTATATTACATAAAACATACAGATGCGGGTTGACAATGAGAGAGCAAATTGTTAATCATAGAAACAACAGTGGGTGGACCAGCTTCTTTCTCTCCCAAGCCGCTTAGCTGGGAAACCCATTTCCATTTTCTTGTTGTTACTACTGGGATATTGTGCCATTGTGCCTCCCACGCTCCATGCCAGGCTGGATTTGGTGTTTTTGGAAAGAGTGGTCATGTGACAAATGTATGCCAGGCTGTGGCCTCATTCTCACACATGCTGAAATCGACCTGTAGTGTCAGACGAGGGTCAGATCTTCTTAGAAGCTTTCTCCATTCTCAATCTCTCTGTCTTTCTCTCCCTGGTGTTACATTGTTCAAATGCATTACGATAAACTGTCTGGAAAAAAAACAGAATTCATATTTGTAAATACATTGGAAATAAAGCAACATAAATTAGGGTAATGTCATAGCAGGATATATAGCTATTTACTACTTGGTCTAAGGCTTCATTTTTCATGCTAACAGCCCAGCCACTGCCTTCAGGCAACGTCTCTCGAGAAAAAAAACACACTCACTAGCATCTCAAAGAACAAATAAGGGGTGTCAAAACTTCTGACAAGCTAATTCCACCAGCGATCCCAAGTAGGCTAATGCTTCCTGACTTCTCTGCACCCTCTTTGTTGAAAAAGCCAGTCAAGTGTGGAGCCCGCTAATTTAAACAAGAACACACAAAACGCAGCGACCACCAAGGTGAACTTGATGCTAGCCTGAGGGCCCAATGGTCTGAGTTCCAACCATGGTATCTGTGAGAAAGTTATTAATTAATCGTGAGGCTATAGCAAGGACTTCTGTGAATATAAATCACCATGTCCCTCCTCCATCGCCTGGATATGGAGGGGAGAAATGGTTAAAGGGTACATTTATGCTCAATTAAAAGGGCCAAGGAGGAAGAGGAAGCACATGCAGGAAACGAGCAGGAGGGCCAACAACGTGTCATCTCTAATAGCTTTTTACCAAGCTCGTTAAATATTGATAAAGCTTATGAATATGGATGCGATATCTCATCCAATGCTAAATGTGATATTTATCTTCTGTCTGTCTGTCTCTCTCTCCCTCTCTCTCAAAAATTTTCTGACTCTAAAAATGTTGATGAAAGACTGAGGGAATGCAGGAGGAGCTTGTGCTGTGGGCAAGCCAAACACGCATTCATAATTCACCCAGTGCAGATGTGAGGCTTTCACTTGGTCTGAAAGCATTGCCCTTCCCTTCCTTTTATCATTTTCAATATAAAGAATGAATGGTGTGTGTGTGTGTGTGTGTGTGTGTTTCTGTCTGTCTGAGGATGCTTGCACACTGCTTTTTCTGAGGCAAAATCAATAGACTTTTTTTATGAGATGCTGCCTACATCTGAAATGAAAAGTGTATAACTGAGAGAGAGAGAGAGAGTGTGTGTGTGTGTGTGTGTGTGTGTGTGTGTGTGTGTGTGTGTGTGTTGTTTGAAAAGCCAATAGCCTCTATTTGAAAAGCTGTCGGTACTGTCCCCTGACAATGCTGAGTAGAGCAGGGCTGAGCCCTAATTATCAGCCTCATGGAGAGAGCCACCCTGAGTGGTCTTTCACTGTGCTTGTCTGTCCTTGAACTGCCTATGAATTGACTTCAGCACTGCAAAATATTCCATCCATCTGCGAGACTCTTTATTGCAGACAACAGAAATAATCAAATCCCGTCCTTTTCAGAAAGTACAAAGAAAAGACTGAAAGGCATGCTTCAGCACACTTCCGAATCTACTGTCGAGTCTCCAAAAAAATATTGGTGGAAGTGATTTAAAGCGACAGTATGATGGTAAAATATGCACCTCTGGACAGTTGAGATAGCTTGGATCTCTTAGCAGTGGCCTCTTAGCAGAAATCAGCCTTTGACTCCTGTTAACACCAAAGGGCAGAAGTTAGTCGCGCTGATGGATGGATCTTGGCACGCCACTTGCGAAAAAGGAAAAGTTGTTTCTATCCCACTTGTTGCACAATACAATGGCCTCTGTGTGTGTGTGTGTGTGTGTGTGTGTGTGTGTGTGTGTGTGTGTGTGTGTGTGTGTGTGTGTGTGTGTGTGTGTGTGTGTGATCTTGCAATGGATCATTTTCTTGTCACCAAACACTGTGTGCTGTACAGCTGTATTAAACATGACAGCACAAAAATGAAAGTCCCATCACATGCAGCACTGCAGGCTCGCCCAACTGTGACACCCACTCCCACATCAAAGCACACAGGCGGCCCTTTAATTCATGTTTGCCGGCTCACTGATGTGTGTGGCTTCATCGTGTTGTGGCACTGCAGCAATAGCCTGCCCCGTTTCCACAGAGAAAACGAACTGACACAAAAAGGGACGATAAGTATCCGTTACGTTCTCGGGTTTGTTCCATGTGTTTTTTTTTTCTCTCTCTCTCTCTTTCTGGTGCAAGCTGTTTATATTGACTTTCATCCTCAAACGGCTCCGGCTCTAACCAGAAACCAGTGCGGCTCCATGTTTGTCCACGTCTTCATTCTTGAGGAGCTCCTCTTCGCATGGCTCGACGTGATTCATTCTCCCTCCAGAGACACACATTTAAAAGCTGACGTGTTATTTTGGCCAAGGCTGGGCAGCCCAATCAAGCAGGATCGATTCTCAGTAGAAGTAGGGGCTTTTTTTGTCAAAGACTGTTGAATTACATCATTCAGTGGTTTCAATCATCAGTCTTACCGTTAGACTGAAGAGCATCTTTTTTGCTGCTTTCAGTGTGATGCTGGTCTCAGGCCAGTTGCCAGCACTCTGCCCTCACCAGTTTGGGTCCCTGTCCTAATATAGGGAACTAATTCCCCACCTCTGATGTCTCCTAAACTAAAGAGAGCCTCTGATGGCATGATTTGAGAATCCCATGCTAGACCACAGGACAGGGACTGTGTCAAAGCCTACCATGGTTGAGGAGGCGATGACAACATTCACAGTAGAGCTACAGTCTTGCTGAAAAGCATTCTTATGGATTTTCCATGCTCAAAACTGAGAACAAAGTGGTTCTGGACAGAACAAGCTGTGTCCTCAAACTCATACCCAAGAGAGCACACACGCTTCAATTGGCGGCACATTTTTGTTTATCACATAAATCAAGGTTCTGTAGGTGACAAACATGTATATAACCACCAAAAGAAAGAAACCATCCCAGTGGAGAAGACAGGAACCTATCATCTCTGTGAGGCACAACTCATTCCTATGTCATGCCATGTGAATGCAACAGCGCCGTCCGCCACAACAAAACACCTCTCCACTCGTTTGGAAAAGCTCTTTTTAAACAGGGAACATGGCATGCTGTGAGGTCAGACCATGATGTTTCCACATCAGATAAATCTGGGACCAGGTATGACATAATACATGGTGGAGGAGGGGCTCGGTAATCATAAGAGCCTCACCGGTAAATAAGCCCTCCCAAGGCAGCTTGCACAATCTGTCCGAACAGTAGGCCACTGAGGGCCGGCTCCCTTTGCCTTTGATGCATTTAGATGTATTAATTTATTCTCTGTGTCTCGGCCAGGACTGCATAACATTTGCCTTGTTCTTGTTAAATGGGTCTTGCAAAATGCACAGTTATTCCAGTGACGGATCGGATTAGGGGAGAAGTTCAGTACGCCGGTCTGCTGTATGTATGCAGAAAGCCGATGTGAGAATGGGTTAAGGCGATTGTGTCATACGGTCATGGGGAATTAATGGGGTCTACTGGAGCCACTCCTACTAGCCCATGTCAAGACAGAGGTTTTGAGAGTTTTTTTTGTTTTGTTAAAGCCAATCCAATTTCAGTTTTTGTCCAAACAAACTCCTCTGTGTTTGTTTGTTGTTGTTTTTGTTGGTGGTGGTGTCTTTCCCTGCTGCTACATTCAGATTCAGCCTCCATGTAATGTGTTCCCTTTGCTCTGTTAGCTGAGTTGTTAGTGATCAGCCATGTCTCGCCTGATGCGAATGAAACGCAACACTTCCTCCTCTCGCTGCACCGTGTCATGAGGTCCATCCAATTTTGTCTGCAAGATGTGATTAGACTGGATCAAAAGGGGGGCACCTTGGTTTGATCCAATTACAATGTTTGTTTTAACATCGGGTCACTTCCTGTCTCCCAAAAGTCTCGTGGCCTCGCCCTGGAGGCACAGGCGAATCAGAGTTCTCACTGAGTTATTGGCGCTGTCACTGACTCTGGCCTGTGGCACCAAAGCTAATCTCCTTCCACCATTTTCTTCCTTCACTCACTCACTCACTCACTCTATTTTTCTTATTGTTTCCCTCCTCCTTTCCTCACTTTCATCTCTCTTCCTCTCTCTATCTCTGCCTTCTTTCTCTTTCGTTCCCTCTCTGTCTCCCTTACTCTCTTTCATTCTCTTTTCCTTTCTTTGTTTCCTTCCTTTTCTTTCTCTCTCTCTCTCCCCTCTCAACCTCTGTCTCGGGGGCTGCTTGCCTGCCTGCTTGTCCACAACTCTGCCCAATCAGAGGTGAGGTCCCCCCCCCATGTTTGTGGAGGGTCACTGACGGTATCACAAACATCTGTTCCTCATAGAACCAGTCCAAGGATCCCATTTCCCAAATCCCTGTCATGTTTAGAGAGAGAGAGATTAGCTTTGTGTTGACCTAATAATGCTTCCCAATTTTCCCCAACCCCCCCATTCTTCTTTTTTTTAGCCTTCTTTCACGCTCCTTCCCCTAGCAGGAAATCAAATGCAAGCTGCAAGGTAAACTCTTCTGAGCTGGAGGATAGATGGTGAACGAGGTGTGGAGGTGAGGATGGGGGATCAGAAGGCGGCGTGTGTTTAATTAACACTGGACCTGCCAAGTCTGCCAAGTCGTTTTGCTGCCACAAATGAGTCCATCCATCAGCCATGCAAATGCAACAAATTAATCACCCTGCTGAAGGATGTTTTCTAATTCGCTTTTTATTCATCAGGGTGTGTCTGTCTGCTTCCAATATGGAAGGGGAGAAACAAAGTGATTGGATTTCATAAGTTGCTTTAGTGTACTCAGGTATGAGCAGATGGGGAAAAAACTCATTACCATACATATGACATGTGGTTTTCAATATATGAAATGTGGTCTGGGTCACTCTCTCCCGTCAATAACACAAATCTGCCTCTTTTTGTCTGCTATGCAGAATTCAAACCACGATCTGTCCTGCTGGAAGAACTGGTTTTCTTATGGCATGAAACACACACAATTTCATACAGTTAGAAAACTGATGTCTACAGAATGAGACCTGTGATATGTAAACTGATAACTTCAGTCTATATTGAATTTGTCAAACGGTCCAGCTTTTGTGAAATTGACACTTCAATGTAAGCCTTTCAATCTGTGTATGAATCTGGCAGACAATGCCTATAATGGTAATGATATACAGTGCATTGTGAGAATCCATTGAAGCATGTCTTTAATAAAATGCGATTTTGATGATAAATCATAAGTCCCAAGGCTCTCCAAAGGAACAGAGGACAATATGGCGGCTCTTTCGTGATTGTTACAATGACTTGGCTAGTCCACTGAAGCTTCTCTAACGATAGTTCATTTAACTAATATCCCTCCAAATCTTCGCTGGTTTGACTATTTGTGTGGTTTTGACTATTTTTGGTGCTACTTTGGCTACTATTGTTAAATTCCTTTTGAAGCATAATTACAGTGAGAGAAAGCACATTATTTCAAACCCTCTCCATGCTGTTTTTGTGCAAGCTGTATTCCCAAATCATTTGATCGATTTTCCAGAAGGGAATGATTTGTCTCAAACACATGCAATGCCTGGTCTGAGTTTTTGCAGCTGGATTGGTCTAATAAATTGGTTAAAATATGTAGCAATGAGTTTCTGACTTTGCCTGAGCTCGTAGCTAAAGGACAGCTGTGTGCTCCTGAACTTGGTCCAAGTACCATTTTAAAACCATAGCCTACAATGTGTCAATGTCCACATCTAATTTCTAAAAAAGTACATTGGTTTTAAATCTCACAAATTACAAATTCCTTGTAACATGACTCTTCACCAGATATCTCCTTTAATCCCATAACAAACACACTGGCCACCAATATTTATTTATGCGTCTGTTTATCTTAATTCTATTGATTTATATCATTTGTTAATCCCATTGACTGTCACTGTTAGATTAAATGAGTGGCCATTTGTCATATCTTTATCAGTTTGGATTTGTGACAAGAGGGGTGTTGACAAAAGGGAGTCCCGTTTCAATGCAGTTCTTTTTTGGGCCAGACGAGGGCGCTATCTTCCCCACTATATTCCTGAAAGCTTGCATTTAACATTAGGCACACCCATTGATCTACATGCTGCTTGCTTCTTCGCTAACAATAAATGGTTATTATATATGATATATATTTATATTTACATACAAATGTCTGTTGGTTAAGCCTAAAGATATATGTGACCATTTTGAAATAGGCCCATAAATGTCAATGCCCACCAAAGACATAATCTGTAGGTTAAGTGAAGCTTAATGTCAGATTTTTGTCGAGTAAAAAAATGGATAAGAGGCCAAATTCATTTTCACCTTTTCATTTTTACTGTGTGCGTGTGTGCGTGTGTGTGTGTGTGTGGTGTTAGGAAGAGAGAGAGAGAGAGAGACAGAGACAGAGAGAGAGACGGACACTAGGACCCTGAAAGTCGTCCACTGGTGAGTTTCCAGCAGGAGGTTGACTTAGCGCAGCGCTTCAGTCTCAACCAGACGCTACTAACCTCTGAAGGTGCGGGGCCAATGCTGTTTCTCTGGGGCACAAATATTAAATCATTTTTGTTTGTCTTATTCTGTACAAACTAAGTGTTTGTGCTATATGTATTTTTTTAGTGCGGCTTTATGTAACCGGAAGGATTGTTTTTTGACTTGAAGTGGACATTTGACCATGATAGTCTGTAAAGTTATGGATAAAGACCATCGGAGAGGATACAGTTTAACATTGTGAAGAACGCACAGTCGCAATTGGGACTCAGATTGCTTTGCTTATTCAGTATTCATTTTGCTTTTTGTAATATTTACTTGGTTGCATGGTTTCCAAAAAGTTCCAACCCAATGATATAGGCACAAAATTCTGATGCTTTCGGATACAATGAAGCAAACGGTTGCTTTGGCAGAGATGCTGGGCGCTAAGGACTGCACTCTGTCGCGGGACAGAAAGGAATTTGATCTACGGTCCAGGGAACGGATGGAAGGAGAGATGGATCGCGTGCGAACCCGGGAGAGACTGGAAGCGACTATTGCGGGAATAGGAGAACTGGAGTACTTAAGACAGCGTCAGGAATTGTTGGTCCGTAGTGTTTTAAGTTACACGGACAGTGCTTCTGCAACGAGTGAGGATAAAGTCTGTCACGTGCCGGAGGAGAATTATTTGAATAATGAAGAAAAACTTTTGGAGGAAAATATCTTATTGCTGAGAAAACAGCTGGTACGTAGGATGTGCACAAAGTGCAGTTCATTTTCTGTCTTATTCGGTTTGTTGAGAATGTTGCACAGATATCCAGTTGTCTTACAAAGAAAAAAGTTTGACTGACTCGCTAGGCCTATAGAGGTCCTCTAGATGGTCAAAGTTTCTGTCAAGAAATGCATTACAATGACTGTCACTTGTAATGCACTGAGGCAACACAGACAACGGATCTATAAAACAGCCCTGCATTGTAATGTAAACCCATGAGATCATCGCCTTTTGTGCTCAGTGTAGCCTACCTCGTGTAGCCTATCTATTAATAAATTAATCGCCTTGAGTGAAATGCACTGTGTGGAATTGTAGCCTGGGACTTATGTAGGCTACAATAGGTTTTACCATACCCTTACCAACAATTTCAGGCAAAGTCAGTTATCCTGGTGTAGGCAAATACAGGACGAGACGAGGCACAGCCTGGAGGACTTCTAAAACAATCATGAGTATTGCAGGATAAAGATTAGAGGGTATACGACGGCTATTTAAATCAAACTTCCTGAAGCGCCTCGGAAATTCCTTCTGTACTATTGCCGTCTACAAGGGGGTCTGGCCGCTTGAATGAGATTTGTTGATGAGTTACAATGAACGCGGCGACTGAAATTAACTTTTACAAGCAGATCCCCTACCCCCTGCTGATGTTAAAGGATGCCGCCGGTAATAGCCTGGTTGTTTGAGATTAAAATTAGCCAAATCAGTCAAAACACACCTGGCGTTAATTTGGGAAAATGTCTCAAAATCAACTATTGTCCCTGGCAAATAGTTTAGGAAAAAATCTATCCCCTTATAAGATTTGACTTCAAGTGGTTTACACACTGCATTGGTTGGAATGGTTTATATTGTTCTTGCAAGGAATCTCCCTTCCAACCACACAAGATTTTCTGTCTTTAAACCACACATTTGTACCTAAACAGGGCTATGCTTAAATAACAAATGCTCATCCAGTATTTCGAGGTCCCATATGGGCCTGGTTGTGAAGAATCCCTGTAAATTTGAGAGTCTAGAGTTCCTCTCACAAGTAACTAGTTGATTCTCTCAGCTCCCCCCCCTCTCACACACACACACACACATTCTCCACCAGTCTGAGCAAGGCCCAGTTATGTTCCTCTGGACATCATACCAGAAAGCCCTCACAGAACTCTAAAATAGAGCCCCCTCCATCCCTCTCAATCTGTAGGCCCTGGTCGATCAGTGGGGATCTGGGGTTAATTTGATGCCATTTCAAAATAACCATCGGCCCTCTTCTGCAAATGGTACTCTGTGTAAAAATGGTCTCTGAAGCCCAGGCATTGCTGGGAGGCCAGAGGCACATTAATCACCTCTCAGCCTCCTGTCAGGCGCACGTTTTTTTTTTCTTTCTTTTTTTTTTTTATGGGGGGGGGGGGGGGGGGGGCTGCCAGTCTGCAGCAAGTAAGCAGGGGAAGGGAAGGAAAGCCGAGGCTCGATATAGCCCAGGAATCTGCGTTGTATTACTGTTCCTGTCAGCAAATGGCCAACCGTAATGCCCAAGTGGATCATTCAGATAACTGGCCATTTTGAAGCGGAGCGTTCAATCCAAGGCTGCCACTGCTTGCATTTTTGCCCGTCTGATGCGTGGGCCACACTTTAATTTGGAATGCACCACATGAACTGGGTGTTGTCAGATGCGTACCATTCCACATAACATGCGTGTCTTGGGGGTATTTTCTGCTTCTACCAGGCGAGACTTCTAATTCAGTCCATTACTCTAATCTAGTGCTGTGGCTTATAAGCACGGCCTGTCCATTAGGATTGCGAAAGGCCCCTTGTTAAATTGATTTGGCCAACAACTCCAGCAGAGACTAATTACCTTAAACAAGTTTCCAATTATAGTTAATTAATGGGGGCACTGTATGCACTGTTAGACTAGTGTAAATATGATGTCACTGTTTGTCCTCCTTGTGTTATTGTGACGAGTACCTGTGTTTGTTGGTTTGTTGTTTGGGGATTGCTGTATGCATTGCGTTTGTCTCTAACAGTCTCTGATTTCCATCCTTGCAGAACTGCTTGAGAAGGAGAGACGCTGGTCTGATCACGCAGCTGCAGGAGCTGGACAGACAAATCAGTGACCTGCGCCTGGACACCAAGCCGTCACACGACCACGTGGAAACCGACAGCCGGCCCAGCTCAGGTTGGTGCCTTGCCTTGCGTTCTTCCCCTTTGACCCTGGTTTTTCTCTGCAATCGATCGATTTCCTGCATGTCTAGTCCAGGATTAGTCAGTCTGGAACTCTCCATGGAGGATCTCTTTATTTTTTCCAAAAGTAAACTAGCATGGGATTAGTGCAGTGATACTTGCAGTGGGAAGACCAGACCATACCTAGATTATTAACAGTGTGGAGTCAGAGGAAAATAAACCACAATGAGTCTCCATTGTGCCTGTCCAAGACACAATGCATAGCCCCTTTGTTCAGTAAAGATGCGGTAGCATTTGCAGTGCCTAGTTCAGCCTGAAAACATCAGATCTATGGTCTTTGGTAATGCCATTCTGGGATTTTCTGCATTGACCAACAAAACACTGTTACACATCTGCACATTGACTTTGACACCTCTGATTGCTCTCAGGACTTCCACCCCCTAGCGTTTTATGGACAGTTTACCAAATGTGGTACAGTTTTCCACAAATAACACAGATGACATGTAAAACAGGCTCATATAGTCCAAAACAACAGCCGCGCCACAATGATAAAATGCTTAAGTATGTGCACACGGTATATCCGCTAGTCATTATCTCAGTTGGAGCCTGCTTACCCACTCTGTTGGAGAACTAATTTGGTAATTTGAACAGCCTGGGCTCTGTGCAAGAGATATGGCTGCTCTCCCCTAGTGACTTGTATACATTCCAAATACAAGAGGTCACTCTGCAAGGGTAATATACCTCATCTGACTACATTCTTTGTTGTAGTGTAGAAGGCTTTTATAAAACAGGGGTGGGATGGTATTTTTCATTCGTTTCAAACATCTGGGCTGGGTGTTTTTCTTTTTTTTTTCACTCAATTTAAATTGTCTTTAAAAACAAATCACATGTTGGTGGAGGTCTACGCAGACAGTGTGCTAATCGGAAGAAGAAGATATGCGTCATCCGGAAGCCATTATCTCTCTTTTCCCCGGAAGGATTTTGGGAAATTGTACCACGCTGTCTGCTGGGATGTTAGAGTGCTAAGTTACGCCACAAATGATGGAACTCGTATCCCGTGATCCCACCCCATCCACCTCCAATGCAGGCTCCTCTAAAAGGGCTCCCATTTTTTTTTTTTTGCTAGCTGCATTCTTTTAATAGCTCTGCCTGTCACGTTGTAAATTGTTGGGGGACGACAGCTCACCCCCTTCCCTCCAATGGCAGGGTGCAAATTCATTGTGCTAAAAAATCTTCCTCCCTGTCTTTCCCCTTCCTCTTACCCCACACCCACACCCCACCCCATCTCACCCCACCCTTGGCACCCCCCCCCCCCCACCTCACCCCCAATCCATCCATCCCCCACCAGGCTTTTACGAGCTGAGTGACGGAGCGTCAGGATCCCTCTCCAACTCCTCCAACTCGGTCTTCAGCGAGTGTTTGTCCAGCTGCCATTCCGGCACCTGCTTCTGCAGTCCTCTCGACACATCGCTGTGTGCCTCTGAGGGACGGCCCAAATCTGCAGGTGAGAGAGCAAGACCCCCAACACCATCCCCTAGCCCTCAACACTCACACACACACATACACAAACACACACACACACACACACACACACACACACACACACACACACACACACACACACACACACACACACACACACACACACACACACACACATGGCTCTACAGCTTTGCTGAGACCAGGGTGGGTTATGGGGGAATGGGCAGGAATTTGGGGGAGCTGAGGGTGGGTGTGGGGGCAATGGGACGTTTCCTTAGTGGCTCAAATGGAGACTCTTGTGAGAAATAGAGTAGAGAATAGTCTAGAATGAATAGAGACCCATTTTGCCTGTCTAGTTCTGTAAATGTTGATCACTCTCTATCTCTATGTTTCTTTTCTGTTCGTGTCTTGGAGAGAGACCAGACCACTGAAAACACACACACACACACACACACACACACACACACACAAACTTATGTGAATGAGCAAATTCACTGACACGGTTCATCTCCCACCTGGTGGTAAACTGCAGTCTCGTCAGTACCGGGTGTCTGTTTGTTCTGTGTTGTTGCTTTTGGCGGAACCCTATTTTGACAACAGACACATTTGGGGCCGCAAGACAAACAGCGAAGTGAATAGATTATGGGAAGTGGCCCAAACTTTGGCCACAGGAGCAGTTTCACAGTCTTGCAGATGACTCTCTCAGCCACACCTATGATAAGATAACAAAAGGCTCATTAGCACAAGAAATAACAGCAGGCCTCACACGCTGACTGTACCTAGAGGCTGGAGAGCCTCACGTAAATACCAATCATTGCTAATGAGCTTCCCAGTTAATCACGTAAAGATCTCTGTGTTTGTTTGCCAAAACTTAACGTGCAGGAAGGACGTAAAGGAGTAAATGTCATTCTGACTGTGTCATTGTTTTTACTTATGGCCTGCTCTGGCTGTTTTTTTAGTGTTGTCATTAGTAACAGATGTGATATTGTAGATGTGACTGAAGACAGTTCCAAGCTATTGGCTCATTCCTTAATGTGTTCTTTTCATTGGTTCTCTCCTCAGATGAGGGTGGCTGTACAGAGTGTGAGGGCCAATGCGAGGACCAACATTCCGGAACAGTCCGCAGGTCCCTCTCTGCTCCATACTCCCCGTCCCTGGATGATGGCCAGGGCAAGTACCACTGCGATCTGATTGCGAAGAACGGCAACGATGTCTACCGGTACCCTAGTCCCCTTCATGCTGTCGCCGTGCAGAGCCCCATCTATTTCCAGTCACTGACCAACCAGCTTAAGGACGAGGTGGGCCTAACGAAAGCATGCGACGTGTTGGGGGAGGGGGGGCAGAAACCAGAGCAGCCCCTGGTGCCCCAGAGTACCTCCTGGCCTGCCCCAAACGTCCCCTCCAACAAAAAACTGGACAGCTACATCTTCGGGCTACTGCAGAGGAGGGCCCAGCCAATGAGGCCTAACAAGCCTCGGACGAGCATCAACACAGACCCTTCCAAGAGCATCCTGCGGCAGGCCAGCCTCTGCGTTCGGCAGGCTACTGGCCAGGCCCCCGGGTGGACCCCCGAGGTCAAGCCGAACTGGCAGGCATGCTTACCGAGCGGGAGTGTGGCTAGCACTGATGCTAATGCTAATGTAGCATCTCCTCAGAGACAGTGGTCAGTAGAGGCCAAGGGCGAGCTCTCGGAAAACAATATGGCGTCTGTGACGTCCCAAATGCCCGTGTCCCAGCCTCAGAATGGATATATAATCACCCAGGACATTAACAGCAACAGTTTGTTGAAAAAGAAAGCCCCCGCATCTGGAAAGGGTCAACCATTACTGCCTAGCTTGTCAAAAGACAGTGAGGACATTGGCAGTCCTAGTGCGGTCTTGTCCCCTAAACACGCAATGCATCTTTACTCTCCTGCAATAGAGGACAGAAAATCCGCAGCACAGGCTGTCAAAACGACTACCCCAAAGAAAACTCCCAAATCATCTTCCCTGGTTTCCGCTGCTGTTGCGGTGTCTTTGAGAGACGATAGGTCAACGCTGGAGAGAGTGAGTCTGGGATCGTCCTCTCAGAGCCAGGATGAGGGGAGCCAGATGGTCAGCGCTGAGTATATCCCTGCTCAGAAACAGGCTGTGAAGCTTCGCAAAGGGGGCGGCAAGAACGTCAAGATCGTCAAAGTCAAGAGCGCCGCCACGTCCACATCCAAGTCTCGCCCCCACGCCGAGCCGACGTCAGACGCCGCGGCTCCGACAGCTGCGCAGGGTGCGCCCAGGGAGCGGCATCGAAGTGGATCCAAGAAGCCTCGTCATGTCGAGGACCCCCACCATGTCCACACCCACCGATCTTCGAGGAAAGCCGGCTCCTCTTCCTCCAGGGCCAAGAGAATCCCGGCCTCCATTCCCGAGGGTCGTATCCTGGACAAGCACGTGGTGTCCACGCACCGGTCCGTCTCGTCCCGGCACCACACCGGTCACCATGGCGGTCACCACCACGGGCACCACGGGCACCACCGCGAGGCCGTCGTGGTGGCGAAGCCCAAACACAAACGCAACGACTACCGCCGCCTGCGCGCCATCGCCGAGGTGCCGTACGACGAGGCGTTCCGGCGGGCACACCGGCGGCAGAAGCGCGAGCTGCTCAGCCAGATGGCCAACACCATGTACCTGCCGTCCAACGCGCCCTTCACCAGCCCCTACGCCTACGTGGGCAGCGACTCGGAGTACTCGGCCGAGTGCGCCTCGCTCTTCCACTCCACCATCCTGGACACGAGCGAGGACGAACGCAGCAACTACACCACCAACTGCTTCGGCGACAGCGAGTCCAGCAACAGCGAGGCCGAGTACGTGGACGAAAGCACCAGCAGCAGCGACTCGGAGGAGAGCGGAGGGGCCAACTGGCCGCAGTTTTCCCAGGGGGCCTCGGGGGCCGTGCACCCACAGGAGATGACCGCCGCGCAGGCCAAGGCCTTCGTCAAGATCAAGGCCTCACACAACCTGAAGAAGAGGATCCTGCGGTTCCGCTCGGGTTCTCTGAAGCTCATGACCACCGTTTGAGCGGAACTGGGGGGGGGGGACTATACGGACAGAGAACTTTGAGGAGGGGGTGGGGCAGAGGGGGCGGGGGAGGAGGAGGAGGAGGTGGGGAGCGCGTTGTTCACAGCGATGCAGCCAATCAAATTGGTCTTTGTCTTCGTCTTGACCCAATCAAGTGCCTAGGCGCGTTCAGACGCACTCCTCAGTCGTGTCCTTAGTCCTTTTGAAAAGGGGAGTAAAGTGGGATTATACTTCCTTTTCCCCTACAGACTCACTCTCCCTGCACTTTGTTGACCATTTTGACAATTGGAAAAAGCATCTGAGTTGCCCTATTATTTTATGTAGCCATTTTGTTTTGTATTTATTCTGGACTTGCTGTAGCACATTGACATGGCAGAGAAAAAAAAAACTGTAAATGCACACAATGGACGTTTACTTAAAAAGAGAGAAAAGAATATATTTAAAACTTAATATATTTGTTTTGTCATACATCAATTGGAGCAGGAGGTATGATTTCATGAACAACTGAAGCAGTTTGTCAACAGTGAAAAATAAGAAACCATGTGATGAAACTAAGTCGGATCTTTTAAAGCGAGTTCACCTGCTGATGATAATATAGGGCTTTTGTTATATGCACATACTGTACAATATGCATGGGCAACAGCTTTACCCCTTTATGTTGTTGATGTGGATTAGCTGTACATTGCAATGATTGTAAATACAATGTGTATGTATGTATGTATGTATGTATGTATGTTTGTATGTATGTCAATTCTCGTGTCTTAATCTTTTTATGCTTCATTAAATATCTGCTTTAAAACCATTTCAAATGTTGGTTGTTACTCTAGTTAATGGGTGCTGTCATTTTAGTTCAATAGGCAGATTGCATTGACATTCAGGACTTTCAGAGGACAATAGAATGTGCCATTGTGTCACCTCTGTGGTGAGTGTAAGAGATGGGGGTTCAGTCGGAGTTTACATAGTTTCACAAGTAAAGTGAGTCAAGTTATTTGATGAGAGGGGGAATTCTGAAGACTATTTTCCTCCTAAACACATCTGTGGTCCCTCCGTTCCCAGAACTTCACATGACCACTTAAGTAATTGTAGTTCACATTTTAAACCACAATAATTTGGAAAAGTTGATTTTTATCTGACTTTTTAAGTGCATCATGTGGACCAGTTCATGAATCATTATGAAGCTTGCAGATTTATGTTTACTCTTTTTTTTCGTTAACTGTCTTCTTGTGTATTTGGTGATTCACCCTGGCTAGACCAGATACACGTCTCTTACTGGCTTTAAAGGTTTGCTTGGTAACAAAGAACAGATGAGTCCACATTTCCCAAGAACTTGAGAAGCTCCCCCGTAGAACTTTGGGAGATGTCTTCCTGTTTGAAGTCAAGACACTGAGACAGCTCACTTCTCAAACACACATGTTAGACTGTCACCGAACTGCTTAAAGACCCTTCTAGAAGAAGGGTATCAGGATCACACAGAGGCTTACACACACAAAGAGAGAGAGACAGACCTTCACACGTACACACGCTCAGACACTCAGGAGGAGCTTCAAACTGTCGCTCACACTCAAACGGTCTCCAAAATGTTTTCGCACCCAAACGCTAAAGAGCCGCGGCCACGTGCCTTAGTGTTTGCGCCACACTCTTTTAGTGGACTGGCTCTCTCTCTCTCTCTCTCTCTCTTCTCTCTCTCTCTCTCTCTCAGCCACAGGCACCCTCTCCTCACAGCCCCACTTTGTGTCAATACCCCAGTCAACAGCTGTGCTTCTCCCCCGTCCTGCCAGGCCTGGCGCCTGCCCCCACTAGGGCAGTTGAAGGAGGATGACATCTTCTCCACCAAGACGAGAAATTTCACTGTGAGGAATGGCACATAGAGGGCTAGCGAAAGAGAGAGAGAGAGAGAGAGAGAGAGAGAGAGAGAGAGAGAGAGAGAGAGAGAGAGAGACGGGGGCATGGAAAGTCCGAAAGTGACATTTAGAAAACCATTAACCTCAAGTTAATAACGCTGTCACATGGGGATTCTCGGAATCTAATTTGTCCAACAAAGAGCACCAATTGCTGGAGACAAAAGAAAGGCATGACACATTGTGAGTCGGCAAACCTCAAAGGCGAAACCAAGGTCAGCGGGGCATGTTCTAAACACAGCCAGGATAAATGTTTTAACTCGGAGGACATGGTGACTCTCTAAATATTTATATACAGTCTATCTATATCTATAGATAGACTGTGCACTATGCGTAGAGGCGACGTTCGGATCAGCGCCATCTCTCCATAATATTCTGACCTTTTTCACTGGCCCAAGTCCATCATGATGACTTTTAACTTTGAAGCGTTCTTTCCGTCCCCTTGTCAGCATCAAAAAAACGACATCCCCGGGGTTGGAGTTGGGCCATGCAGGAAAACACAACAGACTAGCTACTGTGTGACAACTGGATGAACTTCCAGCCACAATAAGAAAATGTGGTTGAAGGGACTTGATAGTATTGGTGTCAGACAAATGCCCTCAAGGGTCTGATATTTGTCATAACAGTGAGAAATGGAACTTGTGAAATTTGACAGAAATATATAGCTTAGTAAGTTTAGTGACCTTTATATGGCACAGACTGTGAAAACGCACCCACAACGTTGTCTTGGAATGTGACAGTAAGTTAGGGATATGTTCAAGAAATTGAAATAATCCAACTTTGTTCCTCAAAGGCGTGAATAGAGTGACACTGGCTTTTGCACAGAATCTTAATACTATTTGACGTTAAAAGTCAGAATAACCCTTAACTCAGCTGAAGGGAAGATGAGAGGGAATCTAAAATGTTGGCAGACGTTGCTGAGTAATTATTCAAACGCTGGGTTTGCCACGAGCAATTCAATATGCACACACACACACACACACACACACACACACGTTCATGTGATGACATGTGAAACAGTAGTGTTTGGGTGAAGCGTATGCTATGCCACCCGGCAGCGACCATGAGCACGAGCACTAAACATTGTGCAATTATGCGTACCACACTACGTAGCACAGCATGTTCCTTACAGGCAGTTCACTCCGGGTTCAGCCGTCAACAAAGTGTCAAATCAAAGCAGGATCCATTTTGTGGCTACGACCATAATTGCTCCTCAGTTTACTCACTTGAGAACTTATTCATCTGACAAAAACAATAATAGCAATAAAATTGGATTACGCAATCATACTAATGGAGGATAAAAGGGAAAGAAAAACGAGGATTATTTACACAAAAACATCTGTTTTGCGTAGCCATTCTGACACACTGAGGCTGTATATTTCCTCCCGGACATGACAACTGACAATGTTTACAGAGCCCTGCAGCAGTTGTTTAGCTCTATTTTTTTAATATACCAGTGGCGACAATTTATTGTGCTGTCCGACGTGTCTGACTTTCCGATCTCAAGTGTATAGCGCAGCAGAGACCAGTCACATTCCCTTGAGTTGGCACAGCCAACAATACAGTCCTATACTGGCTAGCGTTAGCCACGGAGCCTCATACCTCATTGTGCTGAGGGGACTTGAGTGATGGAGCAGGGGTGGGAGATTTGGCTCACATTTGTGCCAATGTGTGTGTGTGTGTGTGTGTGTGTGTGTGTGTGTGTGTGTGTGTGTGTGTGTGTGTGTGTGTGTGTGTGTGTATGTGTGAGTGTGTGAGGGGGTTGGAGGCCTCAAGGGGTGGTAGCTGTGGAACTCAAGGTCAGCGCTGCTCTCGTTAAAAAGTGTCCGGGAGACGGGCCAGAGACGTGAGGCCATCTCCGGCATCCCCGGCTTAGCCATGGTCCCGACGGTCCACTTCAGAACACTACACCGGGGCCTATGAGTCCCCTCCTGCATCATTCCTTACAGGCAACACCACAGGGAAGACATACACACACACACACACACACACACACACACACACACACACACACACACACACACACACACACACACACACACACACACACACACACACACACACACACACACACACACACAAAGGGACCTGGTCCACAGGTCAAACTGAGGCCAAGATGGCGAAAACCCCATGCCTGGACCACCAGTTGGGTGATCCAGCCGATGACCTCCCTCTGCCCTCAGCCACCCAACACCCACCCGTCCGTCTACTCCTGTCCCCAGGGCGAGCTGCTCTCTTCTGGGGGTGAGTATCCAGCAGAGCCCCCTAACTCACCCACCTGCAGAGGGGCTGAGATAGCCATCACTGGGACCTGTGGCATTGAGCTCCGTCTCTCACACACAGATAGAGAGACACACAGACCCTCAGATACACAGAAACTTCACCCATATGGAAAATGGGGAGCCATCCCTTCCCCAGCCTAATGAATTGTGAGTTGTTCTTTAACTCCATTGTTTCAGTATTGATTGGTAGAGTGTATGTCCTTTGTATGTTCTCTGTCTCTCTTCCTTACTTCTCCATTGTGTGTGTGTGTGTGTGTGTGTGTGTGGACAGGGGGGAGGGAGTGTAGAGATTCGGCCTCGAGAACGCTCCCAAAATCCACAGGGATGGTGGAACTCAGGCATGCTAGGACAGCCAACTGGTTGTGTTGTAGCAGTATTGGCAGATTTAAGGCTGCCTACCTGACCCCTCACTGCAGGGAGGTACACCAAGCCAGAGTGACGAGTTCCCTCAGCTGTCTGTCTCTCTCCCTCTCTTTCTCTCTCTCTCTCTCTCTCTTCCCTCTCTCTCTCTCTCCCATTTTTCTTTTTTAGCCTAGAGAGAGTGACACTCAGGCAGCCCCACATGCTACATCATAATCTCAAGTTGTCAGTGCTCCAAACAAAATATCAATACATGCTCAAAAGTAATTGGCTTGTCAAGCTGAAAAAAAAAAACATTTGGCATCAGAAGTTCTTTTAGATATTTTAAAAAATAAGTTGTAATGGAAATGAATCTGTTCTTTCTTCTGCGCAAACTTACATAGTCTTCCATGGCCTCTGACCGTAATTTACTTTGGTGATAATAAATCCTGACTGGCCATAATGAAAACATGCGTTTTCCCCTCCCTATTTGCTTTTACAATGAGGAGCCCTCTTAATGACAGTGTAGAGTGCTTTACAGCGATGACCTGGCCGTAAAAATAAAAGCCACAGGTTAGACGTGTCCTCGGCTGACTTTGGGGGAAGAAGATTATAGTGCTCCTTAAGAACAACGCTTGGCAGAGAGGATGGCAGACCAGCTCAGTTGCTGCTGCTTGCCAATAGAAGAAAGTCTGTGTCAGATATTTTCCAGAGGATTTATGATTTTATTCCTGGAGAATCAGATGTTTTCCACTCCAGTTCCCCACCTCCACCCCCCCCCCCTCGCTCCACCTCCTCCCCGGCCTCGCCCCACCTCTCTCTGTCCCAAAGCCGTATAGGGCAGAGGAAGAAGAATGGTGTCCCGTCCAGCTGTTGTCGCGTCTCTTGCATGTCCAACGGCTTCGCTGCTGAACTCGTGACTCCGGAGGCGCTGAGGGGCTGGACGAATCACCAATCATTGCAGGCCACAAGTGAGGTGAACGCCAAGTGGAGCTGGGGAGGATGTGGGGGAGGGTGATAACACCAGTGCTGGGCTGGTGCATCTGCTTGTGTGTGTGTGTGTGTGTGTGTGTGTGTGTGTGTGTGTGTGATGAGTGATGACAGACAAATAAAAGAGGATGTTCTAGCTAACGGTCACACTACCATCCTATAAAACACACACACACACACACACACACACACATAGCCCCCTCTCAACCTTGGCTATTGTTTGGCTGCTCCTTGAGAAGAAATCCCAGGCAGCGTCCCTCGTCCATCTTCAGATAAGTCTCAATGAGACTCTTGACATGTGGAGAGATCTTCCCAGGCCTAATGATACTGTGATTACCACTGTGTGTGTGTCATCAAGAGAGCAGTGTGAGAAAGGGTGGGTTTGTGTGTGAGTGTGTGTGTGTGTGTGTGTGTGTGTGTGTGTGTGTGTGTGTGTGTGTGTGTGTGTGTGTCTGTGTGTGTGTGCATGTGTGTATGTCTGTGTGTGTTAATGTATCTCGGGGAGAAGATTGTATGTGTGAGCTTGTGTGAAAGAAAGAAATCACTTTTGTGTGATCCGATTGTGTGTTCCTACCAGAGTGATTTTGAGGCTAACAGCTACATAATTGACATTTTCACATCCCTCTTCTCTCTCTCTCTCTCTCTCTCTCTCTCTGGAGGCAACTCCACGCATGCATGTCTGATCACCCCACTTGAACGTGGCTCTGATTTGTCTGGGTTGGGATCTCCATCCTCTCTCTGTCATCTGCCCGCAGCCACACACACAGCCGCTCCGCTCCCCCCCCAGCGGGAGAAGCCAACTCAGCCGACTCAGCCATCAGCGCTAATTACGGCCTCTTGTTTGCTCCTCATCAGCTGGAGTGCAATGCTGCGCTTGTCTGGTCTGCTATCAGCAGGAAGGATGATAGGAAATCAGAGACAAGAGGGAAGAGATGTGTGAAGAGTGATGAAGACTGAACAATGTAATGCGTGTGTGTGTATCTGTGTGTGTGTGTGTGTGTGTGTGTGGTGTGTGTGTGGGGGGGAGTGGAGAGGTGAGGTATGAAAATAAGAGAGAGGGAAAGAGAGGAGTAGTGGAATGGCTAGGGGACAAGAGGGTGTGGAGGCGATTGCCATTGCCATGTTTGGTGGGGACATGCCCTGGGGACAGTCTCTTTCACCCCCAACAACCCCCAACCCCCACACCCCACACACAACCACCACCACCACACACACCCCAGCCTCCCCCAGCCTGCCCTGTCTCCCTGCAGCAGTCTGTTGTGATGCCCCCATTGATCTTCAAACAAGTCCCAAGAAGCCATAAACTTAATGGGAGGAAATGAAGGGAAAGATGCAGAGAGTTTTGTAAATCAAAACAAGAGCGGGAGAGAAAGAGAACGAGAGAGAGCAACAAGGCAGGCCAAGCCCTGACAAGGACCGTCTGTTTCCCGCTTTTTTTACGACCTTATTAGATTCTCTCGCTTATGGGGGGAGACCGATGTAAACACCAAGTGAGGATGATCTGGCAGACCACATACTGCGCCATGACAAAGGCGGAGAGCGGCTAGCGCATGTTTATTTCATTTGTCCTCCCTCCAGAGACTCACATGGACAGAGAGAGAGAGATATAGCCGTCGCTGTAACACGCACCGCACGCTGAGAACAGCCTGGGATGGCCACGGCGCTAGGGCGTCATTACTCCGTTTCCTGAGGCTAACTGTCCTTATCATCTCTCTGGGAGATCAATACAAGGACCCCATAATTCCCTACTCCTCTGCCCTTATCTGGCATCTCTAGAGCCCAGCAGCAGCGGCTGGGCCAGCAGCAGGAAGCAGGCGGCATTGTGCTCCAGACAGGCTATAACTCTGGGAAAATGGATCTGTGTGCGCCGCGCTCCGCTCTGCTCCGCCATATTTAAATTAGCACCCTGGCTGACCTCTGCGAGAATGCGGACTGTTGAGAGCAGAGAGGGACAGAGAAAAGTAAGGGGCGAGAGAGAAGAGAGAGAGAGAGAGAGAGAGAGAGAATGAGAGAAAGATGGAGGGGGAGAGGGCGATGGGAGAGAAAGAGGAAGAGATGGTAGTTGAAGGAGAGAAAGGGTAGAGGAAAACAAGGAATAAGAGAAATAAATGGAGGGTAGAGAGAGATAGGGAGAGTGAGAGAAATGGTAGAAAGAAAGAAAGCAAGGGAGAGAGAGAAAAGCAAAAAAGAGGGAACATGGTAAGAGAAAAGGATGGGGATGTCAGGGAGTTGGGATAAAGGGTTAGGTGATCATTGGGGAAACGTATTGTCTCCTTAATAGACTTTTTTCCTCTCCCCCACCTCCCTCTCTCTCTCTCTCCCTCCCTCAACCCCCCACTCATGGTTCTCTCTCCCCAGCGTGTCATCAGGGCCTTGGCTCTGCTGGAGGGGTCCTGGAGGGGTCCAGGAGGGGTCGTCTGTACCCCCAGGGGTAGAGAGGGGGCCTCGGAGAGGTCAGGTGGAGCTAGAGGGTGGGAGGTGGTCGGTGGTGGTCTCAACAGGACCCGACATTTAATTTACATGTAATCAGAGCGAGGAAGAATAGGGCTTTAGGGAGAGCCAGAGGGTGGGCTTTTCAGCTGAGCTGTATTTGATGTTTGCAGGGAAGGCAGGAGGGAGGGAGGGAGAGAGAGAGAAAGAGAGAGAGAGAGAAGGAGGGGCAGTGCTGATGAGAACAGAGCAGAGAAGAGGAGATGAGAGAGGAGAGGGGTGGACACTAGCTCAGCAGCCTTTTTCAAATGCACTAATTAAAAGGCTGTCAATAAGGAAAGTTGTAGAGTCAACCTATCCCCACCCCCATCCCCCCAAACCCAACAGAAGTCCCAAGAGAGAGAGAGAGAGAGAGAGAGAGAGAAAGAGAGAGAGAGAGAGAGATATTACGTAAAACACTGGACAGAAAAAACATGCAGTCGTTGCCATGGGAGGAGGAAAGAGGGGAGGTGAGGGGAGATGAGGTGAGAGGAGATGAGGGGAGGTGAGAGGAGATGAGGAGAGGAAAGGAGAGGTGAGAGGAGAGGAGTGGAGAAGAGGGGGTGAAGAGGGAGGAGTTGGCTCAGCTGAGAGCCAGTGCCCAGCTTCACATAATGAACCCACTGGGAACTAATCACCTCGTCATCTGAGGCCAGTTGCATAATAATTAACCCCTTCTTTTCCCCCAACACCATGGGTTGTGGGTCTGCTCCTAGATCTGTTTAATTTTTCAATATCAAAATCGTTTTTTAAGGCCCCATATTTTTTGTTATCCATATTAGAGAGGTGCAATGACGATTTAGACTTGCTATTCAACATCATGGTGTCCAATCAATAAAGTATGTCTGGCTTCATACCATAATTACACCATTCTTCCTGTTTGAGCTGGGGGTAGTTGTTTATTTAGTAAAAGGCAGTGATTATGAGGAGCTGGGATTAACAGCGTTAAGTATGTGGTCACATGGCATTATGCATACATCCAGAAGTAAACAGGAGTCAAGCAAGAACATACCTTCCGGTTGCTATGGGGACGCTAAGTGGAATCCAAGGTGAACTCAAACCCACAACTTCAAAAATCACCAAGTTGACTGGAACAAGCTTGCATAGTGGTGCCCTGCCCCCATAGCTGTTTCGCTTAGCATGTGAGTTGCATAATCTCCTTTTTGTTCACCTTACCTGGTTTAACTTGCCTTGTCTATGGAATGCCATTTATGGCCTGAGTCTGTGTTCTGCAGCACAGAAGAGAGAAAAGTGTTGATGTGGGTCTTGATAAGGACTTGGAGAGTCATTAGGGAGATGATCTCTGGCCTTTGCTCAGCGTGATGCTTGTAAAGGGATGGAGGAGGAAAGACATAGTTCAGCCCAACTCTCTTGGCCTCTCTCTCTCTCTCGCTAAATGAAAAAGGTCATTGTAATGAAGTTGACCTGTGGAGCCGTCAGACGAGACTTGTGGAGCCTGTGGAAGTGCGAGACCAGAAAGAGATCCCTTGTGCAGAGGTCTGGGTGTGCGTCTGTACAGTTACATTGTAAAGGAAACACATTCAATGCTGGTGTGGTGACACTACAATACACACACACACACACACACACACACACACACACACACACACACACACACACACACACACACAGCTTTTACACAAGCACAGGGGTAGGGTAGGAGTCAACACATTCTATGCACTGTTGAGAAACCTAATGTACAAATTAATTTGCAGATTCAGTGGTTCATGTAACCTTATCATTATGCTGTTGTCAAACCCTGGTTTTTAGTACTGTGTGATACCAGTCACCCATGTGGAAACACTGGTATCATTGCTTTTTTTAATTGTCCTGTTGTTGTTTGTGTATGTGCTGTTGTTGGTATTGGTATGTGTATTTATTGGACCATGAGTCTGGAAATAAAAGTTAATTGATTGATTGATACACACACACACACACACACACACACACACACACACACACACACACACACATAACTTTTACACAAACACAAACCACAAACTTAGACACACACACACACACACACACACACTCTCAAACAAAGTAAATAAAAGTGGAGTTTTAGGTCCCTGACGGGAGGTGAGCAGGAACAGAAGCAGCCTGTGTGTAATCCCAAAGGGAAACAGGCCGGCTTGTTTGGTGTGCTGTGTGCTGTGGCCCCATCACCTGTGCGTATTGACCTGACCTGTGTGCCAACGCTCAGGAGCCAGCAGCTTGGAGTGACAGCCAGAGCTCACTCAGGACAGGCCAGGATTAGGGGACAAGAGGACGGACAGAGTTCAGGGAAGCACCCAGAGGACAGCTAGAGCGAGACAAAGACATTGTCATGGGATAAACACACCCAAGATCTAAGACCATATTTAGTCTTGGCCAACAGCCTTTAATGTTTCTCTCCACGGATTAGCCTGGTATTTGTGATGTATTCATTTTATGTATTCATGCTGTATTCATTTTATAATAATTCTACCAACTTCATAGCTGCCAACCCTCACGCATTGGATTGGCGTGAGAGCGCGTGGAGCCAATCAAATGAATGAATCTCACGGTCAATGCATGATAGATAGATAGACACTTTATTGATCCCCAAGGGGAAATTCAAAGAGAGTTGGCAACTCTGCAACTTCCTCCACCATGGCAGTGTTGTTATCACCCTCAAATGCACTGTTCTAACACTGCAGAAGAAGACACCTTCATCCACAGCTTTCTAAGCTTGTGTGTAGCATCAGAGCCACTCTCTTACGTCTTCATCACCCAACCCCCGGAACTCCTTCAATTTTATTGAGTTGCTCCCTTTTAATTTATTCATCATAAATACAGACAGGGTCCTAATTTAAGTGACAGCCAAAGCGCAAAGTTGGACAAGGAGCAAAAGGGTCTTTAGCATGAGACTAAGCTATCATGTGGCGTGTGGGAGCATTGTGCTGATCCACCCATGTTTGTGCTTGGGCTCTTGCTCATGGTTAACAAATTACAAGTTGATTTTGCCAAGTTATCTAATTAGCTTTAGCTTTAGCTCTTGCCTTGAGTTTTGCCTGTCATTTAAACGGAGGGCCAACTGAGTTCTATTTTCTCCTCAGTAATGTGGGGGTCGTCAGAGGTGAGGCCTGTCAGTGCTGACTGTTAGCCAAGAAACTAGCCACCGCGCTGTGCACGGTGTTCGCACTCATGTTCGCGCACAGTGCCCACGCCTTCTGTCTTCTCCCCAGATGGTGAGGAGAAGCGCCTCTCTCACAGCTGACTGATCTCATCTCACTCAATGGACGCCATATTTTTTCTCAAGCTGCAACAGCCATAATTACGCTCAGCATAGCGCTCCACTCCTAATTCCACTGCTGTAAATCACCTCAAACAGAGGCAGACGTTTGGGGTAATGGATACACACACACACACACACACACACACACACACAGGATCACAAATAACAGGGATTCGGCAGGGCCATAAATGGATTTTAGCAAGCTGGAATGGATATATTGCTTGTGTGTGTGTGTGTGTGTGTGTGTGTGTGTGTGTGTGTGTGAGTGTGTGCGTGTGTGTTCCCACAAGCTTCTGTGTGTGTGTATGTGTTTTGTGTGAGTTTGTGTGTCTCATTCCATAAGGCCATTTTTTTGCTCACCTCCTCTCTCTCTCTCTCTCTCTCTCTCTCTGGGGTCATTGGGAAGAGAGGGGCTCATTAGGATAATGGAGCAGAAGAGGGAGATGGTGAGTAATGGCTCCTACAGCTCCATCTACAAACATGGCGTCCAGCTCAGCTCAGCCACCACACCCTTCCCCTGTCTGCTGTCCTTCTTGGCCACGTCTCGTTCTGTGATGAGAATTAATAACTTTCTCTGAGCTATGTTTGTATATCAATTGTGAGTGTGTGTGTGTGTGAGTGTGTGTGTGTGTGTGCTTGTTTGTTTTGCTTTTCCAATGAGAGTGTCAGAGTCCAGACATCCTGTTTTGTTTGTGTGGTCACACTTTGTGCATGCTTCCATCCATGTTCATCTGGGGTGGTGGACAGAACAACGTATTGCAATAGAGTCTATTTAAGAGTTTATTTTTGCCAAAACATTTATATATTCAGCTGTAAACATCTGACACTGAGATGTTGTCTTTGGTGTCTGATACTCCCCCCATTGACTCTATCTACTATCTAGTCTGTATTGTTCTTCTTGTCCAGCCACAAATGGTCGCGAAACTATGTGAGGGATTTGCACTATCACCGGCCCGATCTCTCTGAAGTGGACGCTCCTTGCTTAGATTTCTGATGGGGTGTCGGGTTACTGCCCTAAGCCTCATTAGCAGGGGGTTCTTGGCACCCCTCCCATTGTTTTTGGGAAGTCATCCCCGCTGGAGAATCAAAGAATGTTACAAGGGGTTTAGCCACGGCAAATTATATCCAGACTTGTCATGTGCACGTAGCATCACATGGCGCAGTAATGAACAGCATCACCTCCGACCTAACACAGAGTAAGTACTTTCCTGGGTAAATTCAGGGCTGAACTTTACCTTAAGTAGCCTTTTGGTGCCATATTATTAGTTGTTAATCAACGAATTACTGCAGTGCCCTTCTTAAAGAGTTTCATAATGTTATAACGCGCCTATAAAGCTAAAGCTAAGTTAGCTTTAATGTTTTCACTTACGTGAGTGCATTGTCCTCAAGCGATGTTTTCAAACACAATAGTGAGCTTTTTGTGTGTGTTGTCACAAATATGTGGTCCAACATGCACTGTTTACATCTTCAGCAGAGTTGAAAAAGAGAAAAACATTCGGGATATCCACAAAGACAATCCCAAAAATGCTGACCAGCTCCAGCCTCTGGCCCCGGGAAGCTTTTGGGCAAAAGGGTTAGAATTTGCGACTTGTTTTTGTGATGCACTCTCTTCCAGGCATTCATTCTTCTCCTTCACTAAGCCCCTCTACCCCACCCCACCCCACCCAACACAGGTCTTTGGGACGGTGGGCAACTGTGTCGACCGAGACAAAAGCCCCTCAAAGAACCTCCTGAGACTTTAACTCTGTTTCATCTTCTGAAGCTCTTCACTGGAGTTCTTTTGGCACCCGTGTCTTTCAAGCGGAGCTTAATGCCTGATCATTGTGCCTCCTTTGTGTGCGGTCTGGTATTAGGACAAACAAACAATGCCCCCTGTCCCCTTCAAACAGCCATCTATGGGCTCAAGCCTTCAGGAGGGCCTGATTTATGGGTGGAAGGCCCTAAAAGAGATGAACCTGTGGCAGTGGGAGCACACGGGCCCTCTCTCTCTCTCTTTTTCTCTTTTTCTCTCCCACCCTCCCTCTCTCTCTCTCTCTCTCTTTTTTTCTCCCACCCTGACCCTATATCCCTTTTTGTATCTTTGGTTGGAGAGGTTGGGCAGGTAGTGAATGAAAAATGAAGCTGATTGTCTGGATTCACTGGTTTCTCTTTAATCTGAAGATGTGATACAGGCAGATCTTATGAATTGTCTTCTGTGGGTGTTCTCATGTGTTATTACACGGCTCTTCATAGTGCTGCAGAATGCTCCATTCACTTGAATGGGCCTTCCCAACGTTCGGTGGTCTGCTAATTCTCAATAACAGACCGTTGCTGTATAACAGACCGCTGTCAAGGAAAATGGGCTTTGTGCTTCTAATTTACGTCTTTCATATTACTGCGCAAGGACTCGAATTTCATTCAAAAGTGAAAGCAGACGGTTGATCAGCTGTGTTCTAAAGAATGTTTGATTCAAGTTCAGCGTGTGCTGTTGCGAACTATTTGTTTCTCACCGAAAGCCACGACGAAACGCTAACAAATAGGCTATAGCCTAGGCTATGTAGGCTAAAGAGTCACATCGTGTGGGAGTTTATTGTTTCGTTTTGGCAAGTAGCCGTGTAATAAGCGGGATAATGTATAGAAAGCCGGTCATTATTGGGAAAATATAAGTCCCTTACTTATCTTCTTCAGCTTAACTAATGTGAAAATATATTGAAAACTAGTTCATCAACAGTGTTAAAAATGAGCTTCATTGTTCACTTGCAGTCCTTCCCAGACAGTGCTCCTCCCAGGGTTTTTATTGCTATATTTCTTCCTAACCACACACACACACACACACACACACACACACACACACACAGCTCATATCTGTTGCTAGTTTGTCTGTTGAGTTTTGTTGTACCTGCTGGGGGAGGTGGTTTTGAGGGGGTGGGGGGTGGGGGGGTAAATAAGTTTACAAGTCTGTTTTGTTCTTCAGCCTGGAAGTCCACACAACCCCCCCCCCAGACTAAATTGTCATCTGGGGGGCAAGTGTGCAGAATTTCCGGCTTCTGCCTCCCGCAGCTTGCACTTCTCTGACTGTTAGGCACTCACCCAATAGAGCAGTCATGCAAGCCAGCAAACGAACGGATGAAAAAAGAGAGAGAGCGAAAGGGATGAGAAGGGAAGGACGAAGGGAGCAAGAGGGGGGGGGAGCAACAGAGGAGGGGCAGAAACTGGCAGAAAAATACTCAAACAAAGAAAAAAAAATACTAAGATACTGAGATATAAAGTAAAAGAAATGAAAAGACAAGACAGACACAGTGAGCAATGGAGTGGGAGAGGGAGGGTTTTTATTTGTGCTGGGGCCATGCAGCTGTGGGGGTATGCTCCTGCTCCTGCTCCTGCTGCTCTCTGTGCTGTGCTGTTGCTTGTTTTCTGGCTCCTAACGCATGTTCTCTCAGGCACAATGAATATCCAGTTTTGAGCTTTTGGAATTTCCGATCTAGGGAACCGCTAGGATACAGTGTAAGCTTACAGACAGAGAGAGAGACGGAGAAAATGTGGCCTCTCTGCAGCACTTCTTCAACTTGTTATCCTGCTGAATTCCAGTCATAAACTTCAAAAAGCAGACCTCTATTGGTACAAACATGGAAAACAATACAATGTAAATCAAATTACAAGAATATTTGTAACATGGGAGATGGCCCTCTAAAATCCATTCACTTGCAAAGTATTGCTCAGTACTTAAGCAGAGCAGTTTTCTCTCTCTTTCCTTGTGAAATGAAGTAATGGATGGCATTGCACTCCCTCAACAGGAGACCTCCTTGTAAGCTTGAAAGCTTACTCAATGTCTATACTCCATGAGCTTAGTTTATCAGTGATTCACCAGCATGTGTTTTCTGACTAAAAACATAATGGGGAGAATGAACTCATTCAAATTCCTCGATTCAGACAAAAAAAGGAGTCAGTGTGTGTGTGTTGTCAAACCGCCTGGGAGTCATGCTTCCCCTGGGGATGGACTCCAGGCCTGGGCTGAGAAAGCTCTCCACACTCCTCATGCTATCTAATTCCCCTCACCTCACTGAGAAAAGGGTGACTCTTTCTTTCTCTGGTAATCACTTTTTTGTCACTGTTGCGGCTGAATGGCAGTGGTGATTACGTGCCCCCCAAACGCCATACAGGGGGTTGTTCAGCAAAGAAAAAGAGACAACTGAAAAGACTCAATCAAAAAAGGCTGACCCCTATTGTCAGCGTTCTGGTTGGTTTGTTGTGAGTATGAGTGGGGAGGGGTGTGTGTGTGTTTGTGTGTGTGTGTGTGTGTGTGTGTGGGGGTGTGTGGGTGGGGGTTTGTTAGGGGCAAATGATTTGTCACGACACATGTTCAAGGTTTCTTAAGCTCTATCTCTCTCAGTCCCTGTTTTTATGCTATCCTTTATGGCTTTGCTCTCATTCTACCTAAAGTTCTCTCTATCTCTCACAAGTAAAACCAAAGAGCTTCACTGTTTTCCAGCTCCTTCGGGCTGCCTCAAGGACGGCCATTAACACTGCGTCTTGAGTTTCGTTTTGGCTCTCGGATGGAGCCTAGCATGGGAGAGAGGAAGCTGAAACGGAAAGCAGACAAGCGAAAGGGGTTAGCAGGGGAAGACAGACACATCGGCCCAGTCGGAACGCTCACTGGGAGAGGTGCAGACAGCAGAGTTTTGGAAAAGGGAATACGTAAGCACACACTAAGGCCCTCTGACTCACCCTCTCTTTCTCACTCTCTCTCTCTCTCTCTCTCTCCTCTCGTTATCCCTCTCTCCCTCTTTCTTTCTCCCGCCACTCTTGCTCTGTTTCTCTCGGTCTGTCTGTCTGTCTGTCATCGATGTTTACTCACTGTGCCTCCCTGGCACTCATGCTAGGGATGGAGACGGCAGAGACTCACTGACAGCTTAATCAATCTCATTCAGTTCTGTTCTCGCCGCTGCCACAGCAGGAGATGTTCGTACAGTACTCTAAAAACACAGCTGGCGAATAAGAAAATGTGTTTGTGTAGGTATGTCTAAGCACAGACTGTGTGTGTTTGAACATGTTGTGTGTGTGTGTGTGTGTGTGTGTGTGTGTGTGTGTGTGTGTGTGTGTGTGTGTGTGTGTGTGTGTGTGTGTGTGTGTGTGGTGTCTGTGTGTGTGTGTGTGTTACTGAATGTATGAGGTTGTGTTTCTGTGATTTTTATTTTGTGTGCGTGTGTGTGTGTGTGTGTGTGTGTGTGTGTGTGTGCGTGTGCGTGTGTGTGTGTGTGTGTGTGTGTGTGTGTGGTGTGTGTGTGTGTGTGTGTGTGCGCGTGAGTGTGTTTGTATTTTTCAGCATTACACAGTCTCTGGCACCAGTGTGAATTATAGCTTAAACCTTTTGGACAAGTCCTGTGGCTCATTACGAGAACATACTGCGTTGGTTTGTTTTGGCTCCTGGTTTTTCCTCGTCGTCTCTTCCAAAGACATCTACGGCGGGTAAAGTCCCTGATGGGCGCGACAGTAAGAGCAGGGCCACAGCATGAGGCAAGAGAGGAAGAGAGAGGTGATGAGGCAGAGGCTGTGGGAGAGTATAATTAGATCAGATGAGAGATAGCCAGAGAAAAGGAGCGAGAGAGAGAGAGAGAGAGAGAGAGAGAGAGAGAGAAGAGAGAATAGGGAGAATGCAAGACATACATAAAGAGTAAAAGAAAGAGAAAGCAAGTGAGAGAGAAAAAGAGAGAGAGAGAAAGAGACAGAGTGAGAGGAAAAGAGAGAGAAAGCTAGAGACACTCACACTACACAGAGAGAGAGAGAGAGAGAGAGAGAGAGAGAGAGCAGCAGTTGGCAGGAACTTACTGCTGAGATGGGGAGGAGAGTGCTCTGTTGGGCGCTGCTTTGAAATGAGCTCTGAAGGAGAATAGAGAGGCCAAACTGACATCATCCCTGTCAGTACAGAGAGAGGAGCTCGCTTGCCTGATCCAGAGAGTCCTACACATCACACAACAAGCCTCGCCGCTCACATCTCTCACATGTGCCACAGTTGACAGACTTTGGATGAGGCTGAATAGTACAGTATGGAGTGCCTCTGGCTTCCTGATGGCTTCGGCTGCCGCCTGTATTTTGGGGAGAAAAATCTGCCAGTGTTCGGTTGTGCATAGCTCAGCGTTCCTCCCACGTTGCACGGACATCAATTGACAATCAGTGGGAATCGGCATGGCGGCAGCCTCTCACACACGCAGAGTTGTTTTTCTGAGGTTTGTGTATTTTTCTCCCCAAATATGGTTTTAATGAAAAGAAGACAGTTCATAGGAGCGACGCTGGGAAGCGGGGAGGGAGAGAGGAAGAGAGAGAGAGAGAGAGAGAGAGAGAGAGAGAGAGAGAGAGCAGATACTGAGTTTCTTTGAAGTGGCCGGAGAAGTCTTGGCTCGTCATGAGAGGAGCTGTCACTGAGGTTCTCAGGCACAGTGCACTTAACATGTTTAACAACTACTGGAAACCTCCAAGAGATGAGGAGAAGTACATATGGAAGCATATGGAGAGTTTATAATATAATATTCCCCTGGATCACTGACTCCCTTCCTGTGGTAGAGGCAACAACAACAAAAAAAACTCTTTGATTTGATCAAGGCAATGCCTTAGCATCGCATGACAACATTTTATCAGCCTCACCATGCTTGGAGCAAAGAGAAAGTGTTTTTCAAGTGTATCTGTAATTGATATAGAGTTAAAAAGAGTGACTGCATGACATCATTTCCCATTTGTTGAATAAGAAAACATCTGAGCTTTGTCACTGAAGAGGATCCAGGAACTGCTCGAGTAGAGATAAATGGGTGGGTGTTGCCTGAGAGATTAATGAGCCGATTACATTTTTATTACAATGCAAATATGTTCTGAGGGCCAAGAGTTTTTTTTTTTGCTTTTGCTTTCATGCCACACACCTTTATAATGTTTTCACAGTGGCAGATGAAGACAGTGTGTTTTTATTATTCCCAGGCTAATCAAAAAGGAACTACGCAGGTTTTCTCTTTGAATAGCTCAGGGGCATCTCCCGTCACACCGGCAAACGTCTTTAGAAGATTCCCGGGAATAAAGATGACTAATGTTGACAGCTTTCCAGTTCCACACACACACACGGAGCTCTATTATCTTTCTTTCTGGGTCCTGTGTTGTTGCTGTTATGACAGAAAAATTCGGCTTTTGTCATTTCCTGTCATGGTCTCCTGTTGGAAGAAGCCTGGGGACACACAGACGACAAACCAACTCAGAATGTTTGAGCTCTGCCGTAACATACGGGTCTCTGCTTGGGAAAATATGGTGTCCAACAGCTGTTTTAACAAACTTCCATGACGCAAAACCAAGCGTCTATCTATACCTGAATGTTACATGCCTAAAACTGTACCAGTGAACAGTTCTGTCATAACTTACGGACCTTCTGCTTGGGAAAATATGGTGTCCAACAGCTGTTTTAACAAACTTCCATGACGCAAAACCAAGCATCTATCTATACCTGAATGTTACATGCCTAAAACTGTTCCAGTGGACACAAGAATGAAGCAACAATTTCCAGCACCATGTCAGAACTCTACACTAATCAGAACTGATGTTACTAAGTCAGAACTCTACATAGCCAGTCCCAACGGATGTTGTTAGTGTAATTGGACTGCACTTCTATCTCTCGCTCAAATGTTCCCTCCTGTCAGGATTCCGCATTGATTTTCAGGACTGTCGGATCTCTTTTTTGTATTCTCAGTGTGATAGCAAAAAAAAACAAAAAACTGTCAGCTCATAGTGTGGAACTGCACTGCAGTGGAGACACATTTGGCCCATTAATTCCCCTCCTCCCCATAAACAGCCATCTCTCCTACATTTTCCCCAGATGTCGGGGGAACACGAGTTCATTAGTGGGGGTCAATAACCCGAACCGCGCAGCTTCACGGGGGCTTTTCAGTTCCTGCCGCGTAATCCCCGCGGTTATCAGTTCAAGGCGACCCCGAATGAGAACCATGTGAGCGGTTTCGGGGGCAGAGGCAGACCTGCGCGTCTCTCTCCTGTGGCAGAGAGGGGTGACACAGGGCAGAGCACACGGACTGAACTTGTTCCAATCAGGATGGGTGCACTGGGGGGTGTTCTTTATTGCTGTTCCTCCCAGTTTTTGTCTGAGAAAGCAGGGAGTGGGGCATATGTGGTGTTGGTGTGTGTATGGGAAGACAAGATGGTGAAAGGAAGGAGACGGATGGAGAAAAAGCAAGGAATAGGACACAGGAAAAAGAGTATGTGTGTGCTTACATACAGAAACATATGTGCGTCTTACCACATTGTTTGTCTTCCCTGATTATAAATTAATGTGTTGATATGTTTCTATGGTCTATGCTTTGGCAATACTATTTTCCTTTAAATTGTCATGCCATTGAAGCAAATTGAATTGAGAGAGAGGGAGAGATGCAGAGATGTACTGGCCCTTTAAGAGTGATCTCTTAGGGGCCAAAGCAGAGGTCACACAGAGGCCATGGATGATTGACATGGCTGCATGCTTAATTTACCTGTTCACTGTTCACACACACACACATTTTCACAGCCATGTTATATGTTTACAGGCATCACATCACATTTGCATCAATTTACTCATTTATCCCCCAGGGTTGATTGAGGAAATTTAAATTAGGCAATGCTTCCTGCTCTGAATTGTGGGCACGTCATGTTGCAGGATCATTCCACCCGACTTGCCCATTCCCCCTAAATAATCTCATTCATGATATTTTGCAGTAAATATAACAGAAGCTATGTAGGCTATTCCACAATTCACATATTAAACATTTGCAGAAAAATATGATTCTCTGCCTCCTGGTTCTCTTTGGGGAGACGACTCCAGAATGACAGCGGTGCAGGCGAGGCTCACTCCCCATGGGTCTCGTCAACACAACAGCCCAGATGCTCACGGGGTTAAACCTGCCCCTGCAAGCCGGTGAAGATGACAGCGAGCTAGCAGGGGAGCTGCTCATCCCAGAGTCTACTCTCTCTGCTCCCAATTTACCAGCCTCTCTCTCTCTCTCTCTCTCTCTCTATCTCTCTATCTCTCCACAACGACAGCCATTTGTGTCGCATCCAAAGATCTTTCATGTTCCCTCGACTGGAAGTTAATTAAGGAGATCTTTTTTGGCTGCCGGCGGGCAAGCTCTGACAGGCCCTTTCTGAGCGGGATGGGGGTATCGCTTGTGTTTGGCAACGCCACTGAAGCTGTATGAAAAAATAAATAGATGAGTCACTGTCGGGGTTGCGTCGGGTAGTGCGTTGCGTGCAATGGGGTGATGAGTGAGCTGAATGAGTCTCCACTGCTCGAGCCACAGTTCAATCAGTCAGTGGGGTGATGGTCTGCCTCACTGACAGCAGATGCAGTTCCTGGGTGATTTAAGACCAACAGGCCGACAACCATTGCGTTGTTTTTTTTAAAAATATGCACGTTTTCTGAGAATGTGATGACACTCAAGGTTATCTCTTATGAAAGGGCTGTAGAGGAGAACCATCTTTCATTATGGAGGTCCCTTGTGTCTGTGCATAATGTGTGTGTTGTTAATGAGTGTAGTTGTGTGTATCTGTGTGTGTGTGTGTGTGTGTGTGTGTGTGTGTGTGTGTGTGTGTGTGTGTGTGTGTGTGTGTGTGTGTGTGCGTGTGTGTGTGTGTGTGTGTGTGTGTGTGTGTGTGTGTGTGTGTGTGTGTGTGTGTGTGTATGTGATATCACTGACAGAGAGTGATGCCTTGTGTCCAGGGTGGTTATAGCGTGCAGAAAGTCGAAGCCAATCTGTGCCTGTCCCCATATGCGTCACAGACAAGGTGACCCACGCTGTAATTACTTTATCAACCATAAGAAATGCCAGAAAAAAAGGACTATTAGGGGCATTCATGCTTTCTGTGGTTTCCACGGAAACCAGCTGCTCAGCAGGAAAACTGGAAAATCACCATCAGGCGGAGAGAGAGCTACTGTATGTGCATGTCTGTGTTTTTGGAAGTGGGGATGTATTTTATGTGTGTGTGTGTGTGTGTGTGTGTGTG
>NC_063207.1:11707775-11722775 GCF_017589495.1 Alosa alosa | reverse complement strand
CGGATGATTATGTGATCATGTCGGTAATTGGCACAGATGGTAGGTTTGTAAGGAGAGCTGGAGAGAGAGGATTGGGGGGGGGTGTATGGCTGGTCTCTTAGCGACAGACACTGGGCGTGTTTGGGCCATGTCCTTGATCTATGTGGGGTTCTTATTTCTCTCTCTCTCTCTCTCTCTCTCTCTCTCTCTCTCTCTCTCCATGGTTCTTTTGTTTGACATACTTGTCAAGTGGTGGGGGATGGATCTGTGCTCAGATGTGCCGTTCAAATCAATATGACATATTGGTCGGTGCTCTGTGGTGGGGGTTCAGGAGAGTTGGGTAAGAGTGGTGAGCGAGAAAAACAGCAACGTCTCTGGAGAAGAGAAAATGGCTTTATCAGATTTCACTCTCCGACTCAATTGCCTGGTTATTTCTAGTTAGTGTCTTGTTGTCGTAATGACCTCTGCTCCAGGCCTACAAGCCTGTTTTAAAATAACCCTGAGTCTATGTGTAGTGTGTGTGCATGTACTGTATGTGTGTGTGGGTGGGTGGGTGGGTGGGTGGGTGGGTATGTAGGTGTACTGTATGTGTGAATGTTTGTGTGTGCGTTGTGTGCAAGCAGTGAGGATGGGTTGGGTGGGTGGTTGTGTATGTATGTGTGCACTTATGCATGTGTGTGTGTGTGTGTGTGTGTGTGTATGTTTGTGGTGTGGTGTGTGTGGATGGGTCTGTGTATGCATGAGTGTGTGTGTGTGTGTGTGTGTGTGTGTGTGTGTGTGTGTGTGTGTGTGTGTGTGTGTGTGTGTGTGTGTGTGTGTGTATGTGTGTGTGTGTGTGTGTCTGTGCATGTTTGTGTGTGTGTGTGCAATGAGTGTGCATTTAATGTATGTATTTGTGCATGTTTGTGTTTTTGGTGTGTGTGTGTGTGTGTGTGTGTATGTTTGTGGTGTGGTGTGGGTGGATGGGTCTGTGTATACTTGAGTGTGTGCATGTGTGTGCGTGTGTGTGTTTGTATGCTTGTGTGTGTGTGCATGTTTGTGTATGTGTTGTTGTGAGCACCGAATGGGGGGTGGAACCACTCTGTTGTTGCAGACATGTGCCCCAGAGAACATTCTCCAGTTGCTGGAATACCACCACTGCTAAAAATGTGCTATGTCAATATTGCTCTCTGAACGACAGGCCGGGGATGACAGCAAGACATTTACACAGCTGGCCCTGTGGCTATGAACTCACCGTCCATTCTTTTAACCAGGGCCGATGCTGTGTGCCGATGCTCCTCTCTGTGTCTCTCTCTCTCTCTGTATGTGTGTGTATCTGTGTGTGTGTGTGTGTGTGTGTGTGTATGTCTCTCTTTTCTCATGTCGGTTTTTCTCAAAATATCTCTGTATGTCTGATGTCTGTCCGTCTTTCTCTTTCTCTGTCTCTTTTGTTCACTCTGTCTCACACACACATACATACAAACACACACCCTCTCTTGCTCTCACTTACTTGTGCATCCCTCTGGCAGAACAAGCTTCTGGAATTCAGCTCTGGGCAGTCGCTCACTTCTCTGGATGTTCGTGTTTTGGGGGATTATACACACACACACACACAGACACACACACACACACACACACATACACACACACACACACACACACACACACACACACACACACACACACACACACACACACACACACACACACACAACACACACACACACACACACACACACACACACACACACACACACACACACACATTTTTTGCCATGGCTGCTCCAAATTCTGTTTTGGAGGGGGGTGCGCTCTTTTTTTCTTTTCTGCTGCAGTTTGCGTGTTTGGGTTGAACTCTAATATAGGGTGAGGATGGTATTTTTAGGTTCGCCTTATACACATGACTTGGCCTGCATAACACAGTCTACACACAAAGTGACTGAATTATAGTACTCATGTTTTGGAGCGTGTCATTTAGATGACATTAGATGGCATTATGTCACTGGAGAGTGTCTAGGGGTTTTTTTTGTCCGTGTATCAGAAGTCAGCATTTTTCTCACAGAAGGCACTGCCTCAAGGCACTGCCTTGATGCCTTCCAGCTAGAGCCACCGAAATGATAGTATTTATTGTCAATTTCTTCACATGTCAAGACATACAAAGAGATCGAAATTACGTTTCCCACTATCCCACGGTGGAGACAAGACATATGTACCATAGACAAACATAACATTCAAGTAAACAATATAAAAAGTAAAAATAAGAAGGCACATACAATGAAGAAAACAAGAGCAGCAGAATTTGAGTTGAAAATGTGCAATTGTGCATACAATTTGTTTGTGAGCGTATAATCTGTTGAAAGGAGAACATATTTTTGATTTATGTGATTTTTGGACACATTTCTCTTTAGTAGCTCTTTAGCGAAGTTTCAACAAGATATCCGCCGTAGTAAAACAAGCTCACACTGCTCACACTGCAGAAAAAGCCACAGTCGACTGGAACACCCTGAAACCGCACTCACAATGCTCAAGTCAGCAAAAGACGTAGAAGTTCCCATCAGCACGCACTCACCCTGTTCAGTAGCCTTTCTCCTTTTTCATTTTCCTATCATTCTATCTCTTCCTGACCCTGTCTCTTCCTTCTCTCCATGGTGTCTGTGCAGACAGGCTTTGGCTACATAGTCGTCTTTTCTTGGTATCCTGGATCCGAGTGACGGTTCAATAAAGGGGCTTCACAGTAAAAGTCAAATACGTTTCAACTCTTGCTCTTCTTCCATCTTTCTCCTCCTTTCTGTTCCCTTCTCTTTTTCCTTCCTTCTCCTCTCTCTCTCTCCTCTCTCTCTCTCTCTGTCTCTCTTTCTGTGTCCCCCTCTCTGCAGACATGGCAGCTGCATCTCCTCCCCAGCCCCGAAAGGCAAACATGACCAACCAAACACGACTGCTGAGTCCCCTCCCTTCCTCCCCCAACCCCGGGCCTGGGTCAGAGCCCAGCACCTGAGCTAATCACGGAGATTATCAAAACACCGGCGCTCTCCAGGGCCTGTTTGTTTATGCTAGCCGGGGTGGGCTGGCGAGAGAGGGCCCAGGGCCCCCGCCACGACAATGACCACGCCGCGCCACCTGGGGCTGCTTGTAAACACCGACCCCGGCGACGTTGCTGGGGAGTTTTAAAAACAGAAATGCCGTCTGTCACCAGCAGCCGGGGCGGCCCTGTGTTGACAGATCACTGCCCTTTGTTGTTCTTTCTGTCGTTTGTTCATCTTTTCTTTATCTTTCTTTCATTACGTTTGTCCTAAATGTATTTATTCTTTATTTGTTTCTCTCTCCTCTTGAATCGAGATTCACTGTAGATCTTTGTGTAGAGTCTAGACACCATCAACCATGACAGTACACACTCTTGCTGATAACAATCCATTTGAGAGCTGAATTCAACACTTTGATCACAAAAAAAAACAATGACAGTACCTCCAGTAATAGGCTGTATGCGGTTTGCGTTTGTATTGTGATGTAGAAATAGGTCCCTGTAGTTATAGCCTGAGGGCATACTTGTCTGATTACATTCAGCAGAAGATCTAACAGCAAACGCAAGGTGGGATCTACAAAATATATGGCATTTGCTCTCATTCCCATATTTATTGAAACACCAACAATCTCAGACAGAAATACTATTAAGTTGATGTCAGGATTAAATCATACTTTCCACGCCGAGGTTCAAAAGGCTGCCTGTCTTTTTTTTAAAGAGACGTACGAGCGATAAATTCTCCCAAGCTCAGAATGTTATCTGAAATAACAACCCGACCGACGGCGTCTATTTCATTACAACAGAGATAGCTGGGCTAAGAAATGAAAAGTTTCCATCTTATTTTTATGGCACAGACTTAGGGAACTTCCCACAAAGTTCTCCAATAAAAAGCTCTAAACGTTTTCAGTAGCTCAATAACATACATATTAAGAACCCCCATATATTAATAGCCGCCATGTACTCTGTATGTCCTCATAGCTCTTTGAATGCGGGTGCTACTCTGTGTGTGTGTGTGTGTGTGTGTGTGTGTATGAGGGCTGCTATTTAGAAGTGTTAGTGAGATGTCATGTGCTAGTGGGTTAGCTGAGCGCTGGGAGTTCGTGTCCTATAAATGGCTGAGCTCCAGATTGAGTCTTAGACATCTTGGCCTACTTATCAGGGCTGGCTGGCCTGGACGTGGTCTCCTGCCTCTGAAAGGCAGCGGTGGCACATGCTGGATCTGATAAAGCCTGCTGTCTCTGCAGGCTTCACCTCACACGGATCCCACAACAGGCACAGTCTCTCTCTCTCTCTCTCTCTCTCTCTCTCTCTCTCTCTCTCTCTCCCTCTCTCTCTCTCACTTTCTCTCTTTCTGCTTTGCTCATTCTCTTGCTCTCTGGCTTTCTGGGTTCTTTTTTTCTCCCTTTCTCTCACTCCTGGATACTGACAGACATTCGGAGAATATGCACACTGACACCGGAAGGCACACACACACACACACACACACACACACACACACACACACACACACACACACACACACACACACACACACACACACACACACACACACACACACACACACACACACACACACACACGCACACACGCACACACACACACACACAAACACACCACTCACATCTCACACTGCCTCTCTAGCTCTGTTGTCACGAACCCCTCTGGCCCGTTGTCACCCAGCTGAGTTCCATTCACCAGTGTGAAAGAGAGAAGCCCAGTCTAGCTGCCACCATTGCACCCAATTACACTCAGATTGTAATTAAATGATTATTAAAACAGTTCACAGATTATAATGAGATTACAAAACCAGTTCACAGACTATCATGATATTAAAAGAAAGATACAGACAGATGGATGCTAAAATGTAGAAAACCCCATTTAGATAATCATGATATTAATATCACAGATATTAACTGCTCACTAAAAAGGACTAAATAATAACATTTTACTTGATTTTTTTTTCCAAAAGATATTGTTATGTCATGCATTTAATATAGTAGTCTACATATGTCTGAAATATGCTTTAGTACTATAGCTTAGTCAAGACGACAATATACCAGAAGAACATGTATTGCAGTAAGAGTGTTTTTATCTGACATAATTCGTCCCGATAGCATGTCATGACCATAATGTATAGTTGCAGCCAAAAGCTCATTTCTTTTGATATACACAGCCGTTCGTTTTCATGACACAAATGACATAGCACTGAGCTAGGCAGCAGCTGTGTCATAGGGCAAACAGCAGCAGGGATGACACAGGCACTATGTCAAAGTAATTACGCTGTTAGAGGGGTCATGCCCAAATAACCTATTTGTTTTTGTGTGCGTGCCTGTCTGTGCGCTTGTCTCTGTGTGTGTGTGTGTGTAGGTTTTTTTCTTTTTTTTTCTGTGCTTTTTTCTTGCGTTATTTTGACTACTCTGTATGTGTTAAAAGCATGTTAAAATGTCATTGTTGGTTAGGTTTCCATTTGTGGCTCATGTCTCTTCCACTTGACATATTATAATGCAATTTATGATTCAATCAACCCAGACACATTACCGACTGTTGTCTCACTCTATAATTGATTTCACTAAAACGGGAAAATGGTGGAGCTATATAAAAAAGAAAAAGAAAGGTGTTATTCTTTAAAGAAATGTGACATTATTTCCATTGAGAAATTTAACTCCGTATTTTAACTTACAGAAGTAAGTTTGGCTGTCATTGAACATCACCAACCCACTACATCCCATTTTGAACAGAAACGCAAAAATGCAGACATTGCAAAACAAAATTGAGCAAAACATGTCCTGGGTGGCTAAGATATGGGGAACTGCAGCAGAAACTGTCTTCTGTCAATCAATACCTCTCTGTGTGAGCTGTCAGCTCTGACAGCCAGTCCAGTAAGCCACTTTAAGCTCAGCAGTACTGCCTTCTCTCCTGCAGTCCAATGACTTGGCCATTTGGGCCACGAGTCGATGCATTGATTGACTCCTTTTCACAATAGACAACCGGCTGTTTAATGATTTGCCACTAGGGTGTAATACAATGCAATCTCAATGACACAATGTGCACAAAATGTCTGAGACAGTGTATCCTCCAAAACATGACATGGCCTTCTCTTATTACCATGTATGGAGACGACATTTACTGTAGATATGCTGTACGTGGTGTATGTATGATTGTTTATACTGTATGTATTGCTATATGTCAAAATGGGTTTCTGTCAATTCTGAGTTTGTTTACTCTCCCATTTACATTGCCTCATTGCATAGACCAAGTATTAATCATACCTCGATGTCAAAGAGCCGGTTCACCTCAGGAAACAAATAAATCATGCCTTTATCACACACATCTGACTTGGAATCCAATCCATCTGTTTTTAAAAAAAGAAAAGAAAAAAGAAAAATCCTCAAATTGTTAAAACGTCAGACTGAAGACTAAGATCCTTACAGCCATACCGGTGATGAGGAAATGGGTCCACCATAAATTAACATGACAGGACATGCACATATCTCCAGGCCTTAAAAGGGTTTTCACTTGGTCAGTGCATTAGCCTATGGGCAGTGTTCCAGTAGCCTACCACCACCACGTTTTTTGACAGGATAATGTTTCAGTTTTTCAGAAAATGCTCTGCAAAGAGCAGGATGAGGGCTTTTCAGATGTAAATGTTGGGATTGTCCTTTAGCCGTCCCTCTGGTAATGGTGTGGTAACTCAAATTATTGACTGACAAAAAGCTGATGACATTTCACCTTTTGTAATGCTAAATGAAGCATTAATAATGGATGAAAGCAACCAAAAATGAAAAGGATTCAGCGCCGCACAACAAATTGTTTTGAGTTACAGTAATCGTTGATTAGTTGTAACAGTCATTAAAATTCTCTTTGGAAACACACTTTTTAAGGGTATTAACACCAAATGGCTGCCTCCCTTTCAAAAACATATTTAATTGGAAATAATGTATCTCCTCACCAATGTATAATTGAATATCCCAGCTATGGATACTGATAATGACAATTTGTTTGTGTGTTTGTTTGTTTGGTTATGTGTTTTAGGTTACAAATGTCTTTGTCTTTGTGACATCCCAGAGACTGCATATGCTATTACATTGGGACTCTGTTGGGCTGTGGTAGAAATGGTTAATATATGTATAAGTATAAACATATAACCAAACTCCACTGTACAAGAGACAGTAGGAGATAAGAAAAACTAACAAAACTAAATACTAAATATACTATATAAATTAAATGTAAAAAATCCAGTGTGCTTGAGGGTGATCAAGCATGAGACACTTGTAGTGACTCAAGAGAGTGAGTGTCATGGTGAAGGTGCAAAAGTAGTCCAACAGTAGTCCTGTGGTTCTGTGTGTATGGTGATTACAATGCTGCATAGAATGGTTTACATAGGTTTTATTTCTTCCTTTGAACAAAAGGAATGGATGACTGGAGTGGTAAGACAAACTGGTACTGGTGTAGTCCTCTGGTTTAGAAGGTGAATGAACATGCTCAGCTCATCATATTCCCTGGTGTTCACTCTTAACACGCAGGTACAATGAGGAGAGGGGCTGGCGGCTGGGGGCTGGGCTTGTCTGACTGGAAGAGTAATAACTGCTGCAACCGAAAGAGGATGAGAGAGAGAGAGAGAGAGAGAGAGAGAGATGATATCAAGCAGTTTGAATTAGCAAACATGCCCATTCAACCATAGCTTTCCAAATGAAAATAATAACCCACAATAATAACACACACATAGAGAAAGAAAGAGAGAGAGATGAAGAGAGAGGGAGAGAGAGAGAGAGAGAGACACACACACACACACACACACACACACACACACACACATGCACAAACATACCTTCCAGCATGAGTCATAAACAGCACTACCATTTCTTATCTCCTCTTTGCCCAGGGGCACAGGCCCATCAACACCCATATGTTTGGTCAGATCTAATTTACTTTACATTTACACATATCCACATCCATGTCTTCTGCCTCCAGCTCCAAAAAAAAAAACTCTGAACTGTGACCTCCTCCTAAGCCACCGCAGCAGTGATTGATTTAAATCCAATACAATTGGCCCCTGGTCTGGGAATGATACTGTGGTGGTTCTCTCTGCACTCCGAGTCAGGTCAAAGGGTCAGTGAATACATTTACGCCCCAGAGAAAGCGAAAGCCTTTATGATTCATTACTTTGCATATCACTCTCACCGTTTGTTTTAAAAATAAAATCCTCATTGAAGGCTTTGGGACTTCATTGGTAGGAATGCTTGATATGATTTATAATGAGCTCCACGCGAATATTTGAACTGATTCTCATCTGCCTGCACAATACCTGTAACCGCTCCTTGCTATTTTCTCAGAAACCAAGAGGTTTTGTCGGCCCATATCTCCCTACCGCATCTCAGACATTGGAGGTTTCATTGGCCCACACTGCATATATAAATGCACATTTCATGTGGAGGTCAGCTCACTGTATCTTGGATCGAGCGGGCGATTTCCAAGGGTGGAGTCGTCCTGTTCCAATCCTCTCCGCACACATGTGCTCCTTTGAACCTAAAACCCTGACCTTTGAGCGAGTTGGGGTTCCTGGTGTTAGAGATTTATCTCCCCCAGACCCCCTGTCCGTTTCATCTGGGGGCCCGGTGTGCTGTTGTTTTAGCCCCGGCTCTGGCAGCTTGTTTGTGGACTCCAGCAGGGCCAGTGATAACAGCTCGGTGGCGATGTGAGCCTCAGATAGGCGTCGGAGATGCCAGGTCAAACAATCGGGCAGTAGACAGGAGGGGCTTGGGATTAAACACTGGGGAGAGTCCAGTCCAGCCATGCCTCTGTCCACCTGCAGGGAGGAAGCCTGGCATTGCTTGGCAAGGGGCACCCCTGGCTCCGGGTGTTGGGTTTCTCTTCTGTGAGCTTAATAAATGAGGTCACGGAGACGTGGGATTTGGGTCACATTTTTTCTTTCCATCCTCCATCTCTTTTTTTTTTTCTTGCTCTTCTTTCAAAAAACTGCTTTCTTTTATGATCTCATCAGCTTGCTCCCTCTTGCCTGTTTTTTCCCTCCTCTCTCCATCTATCCATCTTCTTCTTCTTCTTCTTCTTCTTCTTTCTTCTCCTCCTCCTCCTCCTCCTCCTCCCGCATTCCTGAGCTTTTCATTTCCATTTGGAGATTGGGCTGCGGATGCGTATCTAAATCAAAATCTGATTGCGATCTGGCCGCTGAGCCGTTTTCATGTGCAGGCATGTGCCGCACTCTCGCTGTCCCCGGTCCTCCTCCCCATCTGCACCAGGGCCTTGCCCCATGCCTGGGCCTCTCAGAGGCCGAGACGTCTGGAGGAGGAGGAGGAAGAGGAAGAGGAGAGGAAAGATGGAGATCCAGCACAGCAGAGTATGCAACAGGAAAGCCATTAGACGTGTAATAATCATCTAACATTCACATATGCCTTCTGTACGCTTGTGGTGTAGTGCCTTCTGTGCTTCTACAAACTCAGATTATTTGCGTATGCTGACTCAGTTTGTGATCATTTCATTTTTCACACAAGGACTTCAGGGACTTTGTATGTGTGGTTTGTTAGTCAATTAGTAAGTAGATGAAAACAAATTCAGGTGCATCAGAGAGACTGTGTCTATGGAGACTGTATTAAAGGCTTTAGGGAAATACAACGTTCATGGGGAGAACACTAAAGAATACCAATCAACTACCTTGTTCTGCTATAGGTGAAATTACTGATTATGTTTTCCCCACACACGCACCTTTTATGCACGGGGAAGCATTCCGGTGAAAGTCTCTATTTAAAATGCAGCCCTCAAAACACATAAAACCCAAAATGATGGCTCACTCCCTCGAATACACAGGGAACATAATGAGAGCCTTAAGCTTTCCCTCCCTCTCTCTCTCTCTCCATCTCTCTATCTCTCCCTCTCCCTGAAAATGAACGATGAATTCATGCTCCGTGTTAGTTGATTACTCAGAGAGTGTTTGGCTTTGTGTGACTGACTAACCTCCTCCAGGTAATAGGCTTGCGGCCCTCCCCTCCACTCCCCTCCCCTGCTTTCCCTTCCTCTGACCAGATGTGTTTTGTCACGGCTGGCAACCAGGCTGAAATGTGTTGATGTTCATGCCTCTGTTCATCGTCCATTTCAAAATCCGCACCCACCACATCCTCACCTCCCCTCCCTCCCTCCCTCTCTCTCTCTAACAGCCTCAGGCCTCACAATCCCTCCAATCCAATCCCCCCACCCACCCACCCACACACACACACACACACACACACACACACACACACACACACACACACACACACACACACACACACACACACACACACACACACACACACACACACACACCATCACCTCTATTTCTTTATCACATTTCCCTTTCTCCCTTCTCAGTGACCTTCTCTTTTCACACCCAACAGGAAAATTATGTAATGATAATCAGCTTATCTCCAACTACTGTCGGAACCCACTGAAGAAGCCCACATAGTCTAGTTAATGTTTGACAGAGCGCTTTGAACACCGGCCACTTACACTGACCTCTGATAAGTGGAATTGGGTGCTGCTGAGCCGGTTAACCTGACAGGAACAGGTTACAAATGAAAGTAATCAATTTTTCCAAAGAATATTGTGGCTCTACAGAAAAGGGCTGTTTGTATTGCAGCAGATAAAGCCTCAGGAATTGGTTCCTGTCTGTAGAGTAATGTAATGCAATGCAATATAATGCTTTATCTTGTGCAGAGTGGAAAGTACTATCTATTACAGGGTAATTGTGCTCCTCTGCTGCTTCCACAGTGAAAGCAGAGCTGAGCATGCAGCAACCTAAATTTATATCTTGTATCTTGCTTGGTGATAAGGCTGGAATTTTCTTGTCTCTTTCAATGAGAAAGGGAGCTGCCCTATCTGTCTCTGGAGAATCATAAGCCAGTAGCTCTTTTGTATTCATGAGAAGTACGTGTACGGGTTCAGGTGTGTGTCTGTGTCTGTGTGTGTGTGTGTGTGTGTGTGTGTGTGTGTGTGTGTGTGTGTGTGTGTGTGTGTTATGTGTGTGTGTGTGTGTGTGTGTGTGTGTGTGTGTGTGTGTGTGTGTGTGTGTGTGTGTGTGTGTGTTCGTGTCAGCAGACAGGGAGGGGATCAGTGTGGATCTGCATCTACCTGTTTCAAGTCTTCTCCAGCCTCTCCTAGCTTCTCCTTAGCAGTTCCAAAGCTTTGTCCACGCGCAGGTACTAAACAGCATCTAAGGCCTGAGTTAGACTCTTTCACTTCCCAGACTCAGGCCTCTTATCCTGGGCAGGATCTCAGCGGGACTGTGGCGACACTCCTCTTCTCCTCCAGCGGCACAGGTAACCGTAATGGCGGACAGCAGACTGCCTGGCTCCAGCCCGGCCTGTTAACCTTGAAGTCCCCATAAAGCCAGACTGGAGTGCTGGGGTGTAATAAGCCATCAAATGAGCTGGAACCGGCCGCAGTTTCCTCCAAGGCTTCAAAACCACCACCACCACCAGCACCACTGAAGCCTCAGCTCTCGGCTCTCTCCTCTCCAACCCTGGGCCCTGCAGCGAGAGTCCCAGGCTGCCAGGCCGGGTCCTGGGGGGTGTGTGTGTGGGGGGTGGGGTGGGTGGGTGTCCTGGGGAGGAGGAAGCACAAGCACGAGGCTGTTTACAGGTCGTCATTCAAGCGTGTCATCCGTGTTGAGCTCTCACTGCTGCGGCGCGGAGTTCTCGCCCTGGCGGAAAATTGGCAGTTGGAGTGCGGAGTGGGGAAAGAAGGAAAGAAATGAAATCTGCTGCACTCGTCCGCAGTTTACACGGCTGCGCATGGGAAATTAAATCGTGTCTAGGGAATTGAATGATATGGTTTTGGTTATTGGTTATTCAAAAGTATGTTGTTTTTTTCCGGCTCCGATTTTTAATGTGTATTACTTTTTTTAAATATGAAGTCCCATTTAACTTCACAGGCTGCTTCATTCAGCAACTCTCATGAAGCTCTTGATCACCAGGTTGCTCCCTATTCTCCTATTTCTGGAAGGTTCTTATCTCCAAACATTTGTCAAGACTGTGTTAAAGTATGGAAGCTCTTAATTAGGGTCCCATTTCCCAGTCACATTAGACCTTCATCAAATGTTCCTTTCAATTTCCTCTCTGATATCCCAGTTCAATCTCCCATCTACTTGGTTTTCAGACATTTCTAGAACAGGGGGAAAAAAAGTTAATTTCAGAGAAAAAAAAAGTCTAAATTCCATTCCTTTTATTTCAACCAGCTGGGGAGAGAGGGGCTACACTCATGCCCTGAACCGGTGTGTGTGTGTGTGTGTGTGTGTGTGTGTGTGTGTGTGTGTGTGTGCGCCTGTCTGTGAAGATGTTATCTAGCCAAGGTGTTTATTTTAGTGTGCATCGCAGCTGCAAGAACTTACTCCTGCCAGCGTTTGCTTCAAAGCCCTTGTTTTTTCCAGGCTGTCAAAACAGCTCACTTCTCTTGCTGGTTGCCACTTAGTGTTGGTGTGAAATTTGAAATAGATCAGGAGGTTCTGAAGGTGAGGTGTGTGATGTGGGTGATCTAGGGGCTCCCCTTTCACCATCATTCGCCAATGGCTTTATCTCTCCTGACGTTTCGCACGTTAACGAAAACACTGGGATCTCAATCAGCCTTTGGGAAGTCAAACTAGATAGATTTATTTTGGACCCAGAAGGTTAAAGTTATATCCTACACCTATGTCCACTTAGTGGCTCTTTAGAGATATATATAGAGAGAGATAGATAGATAGATAGATAGATAGATAGATAGATAGATAGATAGATAGATAGATAAATAGATAGATAGATAGACAGATATAATTAATAAATGTTAGATCATGCAAATGAAACAAATAAAAACACTGAAGCAAAGTACCAACGATAAAATCCCTCTCCTCTTCCCTCCATGTGAACTTTCGTTCTTCTCATTTGACATCATCTCCCCGCGGTGACTGCTGCAACCTCTGCACTCCGTCTTATGAGAACTCATGCATATCTGAAAATAAATGACATCTACTTTGTCATCCCAGCCGTGGCCGTGATCACTGCAGAAAGAATGGCCGGTCGGGGAGCTGCTCGTCCCATTCAGCCTGAGACAACGAGACGGAGGGAGGCCTCCCTATACGCCGGTCCTGAACTTCAGACAAATGACTCATTGTGTCCGCCCTAAGAAAACCATTGTCTCTGCAAATAGGGACCGAATTCAATGTCTGTGTCAATCACTTGACTTTTGAGCCAGTGGTTCACAGCCAGTTTGTGTTTGAAGGGGCCTGACAACCAGATGGTCCACTCGCACACAGAAAAGTCGATCTAAAGGACGGAGGCCTATTTGGCTGTCTCTCGGTTGTCAAACGTGGCCTTCCAGTGTTTGTTGATGCAGTCTGAGCCCTGTCCGTGAAGCTCAATTATTTTCACTCGATTTTCTCTGCTTAACCTGTTTCTGTTTTATTATAAGCAAATACAAATTAAAATTACCCATAATTTTCCAGTCATTGACTTTGACTTCTCCTAGGCCCGTTGGAAATGGTTTATTTTTAACAAGGCTCCTTTTTGTTTATTGCGTGGCTCCTAAGCCCAGTTTCAGACACGGAGACTGCAGGCTGATTGTACTTTCGAGCCTGTCTGAGACTTTTAATGCATTGTTAACATTGGCTATAAAAGCTGTTGATATTTCAGGGTGTCTCAAATGGGGCCTTGAAAGAGACAAAGACACACTGACACAGGCCATTGCCTTGTCCCTGAATAAACAAAAACAAAGGAGCCCATATCTATGTGCAAACAACTTTGAAGTAAAGGAAGTCACATGTCTGTCTTTCTGTCTGGCTTAATAAAATATGGTAGCAGACCATGCAAATAATAGCCACCAAAAAAAAAATCTTATACAAATCTCCATCCACCATTTGGCCATTCACGCTTAAGTGAATTAGTAGCTGGGCCTTGGTGTCGGTGTCGAACCAATTTGTGCTAATTTGAGGTAATTCACACAGAGATGCTAATTGTACCAGAGAACTATGGGTTGGCTCCCATTAAATATACCTGTTGATTGTGTACTGAATAACCACTGAGCCTGTCTCTCTTTTTCCCAGAAAGAGGCTTTCATCAATGTCATGTTGGGCTATTATGAAAGGCACCATTTGTCTTTGCAAATTGAAAGTGAACTGTTAGCGTTAGCATGATATTCTCTTTTGTTTGGAGTAAAGGGAGGAAAAAAGAGAAGAAGCTGTCTGCTGATATGGAGAAGCTGTCCCGACAGGCCAACATCAGGAGCCAGATGTGTCACAACAACTCACTGAAGCAGTCTGGGCCAGGCAACAAAGCCAGGCAACAAAGCCAATGAAACGGAGCAAGAAGACGATCCGAGACAGTTGTTTGGATGAACTGGAGGGAGGTTAACAGAGGTCAGCTGACTCTGTTTGTAGTTGTACCCAAGCAAAAGGGTGAGACTGGTTTTGACTGGTGCTCTCACTGTTCTCTCCCTCTCTCTCTCTCTCTCTCAATCTCTCTCTCTCTCACCACTCAGTCAGATGGCAAGTGATCTTTTCATGAATTACATTACTATATTCAGATGCAATTAGAAGCACATGTCTCTTGAGGTGAATACACAACTTCATCCCGTTTTAGCATGTGACGTCAGTAGTGCAGTAAACAAACCTGCATTAATGGCAACGCTTCGTTCATACGGATGCATGCCAACCATCGCCAATGTTTTTATTTTTCTGAAGGTAATGTCGATTTTATGAAACAAGCCAGCTGATTAGTTTAGTGTTTCCCAAAATTCTGAAAAGAACTCTATGAGAAAGAATGATAGTCAATTAGATTGAGTAAACTGTGGTTCTGGTTGCCTGGGAGACAGAATAGCCCCTTCCGAAAAAGGCCTAACAAATGCGCAAGCGAGAGAGAGAGAGAGAGAAGGAGAGAGAGAGATATAAAGAGAGAGGAAAAGAGAACACAAGTGGTGACCAATTAGTATGAGTCAAGTTATTTCAAATCAAATGTTGTTTGCGTTCTAAAAATACAACACACACACCCATAGAAACGGGTTCT
>NC_063207.1:11625275-11702775 GCF_017589495.1 Alosa alosa | reverse complement strand
TCATAAGTGGTGAAACTCTCTAAAGGGTTCAAAATTAGAAGGAAGACAGATGTTATCAGGGCTTGAGAGAACAATGCTCTGCCTACATAGATGAGCGTATAGAGTTTAAAAAAAGATAATGGAATAAAAAACAACAGCAGATATGATGCGGACCAAACCACCACAGACACCTTCTCGTATCTTCTGTCCTTTTGTCTCAGGGCGGAATTATAATCACCATTTATCTCTCCCCTTTCATGCATCCATCCAGCCATTATTGTGTCAGCATGAAAGGCCTCTGCTGCCGAGTGCCTGCTCTGCGCAAGCCACGGTGTGGTGGCGTGTTTCGGGGAGCGCATTTGATGTGATGGCGGCATAATGGGCGATGTCAAGGCCTCTGCCGGCCTTGATTGACACTTCATTCACCGCCAATGGCAGGAGTCAGCCTCAAAGCTTATCTGCTGAGGCGATCTGAGGAGCAGGCTGGGGGGTTGGCTGTTAGAGAGAGAGAGGGAGAGAGGGAGAGAGAGAGAGAGGGAGGGAGAGGACAGAGGGAGAGAAAGAGAGAGGGAGAGGGAGAGGGAAGATGGGGAGTAGAGAGACCCTGAAAAGGATTGGAGAATCAGAGAGAAGGGAGGAGAAGAATACAAAGTAATATAAGCACAGATAAGAAAAGCAGAGAAAACAGAACAGAAGAGGACAGAAGAGAGGAACTAACAAAAAGGAAATGAAAGGATACAATAGAGATAAGGGCCATGGGAGAGAAAGGAAGTAAAGGAGGCTCAGAAATAAAACAAAGAGACAGACAAAAAGCCTTAAGGAGACAGACACTGAAAGAAAGAGAAGGGAAATCCAGAGATAGGGAGTGAGAACCAAACCCACCATCTCCCTGGCTCTCCCTGGCTCCATCCTACATTTTCCCCCTGTGAGTGAGGCAGGCAGGCAGGCAGGCAGGCAGGCGGGCAGGCCCGTGGCTGGGCCCCCTGATTCGCCCGAGTCAGCTAATGTCTTGGCTGACTGCTCACTGACGTGGAAGCCAGGGCAGGAGTGAAACCAAGAATATGACATCATAATTGCTGCCCTCATCTCCGCCCACGCTGATGCACCACCCCACCAACCTGAATGGCGTGCCAACGTAAAGATGGCTTTAATTAAAACGTGAAATCTCCACGGGGGCACCGGCGATGGGGAAGAAGAGGTTTTCTTTTTTGTCTGGGGGGTGAGGGGGTGCTAAAATCCTCTTGCATGCAGAGAAATTTAATCTGGGGGCCTTAATTCACAGTCCCCCAAAAAAAAAAACCCTTTCAGTACACACAAGCATGCACGAGGGTGGGGTGGGGAGAGGATTTCCAGCTCTGTAGACTTATACCATAATTGTCCCAGCTCTATTGTTTTTCCTAGACAGCTTGTTTCCAGTGTTCTTGTGTACTGATGCGAAAGGCTGCCTAATTCATATGTAAAACAGTGAAGCTCATTAGCGAGTCAATGTTGTTCATTCGCCAAGCCCAACACTTACAGTTCAATCAGCAGTTTTACACTGGTGCAGTAAACAATGATATCCACACAATTAAACTAATGTGTGCATGTCAAATATGACGTGGGTGGACCGCACTTGACATGGAACCAAAAGATCTAAACAAATGGAACCAACTGCATGCAACCCCAAACATGTTGGCATAGTTTGTCTGAGCAGCCTAGTTGCTAAATAAAACCATACACAGAGTCACAGAGTCAAAATTACCCTCGGTAATGACCCTCAGAACGCTCTAAATTGTGGAGAGAGAGAGGGAGAAAGAAAGAGAGAGAGAGAGAGAGAGAGAGAATCACATTTCGGGAGACAGTGGTATTTTGAGCATTATGCTACTGCAGAACAACTATTCTATTGGTGTGCAGTTTTTTTAACTGGAGGTTCCTGTACTCTATATGGGTCATTCAATGCATTTCCATTGTCCTGTTAAAAACATCTCTCTGATACAAACAATAATTTGTATTAATTCTATATAAAGTCTTACATTTTTAATGAACTTTTAAACAATCTATAAAAAATACGTATTCAATGGTCGTGGAAGTGCCTTTTTTTATATGTTCGGCTTTTCCTATAACATGTCTCCCCTTGAAACTGTGGTGTTTCTCTGTTTACTCTAGTCTCCATGCGGCCATCTGGTAAACTGTGATGTGAGTTATAGATAGACCAGCAGAGGATCAGCTACTTTCCTGTGATGTCAGCGGTTGCTTTCATTAATGAACATTTCATATGTATCAACCGAATGCACTCTCTCATCCAGACCACAGCCTTCTTCCAGTGCTAGCATACATTTTTCCACCCTCTAACTTCATCTATTGAAGTTCCTCTGAACACCAAGGCAGGTCTTACCAGAAACATTTTAAGTATCGCTTAATTGTTTTTTTTTCAGCCGCCTCCCTCTCATTTTAATTGTGTAATAATTCTCCTGGAAATGCAAGATTATGATTTTACCCTTGGCCCGTCTTAGCTTAAGTACAGGGTAAGGGTTCTGGACTGCACGCTTGGTTTGACCTCAGAAGGGTTCTGCGGTTCATGCTGGTGAAAAGGTTCATGTGAAGGTTCATGCAATGCTGAATAATTGAATGATTTGGCGGAGGACAGAGCAACACGGGGGAAAGGGTGGTGGTGGTGGAGGAACGTGATTCTGCTGACATATCCAGTCTGTGTGTTGTGGAGAGGCCTCAGGAGGGGCCCAGGGCAGTTTGTCACTGTATGTTTCTGCTGTCACATGTAGAAATGAGGTGAGGTCTCCCTCCCTCACAACCCCCACACTCACACACTAACCTACTAGAAGGAAGGCAGAGGTTATATGGAAGTAAATCTCTCTCTCTCTCTTAATTTTTAATCTCTCTCTCTCTGTATGTTCATAAGTAGGCCTATAAAACTATGCCATGTCAGTCAGTCTGTCTTATTCACTTTGATACATTAACCTTTTGGGAACAGAGATAGTTGCAGATGACTGTAAATCAGTTTCCTAGATACCCCACTTCCCGCCATTAGGTCTGTCATTTGTTAGCTATTTCATTCCTTAGCTAATGAAACAATAAAGGATTTCCCTGTTTTTTTTTTTTTTGCTAATGCTGTATCTGGCACTCAGTTTAGTTTTTATCCTCTGTTTAAGTGACAGTAAATCCTCTGTTGACGAGTCGTTGTCCTGTAGACTGTGGGACTCTGCTGACCTCGACACTGAAGGCAAAAATATTTATGCGTCAGAGTGGTCGAGGTGAATGCCCGACGAGTGAATAATTCAGTGCGATCTGCGGCCCCAGGAATGGCTAATTGGCGCGCGCCAGTGGCGGCTGCAGCGTCTGACCTTGCTGTTTGTTAATTTTGGTCTCCTCAGCTACATAAAGTCCTTCTTCGTTTCATCATGCGCCCTTGGTCTGCCTCTTGCTGTGCTCCAACGCGGACTCTATGCTACGCAGGCTGCTTTTGCCATTACAGCCATGGGCTGCCAACAGGAAAGCGCAGAACTGGCTAAACCACTGAAGCACTTGAATAAGCCTCTGTCGTATGCTTAACCTCTGAGGTTTTCTGGTTAGGACTTTTTTTTTTCTCTCTCCTGATGAAATGAGCAGCGATCCACAAAAATTATATCTCGCTATCTTTCGCGGGCAGAGAAAAGCTATCCCATCAAGAAGGACTGCTAGGGAGGAGAATGCCTTTATTATTAACCCGGCAATCTCTATTACGATCTCCATTCATCTCTCTTAGTATTGGCGCTCCTCGACTGCGACCAGGCCAGATGAATGCTGTTCTAACATTACAGAGAATAAAAGACTGGAACGTAATGAGGCTTTCAGCTGGAATGTATGGATTTATACACCCAGCAGTTCAATGAACATTTCAATTTAGCCATTTAGCTAATGCTTTTGTCTCTCTGTGACCTCGAGCAAGGTGAACACAGCTATCTGGCTGGATGCACTGCTAGAATTGGACCTATAACTTTTCTATTAGTTACTCCTGGCTAAGAGTGAAGCCTTTTTGACTGTGAGATTGTAAAATGCTGAAAGGGTTAAGTTGTGGGATAACAGATATTTGGGACTTCTATCTCCAGAGTTGAGGGGTAGGGGGTTGGGGTGGGGGGCTCAAGATGCACTTCCTGTTTGAGCAGACAGCAGCAGGAGCGAATCGGGATGATGATGACCTATGGGATACGTGACTCCCTTGAATGACCTCCAAGCAAAACATGGTGGAATTCCAGGGTGCGGCAGAGCAGTGAAAGCAGTGGTTGCAGGAGCAGGGCGAGATGTATACAAGGAGCTTTTGTGCAATCCAGAGGAGAGACACAGAGTGAGAGAGAGGGAAAGAGAGAGAGAAGGACGGAGAGAAAGAGAGAGTTTGTAAAGGAGACATGCAGAACCAGATAGAGAGAGCCAAAATAGACATTAGACAGACATTGACAACTAGATAGAGATAGCAAGAGAGATTCTGAGATTAGAGAGAGTCGAGAGAAGACAGAAAAGGAAGGAAAGCAAAAGAGAAAAGAGAGAGAGAAGCAGTAGTCTGTGCCCCTGGCCCCTCAGACGCTCTCATGAGGCCCGTAGTTTATCGGGTCCCCAATCTGAGCAAAGGAGATGGAAATGAAGAGATTGTTTTTGTTTTGATTCCTCTGGGGCAGATAGCTGGAGATCTCACAAAACAATTAGTGGGAGTTTGTTGTGCCTTTGTGTGCAGACCCAGCAAAATGAAAATATGCAGCCAGTCACATTATGATAAATAAACATGTTGATATTCCCCATGCAATTCTACAGAAAATTCCAGTTAATTGACCATTATTTGTGTTATGTGAAATATATCCAGCAAAAAAATGCAGTTTTATTATATACACAAACCCTGCAAATTTCAACATCTCCAGACTAGTCACAGAATACGCCACAAGCTTGTGTGTTGCATTTACAACAGGACGCTGTTCCATCGTGAAAAGTTGCCTACTGGTGCAGGCAAAGCATTCGAGCTGTGCGGCCAAACTAGTTGGAGTTTTCCCTGCATAAACGAGCCCCCATTGCTGGCTGTGCACTTTCCTGCTATGACAAGGGGCTCTGACAGAGTCCATAAGACTGTACGGCGTACCATTCCCAGACTGCATCAATCTCTTTTACAGATTACATGCTACGCTATCTGGAGCAAATCCACAGTACCCCAGCTGAAGGGGAAGAGAACTGTCTCGAGACAGCATGAGATATGGGCTGCCCTGCTCTGCTGATAAAAGGGATTTTGGGGGGAGAGGAAGAGAGGTGAGCCGCGGTGTTAGCCGTGAAGGTGGGCGCTGCATTCTCGCCTTGAACTTCTGAATGGCTAAATGAACACGCTGCACTGTTCCAAAAGTCCCATATGGTATATGGAGGAGCAGTTCAACCAAAGGTCAATATGCCGGCTGTGAAACAAGTCATTAATCTATGATCCATGGTCCATTTGCGTGTTTAAGTTTGAGTATGCGTTTGTGTGTGTGTGTGTGTGTGTGTGTGTGTGCATGAATGTGTGTGAGTGTGAGAGTGTGTGTGTGTGTGTGTGTGAATGAGCAAGGGGAAAAGAAAATAGAGTGAATGTGTATCATGAAAATGTTTTGTAAAGAATCATTCCTGTCTCTTCCATAATTTAAACTAAACCAAACTAGACTCTTAGAATCATTATCTCTCTCTCTCTCTCTCTCTCTCTCTCTCCCTCTCTCTAATATAAGAATAAGGACTGAGTGCCCCAAAGAACAGGCACCAAACATAGACATTGTAATTAAAAGAACTTAAACACCTTTGTCTTCTTGTCTTCAGTCTATCCTTGGCCAGTGTCAAGAACTATCTTCTTCACTCCCTGCTGTGTGTGGTGGTGAATTTGTGAGTGGGTGTGAGCATGCCATGTGTATCTGTGTGCGTCTGTGTGATATACGTTTGTGTATGTGTGTGTGCGTCTGTGTGATATACGTTTGTGTGTGTGTGTGTGTGTGTGTGTGTGTGTGTGTGTGTGTGTGTGTGTGTGTGTGTGTGTGTGTAGTTAGTGCAGACACTGAATAGTAAATAAAGACAGTATGGTTTTGGGGGTTGATCAGACACCCCTAAGATTACAGCTCTGGTCTGGGGCATCATTCATCAGGATTTGGGCTGTTTAGTGAATGGTTCTGTATAGGTCGAGGGCTTTACAGGGTAAATAATCTGCGTAATGACATTCTATTGTTCTACAGCTCTGCTATTGTTTAAGCTGTTGATATACCATCCATTGTCCTACATAGCCGCTGCTTAACACCACTGCAAGACAAGGATGTGTCTGCCACAAAGATTCACTAGACCATTTAATTTGTTCTAGTGTGTTAGTTAGGCTATGTTTATGCATGGTAATTAGTGATGTATATGTAAAGTGTCTTCAGCACTATACACATTCAGATACAATTTGCATGTATCACTGAGAGAATGGAAACCTTCAAGAGACTATGACTTTATGCCACAGTTTAATTGTGATCTATGATATTTGGAAGAAATGTTGAAATTGTCTGCTGAGTGAGGGAGCAATTGCATTACATGATTTTTAGTGCAACAAACTCCAATTTTTAAAGAATGTCTTGTGAAGCGTCATGGCATCAAACAGGCCTAGTGCCCCATCTAGTGGCAAATGAGGTGCAATTACACTTTTTTAAAAAAGCCTCGGGAAAACATTTGAAGCCAGTCAGGGACAAGGCAGCAATCAGAAAAACCTGTGGGGAGTGTGAGCAATGGTTAAAAACGAGGTCGACAGGACTGGCCTCCCAGGGCGATTCAAAGCATGGATATACCAGCACGGCATACTACCAAGGATCCTCTGGCCACTGCTGCTCTATGAATTCCCAATTTCTACGGTCGCTGAACTGGAGAGGGTGGTCAGCTGGTTCCTGAAAAGATGGCTGGGACTACTGAGAAACATCAGCAGCATTGCTCTGTATGGGAACAGCTGCAAACTGAGGCTCCCCCTCAAATCAATTGAGGAGGAGTTCAAGGTCTTGTGAGTAAGAGAAATGCTGCAGTACCGGGAATCTTCAGACCCGAAGGTTTCCGGGACAAGAGTAGCAGTGTGAACAGGAAGAAAATGGAGAGCAGAGGCCGTAGTTGAAGGAGCTGAGGCCCAGTTGCGCCACAAAGTGTTGGTGGGAGCTATCACCAGGGGGAAGAGCTGGCCTTTGGAAGCCTGGAAGTAGCGATGAGACAACAAGGTGCCTGGACCAAATGTGAGCAAATGATGGAGCGCAAGGTCAAGTGGAATGATCTCTGGAAGATGCATCCACACAGCATCAAGCTGTTTATGACATCCTTCCTAGTCCATCCAATTTGCACCACTGGGGCCTCACAGAACGACAGCCTGCATCCTCTGTGGAAAAACTGCCTCCCTGGAACACATCCTGAGCTGCTGCCCAAGAGCCCTCTCCGATGGCCGCTATCGGTGGCGGCATGACCAGGTCCTCTGGCCGATTGCAGAGACAATCTGCAGGAAGACAGGGCCAGTCAAGAACACCATCTACTTTGTCAAAGAGGGAGAAAATGCAAAACAATATCAGAAGACAACGGTGCTGTTCTTCACCACACAGGACTGGAGGATGGAGGCAGAGGCAGACAGCTGAGCTTTCCATGCCATATCACAGAGACGAGGTTGCGACCAGACATCTTTCTGTGGTCCGACTCATCAAAGCAGGTCCTCATGCTCGAGCTCACCGTGCCATGGGAGGAACGGATGGAGGAGGCCCATAAGCAGAAGAGGAAGAAGTATGAGGAGCTGTAGGCTAGTTGCCAGAGCAGAGGCTGGAGAGCCAAGTGTTGGCCCGTGGAGATTGGGTGTCGAGGCTTTGCAGGCCAGTCACTATGCAGGGCATACACCGCACTTGGCATAATGGGAGAGAGACAAAGGAGAGCCATTACCACCACCACAGACGCAGCAGAGAAAGCGTCGAGATGGCTCTGGCTGAAGAGGGCAAATCCGTGGGTAGCTGCTAGGGCACAGGCCGGAGTTTGATCAGCCTCGGTCAGGTTGCCTGAGTGAGGGTGTATGATGTTTGAAAGACCCGAAACACCCAAAGACCTCAGGTAACATCACTGATGATGTGCCCTAGCATTGCATCATGAAGATGTATCTGAAATAACACTCCATAAGTCAGTGTTAGGGTTTGTCTGTCTTTCAGCCTACCTGTATATCACAGTCTGAAACAAACACACTTATTTACCCCTAACAATACACTTACTGAATACTTGAAACTGCAGGTGCATGTCACTTTGACTACACCAGATGTATTAAATGACATGTATGTACTGTATGCCATGCCATACATGGTATATGAAAGTGAAATGTTAAACCAAAATGTAAACTAGATGTACCGCCGAACGGTACAAAATATGACCGCCGCCCAGTCCAGCACATTTTTTCCACAAAAATAAATCACGCTGAAAGGCCTATATGATTCTAACTGTCTCACTAAATTGCATTATCCACACTCAATTCTCACTGGTATCTGCTAGACCACCAAAACATGATTAGTTCATAGATTTCACATGTAAAATTCAATTTATACAACCCCACCCCCATCTTGCCTGTTCATAATTCTGAGAAATTCTTGAATTGTGTGCATATGTCGCGTGTACATGTTTATGTTTATGTGTGTGGGTGTGTGTGTGTGTGTGTGTGCGTGCTTGTGTGTTTACCTCGTATGTGTGTTTGTGCATGTGCATGCATGCGCACATATGTCTACTGTGTGAGTATGTGTCATAATTATGATTACTGTGAATGTATGTGTGTCGTGTCTGTTTATGCACATGTGTGCACATGGAATGGGTTAACGGACCCCTGGAGGCCATACTGGAAAAAATTGGTCATCCTAGGCCCCTCAGGTTCTCAAAATTCACAGAAAACTGTGTCTGCCCTACCCTCCTTTCGGGGTCCAGTACAGCGGGGGCTACAGATCAAAACAGCGATGGTTCCATGCTATCCATGTGGGGTTACATGCCCACCAAGTTTAAATTAATACCCGGTCTTTCAGTGTCCCGGGGAATCCTTGTTGGTGTACGGTCACTAAATGTACACATAAATTATTTTATTGTAAGGCCCCCATGAACGAAAGTTCACAAAACTTGGCATGCATTCGGAGGGTGTCATAATGATCCTACACTTTCAATTTTTGTGCAGTTTTGACCATGTCAGCCAGAGATATTGTGATGAAAACACCTCATTTTTGCTTTTTAATTTTTTAACTAAGTGGCTATACATGAAATAAGTGGTAATGGGATGGGTTGACATGCCCCCTTAAGACCAACATACAAAAAAGGTGGACCTCCTAGGCCCTACGGTTCTCGAGATATTCACAGAAAACTGTCTCCGGCCACCTACAGGCCAGTTGGTGTATAGTAACATAAATTAATTTATTGTGTGGCCCCCATGAACAGAATTCCACGAAACTTGGCGTGCATTCAAAGGATGTCATAATGATCCTACACTTCCAATTTCGTGCAGTTTTGACTATGTTAGGGTCACAGATACCTGCGATTACAACACCTCATTTTTACTTTTTTTTGTTTTAACTAGGTGGCTTATACATGACATGAGAGGTTATGGAATGGGTTGACATGGCCCCTTGAGATCAACATACAAAAATGGTCCTCCTAAACCCACGGTTCTCGAGATATTCACAGAAAACTGTGTCTGCCCTACCCTCCTTCGGGGTGCAGTCCAGGGGGCTACAGATCAACAGAAAAATTATGGTTCCATGCTATCCATGTGGGGTTACATGCCCACCAAGTTTAGCTACCCCGGTCTTTCAGTGTCCCGAATCCTTGACGGAAATTTGGACATCTTAAAAAAAAAAATAAAAAAAATAAAAATCTGACTAAACCTATATTATATAAACCGATTTTTTTTATTATTTTTTTTAATTTTTTTTATTTCGCTAATAAATAAAGCCATTTCAGGAAAATTAAGTAGACATCACTCTAATGTATCATGTTGCATTTGGCATATGTATTGATGTATGTTCTTTATGTGTTCGTTATGTTGTGTTAACATACATTTATAATTAGCTTCATGTTTGGTGGATTGCAACACAAATTTGCTATCTCCATTGTACATGTGTTCATGGAATTGTCCCCTTGGTGGCGCTTTTGTGCTGTAAACTCTCAGGATCCTCATCAGCCATTTCAAGCACACAACCTCTCTCACTCTGTCTTCAATACCTCTTTCACACCAATGGCCAGGGTCAGATCAAGGTTATTTGGCCAAGGTTTAAGACTTGTCAAGATTTGAGACGGTGAGTCACAATGCTGAGTTTAACAACATCAAAATCAAAGTCAAAGTATCTTTATTTGTTTCCCCAAGGAGAAATTTGTTTTGGACGCTGAGAGAAATTGCTGCAAGAGTTACAACAGAGACACAAACAAGCACAGGGTTAAAACAATTACAAGACAATAAAACATTTAGGCTACTCAAAGAGCTGTGCAAATTGCAAAATTACCATTCTCTATACTTATCTCTATACTTATAGAGAATAGTATACTTACATACGTATACCTTACAAACAGTCATTCCTACTTCCATAAGCATCCATGCATTCAGTCATACATGAACATTCATTTATTTAACATGGGTTTACCCTCAGATGTAAAAATCCAAAGTTGTGGTTATGGTTATGGTTGTTGGTAGATGCTTGCCACGAACAACAATAACAATAAACATTATCACCACAAATGAACAGTTCAAAGCAGTTATATAATCTACATAAAAATCCTAATAATAGACTAATATCTAATAATTATCCAAAGTGCTAGTATATAAACCCAAATGTAAATGTTCAATGTAAATAACAATGTTGTATAGTATGGCTTGATTGTTAGATCTGCCACTGCAGGAAGTCCCCAACCAACAGCGCAAAGAATCTATCTCTCTGGGAATTTAAAGCGATGGTTCGGAGTAATTTCACCCTAGGGTCCTTTGCACCATGACCCCGAGCCAAACACCCTCCCAGAACCTGTTTTCCCTTGGTCGAACCCTGGTCGAGTAGCGCTGTCAGAAACGAATGAGTTTCTGCAGTCATAATGGTACCAACTTTTATCTCGTAAATTACCCCACTAATAATGCCATAAATGGTACGAAACTTCTACAGTAGTACAACTATGTTCTTTACTCATAAAACGAGGCATTGACAAGTTTGTAAATACACCAGGAGTTTATTTAAATAACACTTGCCTGATTATCTGCTACTATACCGCTGCGTCGACGTTACTTCCGTGATGTGGGAAAAGCCCGTTAAAGTCCTGGCAGGAAGCATGCATAAGGATGTAGATCCAGGAATGCACTAATATTTTGTTCGTAGTACCAGTTTGCAACAATTAATGGTAACACTCCATAATAAGGTGCCATAATAAATAGCAAACTAGTAATTACCTAACCCTTTGTTAATATATTGTTAATTGTTACTAAAATAGCCTATCTATTTGCCACAAGTTAATAGTTTTTTCATCATTAATTAAATATTAGTTGTTTGCACAAAATCTGTATGTTTGAACAAATGTATTAACTAATATTGTATTAATATTTGTTAATAGTTAACTAAATGTTTTTTTGGCACTAATTAACAGTTATTTCTTACATCACTTAAATGTTAAATGTTTATTTACAAACTATATGCAAATATAAAAGTTAATGACATATTATTATTTATCTAGCTTTTCTAATTAGCTTTGTGGAGAATTTATAGAATTTATGGTTTATGGCTTTATGGTCTTGTGAGGTGTATAAGGCACCCTACTGCCAGTGGTTGGTTGTGTGAGAGTTTGCGCACCTTTTCTTCCACTTCATCCTTATTGGATACCTTTGTGGTTGGCTGTCCTGTAATTGGTGACTCTCTGTCTAGTGTTTGAAAGTAGTGTACTCTTGTACTGCCTTTGGAAGTACTATTTGGTTGCTGCTCGAATTTGGTAAAATTCAGGTGAGGTGGGTGTACCAGAGTTAGAAATGTAGTTTAGTGTTTGTATGTGATTTTCGCCGTAATTAAGCAGCTTTATTGAGATTGGTGTTTTGGAGCCCCCTTTGGAGAAACGGTATACTGCAGCTCTGCTGCGTTTTGTCCTTGTATTGTTGCAATAGCCGATCAGAAGCTGTATGCTTTGCATTGGGTAGGTTGACTGTATAAAGCACTCCCCATTTTGTTTTAATTTTGTAACTGTAAAATGTTGTTTAAGTTGAAAACTTCGATATATCACCTGTATTGTTATCATTATTAATTAAATATTAGTGGTTTGCACAAAATTGCACTATTGTTAGGATTTGGGTGCAATTCTAGCAACTTAGAGAACGTTTATTAATGTTTTCATTATGACCAAGAGTTCATACACACTGAGTCTTACAGTAGGCCTACGTGACTAGCTGTAAACTCCGCTAGCAACTTTCCATGCATTTAGTGTAGTTTAGCTTAGTGTGCAACTGTGCATGGAAAGTGAAATTCAGTCTAGCAGGAAATGAATGTACATTTAGTTTAGCATGTTTATGCATTACCTCTGTATGGTCTACGTCTGTGAGTGTTTAGTGAGTCTCAGAATATTAATTAACTGTCGTTCTGTGCACCTGAACATTCCATGTCGACATGTCTCCCCTTGCTAGTAGGGCTGACAGTGATGGTATAGGAATGATGCATGTAATATAGCCCATTCAACTACTTCTTTTTTATTTTGCTTGTGCAGATGCTGTTTTATGTATGCCAGTGCCTGAAGGCATGTTTTGTTTGAACTTTTCCTAAAGGAATAAATGTGATAAGCCAGTTTTGGTCTCAGTCCCTTCACCGTCTGACTAATATATTACTAATATATTAATAAAGCTTAACCAACTTATTATAAGGGTCCCCCATACCGATAGTTATATACTACTAATATATTAATTAAGCTTAACCAACTTTATTATAAGGGTCCCCCATACTGATAGTTATATATTACTAATATATTAATTAAGCTTAACCAACTTTATTATAAGGGGCCCCACACTTATAGCTATATACTACTAATATATTAATTAAGCTTAACCAACTTTATTGCAAGCGGTTCCGGCGCCGACAAGAGTGGCAGCATGTCAAGGTAGCTCCGTGTTTTTTTCTTGAATTTCCCATTGGGGATCAATAAAGTATCTATCTATTGTAAGGGTCCTATGGGGAGTGGTTCATATTGGGATAGTCAGAAGCACAGTTTAATAACAATTAGTTAAATAATAATAAGTCATTAACTTTTCTGTTAACATATAGTTTGTAAATAAACATTTAACATTTAAATGATGTAAGAAGTAACAGTTAATTAGTGCCAAAAAGACATTTAGTTAACTATTAACACATGTGTGTAGGGCAATATTAGTTAATAGATTTGTTAAAACATTAACATACAGATTTTATGCAAACAACTAATATTTAATTAATGTTGAAAAAACTATTAACTTGTGGCAAAAAGATATTTTAGTATCAATTAACAAATATTAACAAAGAGTTAGGTAATTACTAGTTTGCTATTTATTATGGCACCTTATTATGGAGTGTTACCCAATTATTAGTAACACTAAGTTGTAAACACTTAGAGAAAAAAAATATTAAAAACTGGATATACCAAAAAACGTTGATGTAATCGCTTGCTAGGTTGTTGTTAGGGTAATTGAGATTGTTGTTAGGGTATTGCTGGGGTAGACATGGTGGTTGCTATGATCAATATAGTGTTTGCTATTCTGGCTGCTACGATAATCAGGTTGGTTGGTTGCTATTATATCGTGTTGGTTGCTTTGAGGACAAAGTCTTGTTTTTGTTAATATTTTGTTCTTGTTTTTGTTCATGTTTTTTCTTGTTAACAAAAATGAAAAATACATTGCCCAAATGTCTTTGCCAAGATCTATGCAACAATGTTTGCACAAAGTTAACATAAAATGGTTTGAACATTGGTTGGAAGAACAAAAATGACAAGAAACAGAAGAATAAGAAGCCTAGGGATAACAGTACACTACATTTGTATGTACTGTAATGTAGGGATAACTACAATGCATTTGCATGCACTGTAATAAAACTCTTAATAGTCTTTATGGAGAAATGGAGATGGAGAAAATACAGTTCTGTATTTAACTACTAAATACTTGTAAATGTAACTGGGTGGGGAGGAGATCATAGGCTAATATTTGACTAACTGTAACTGCCTATGTGTACATTTTACGTAATACTCTGATAAATAACATTCATCAGGTTAGCAACTGACTGTGATTGTGACGCTTTACAATTTTCTCAAACAGAAAAATTCATCATGTTGTTCTATGTTATCTGAAGGGACAAAAAATGAGTTCTTGACTCATTCTTCAAAAATATCCATATGGAATGCATAAGGTGTGTGCTTTTATTGACTCAGAGGGAAAGACTTTTTCTGTATAACAAGAATTTTCCCTATCAATTTCCAGTCATCTTGGCTATTCATCAAATATGTTTGCCTTCCAATAGGGAATAACACACACACAAGTGTCATATTCCACAGTAATTATCTAAACCTCAACTCTCTGTGAGGTGAGTAACAGTAATTTAGAAATCATTTCTGACTTAGGATTAAGAAACCATCACTGACATCACATTTTCAACTGTCTGCTTCTGTGTTTGTTAAAAAGATATGGTCAGTGGACACTTGAGTGAAAACCAAAGATCTTAGAGCGCTACACTCAAAGATTCTAGTCTGTTCTAGAATCTTTGGCTACACTCTAAGATCTTTGGTGAAAACATAGTGGTTGCTATGAGACAATGGGACATGCTTTCAAACTCAGACCTTACCTAGTTGTCATGGCAACTCTACCCTGTGAATGTCAGGACGTCTGTTGTTTGCGTGGGAATGTGTACAAAAGGGGTGCTTAAGGCATGCCTGACTGCATTCTTCTGTTCCCCACAACCACACCCAGTTACACTATCTTACTGCTAGTTGAAATGGGAAGATGTACTGTGTATATGATGTTAGTTACCCCACTCCCAAGGTTTTTTCCAACTTACTTTCTCGATGCAAAGGTACACTTCCATACAAAATCTTCCATAAGTTCCCCTCACTCAAGGAATCGAGAATTGTCTTTTAGCAACTACTGTTATCTTGCACGATGACATGTTTTGTGTTGGCCCAACATGTCCTGTGTATTCTGACACAGATAGGTGTGCTGTTTGCTGGTGCACCTGCAGGGGTGTGGCCTTTCAAGGGCACTTTAGCAGTGAAAGGTACATATTATGTAAAACAGTTAAGGCAAGGGGCGGTGGCATTGAGTTTAGGGAGTCCGAGTGTATAAGACAGCCCCACCCTAAATTTCTTTCTGTCTGTGTCTGCCACCTGAGGAGAACACATACAGGACTTCCACATTAAAGACCAGGTAAGGCTGCGGTAGTTCCATGTCAGTGGCATCTGAGGCAAAACTTTATTCACAGGACAGCCATTCTCTAGGACAAGAACATTAGCTGATAGCTGCTATCTGCCTCACAGGATACTTATATTATGTCAGAGATACAGGAAGTATGGTAGCCATGTTTATAAGACCGTTTAAATATAGGAAGTGATACAACTGAGGAAGGATGAGACAGAACTATGGCGCTGTACAGAACTATTCAACCTTTCCTGGGAACTACTGAGTCGTTTGTGTATATTGTCTATATAGTGTGCTGTTATGTCCGAGGAAAGTTTGAGTTGTTTGTGACTAATACATCATTTGATTGCCATCGCTTTTCATACTGCTTTCTTTGTTTTTATATCTTTGTTTGCTGCATGGGGAATATGAAAAGCCTACTTGTTTTTAAAACATGTATTCCCTTGAGCTTAAATTAATAGCTCAACAAAGCTATGAAGATTCACCACCATTTTCTGCATGAGATGCCAAGTCATATTTACACATGCATCCCTTTTCATCATTGTTTACTTAAACACTGTATACATCTTGAACTTATTAACAGGAAATCGTTGCATAGAGTTATGTAACACAATCTAAAATTTCACTGTTAGAGAGTATAGACATTGTGAAATTCATGCGTTTGTCTGCTCCGTTAGCACCAGGCTCTCTCTCTCTCTCTCCACCTCTCTCTCACTCAGTTTGGGTGGAGTTGAAATATTCCACTCTGACTCATGATCATGGGAATCCCGCAGAGACAATGCAACTCCCAGTATTAAGTCAAATGAAGATGTGATGTAGACATAGCCTAAACCTTAGTAAAACATCATTCTCATAATCCTCTTTTTCTCTGTTTAATTGGCAGGTGACATGGATGTGAGTAAACCCTCTATGAAGCTTCTGATATGTATCAAGCATTTTGCTGTGCAGTATACTAGACATAGAAATGTGCTTAGTGTCCATGTAATTTTTTGTGGCATTCTCTTTCTATTTGCACTCCTTGCTGTCTCCGATAGCTTTCAGATGCACTAGGTGGCCCTTGGCCCGGCCAGAACAACCAGCAGCAGTCCGGAGGACCCCTCTGGCCCGGGCAACCAAACCAGCCAGGCCAACCCAGCAACCCCACCTGGCCCGGGCAACCCAGCCAGCCAACATGGCCCGGACAGCCAAACCAACCAGGCCAGCCCACTTGGCCTGGTCAACCAAACCAACCCAGCCAGCCTACTTGGCCTGGTCAGCCAAACCAACCCAGCCAGCCTACCTGGCCTGGCCAGCCAAACCAACCCAGCCAGCCAACCTGGCCTGCGCAGCCGAATGCACCTGCCTGGCCAGGCCCAAGTCCTCCCACCGCTCCTCAGGTGTTACCGCAGAGACCACTGGTAAGGAAGGACACTCCACAGACTCACAGACAGGGCAGTGGATGAGCAATACACCACCTCATAAGAGGAGGTCTGTCAATCAGTTAAATCGTTTCACAGCGTCCTACTGTATATCAACACAATCCAGGGAAAATGGCATTGCTGTTTTTCTATTCAGTTATTTTGAACTCGAATCAAAGTCAATTTAATTTAAACTACCCATTTTATTGTTCGTTTTAAACAGTGTTGCTGTTTCAGTCTCAATTAGTCTGGTTCATATCTCCCTTGATAGACTGTGCCATATGACCAGACTTTGCCGAGCGGTGTGTATGACAAACTGCTCATCACCATCACTGGAAATGTCAAGCCCCATGCCAAAAGGTGAGTATATTCATAGCACTGATGCTGAGAATTATTGATTAAAGGTTTATTTGTTATGCCTTACTAGGCTACTATTATTTAACTAACTGATGACAGATGAATAATTGCTGACAGACACATAATATGAATTTATGAATGGTTAGAACTGTTACCTAGTAGTTCTCTTACTGTAATAACTGTTTTATCAACTCTGATAAAAGAAAATAAAGCCATAGAGATTTCTTCTTCCCTCATCCTTTCCTAAAACCCTTGAAATTATTTGTTGTTGTTGTTGTTGTTTGTTATTGTATGCATTGACAAACTTATTGAGCATAGCCTAATATGTATCAGCTCATTGGAAGGCCTTTAATTAAACTAATCACTGATGCTTATGCTAACCATGTTATATAGCCAAAATATTAGTTTCCCCTCTGAAACGGCAATCAACCTCTGAATTGAGGAATGGCATAATCCTGGGGGGAAAAAAACATTCTTGACAGTGTAATTAATTTGCTTAACACATAATCTGTGTCTGGAGCACCTTATCAACAACAGTCAGGAAGGAAACAAGTGCAGCCTGCACATAGCCTAATAATAAGACAGGGATACTCTTGAAAAAGCAGAAAGACAAAGACCTTTCACCAGAATCATATTGTGCCTTTAATCAGCTGTCTGATGGACTGTACCTTTAATCAGTAGAGCTTGAGAGACACAGATAGAGCATCCCCACAGAACTGTCGGTCCCCCCCACACACACACACACACAATCATCAATGAAGTAGATACCAGCCAAACATTAGGACATGTCTGAACCAATTGACCATAAATATTTAAATCTAAACACATCTCAGTGCATTCTACACAATAAGCAATCTTCAGGGTGCTTTCTGATTCTTTGGTTGTTGTGTTTCCGAAGTACCATGTTATCCTTGGGCTTTGCATATCATCTTCATTGCATTATATTTACTTCATATCTAATCTTCCTCCTTATCCCCACTCATGTCTTTCACAACAGGATTACAGTAAACCTGGGCAAAGGAAAGGATATTGCTTTCCACTTCAACCCAAGATTCGATGAGTATGGGAAGAAAGTGATTGTGAGGAACTCCTTGATTGGAAGTCAGTGGGGCAAAGAAGAGAGAGACTGTCCTAGATTCCCTTTTGTTGCTGGGCAACCTTTTGAGGTGAGAGAAGTGAGGTGACCTAAAATAATATTCTTTTGGAAGTGATATACTAGACCCAGTTATACTTGATACAGTCCAACTATCAATTACAGAAATTTGTCTAAATTAAGAAGCCAGTATGATATTTAAAAATAAATGAGAATGTTAAACACACACCAAACAAAGGTAATACGCCACCAGTTACCTAGCATAAGATGTAATTCCTCACCAAAAACCCCCACTGATTTACAGCACATTGCTAATTGCTGATCAAACTGTTTTCCAACTAAAATCCTTTTTTTATATAAAATGTAAGGTACTATTCTCCTTTACTGTTTCAGCTGAAGATCCTCTGCAGCCATAACGAGTATAAGGTGGCTGTGAACAAGTCCCATCTGCTGGAGTTCAGGCACAGAGTCAAGGAGCTCAACATGATCAATAGCCTCAGCATCTATGATGACGTCACCCTCACATCCGTTAACATTGAAACTCTGCCCTGAGGATTATCCGCATGAGAAAGGGTTTCTACAACTTATATAATGTGGGGATAATGCAAACTATTCTTTAAAATCTAAAATGAGCAATTTAAGGGTCGTTATTTACAATTGTTTGTCCATTTATACTATTTCTAAGTAACCTCAGTCATCCTTTTGTTGGATGTCATGTTTTACATATTTTCATATACATTCTACATCTCATTTATGACAAAGTTTCAAAGTTCATTTATAGATAAATTACATAAAGACCACATTAAGACATAAAGACTGATGTGCTCCATTTCAGTACATGATTTAGGCCTAGGCTACTCAGTGACAGCATCAAGTCGTATGACCCATCACCACTAGATGGTGGTGTTATGACACAGGCAACAGGTTTGACAAGAGTGTTAGTTTCTGCCATGTTGTGAGTTTTGTGTGAATATTCCACCAAATATCTGTAAAATAATAAACATAAACACATTTTGTGGCATGTTTATACTTCTGTGTGTCAACAATATTTTTACGGACATGGGCTAATAAATGAACAGAGTAAATAAACACTGCCTTTATTCTCTTATCTCAAAATTCAGTCTAGTCGGCACACTCTGACTGCAGCAGTGTCAGTGTTTTCACTGACAAAACTGCAGGTTTGTTTATAAAAGTGCAGAACAGACACACATAAGGGTTTAGCCATGCTCCATTCAAGCTGCTTATTAAAGGGACCAAAGGCCTGCCATTCAAGCAGTCAGGGATTTTCCAGGTGGATCTCTGTTCCTTACATGCCCCAAGTGTAACCGTCTTAACATCTCTATTCAGAAAACTCAGACTAAATAAAGGTAGCCTAAGGAGAACCTCTACAAGAGGACAATGCCTCTTTATCCCATAGGCTAAGTCCAACATTCCCTAACTGGGCATGGCTGGTCTTTGTCAGTTGGTTGTTATAAAGAGTGTGCTAAGTTTGTTTAGGATCTCATCTCTTTGTGATGGGACTGAAATGAGTGGACATAAAAGTAGGACTATAGAAAAAAGGCTCTGTTACGTGGACGTACTCTGCGTTTTTATCACAGGGATCATAGTCTACTCTATTTTCCTTATTATTCTGAAGCTTTTGCCGACATTCAATCAAGGGAAGCATATAAACTAACTTTCCACCAGCCAGTTGGGCAATTATGCATTTTTAACGATGGAAACAGTTGGCAGCCTACAAAGAGTTTGAGGGAAACTGATCCTTACCTTCAATTATTTACAGGACCTTCACCTTGGATCCAATCATACCTGTGAACAGAATAAAAGCCTAAGAACTCATAGAACAAGCATTGGCCTATAACAACACTTAAAACAATTCTGACATACTCTAGAAAAACTTGACCCAGTTGTCCCTGATCATGTAGGCCTACTAATAGAGTCTTGAGTGATAGGCATTTAATGCTTTTCTTGGTATCAAAAGCTAAATATGATCAATATAATCTAAACAACGGACTCTATACATTTGGGCCATTTTCACTGCAACCGTCTCAGACATTAAAGGTTTTATTGTAGCCTATAAATGATTCTACTGTCAGTATTCATATTCGTGTCTTTTCGCCAATGAACGTGCCCCTGTGGTGTACGTCATTACGCTGCGCTTTATATGAAGCCTATGCTAGCTACGTACAGCGAGAGTTGTTTGCAATCCAAGGAGCAAGTTAACGCCGAGCGATACACTAGTAACGTTAGACAGCTCAAAGTCGTTGACAGACACTTAAAATACTATGAACACATTATTTTTCTTTTAAATGGCCAGGATAAAAGAGGACGTCTGCAGTGTTGCGCGAACCTATTCGTCAAGAAGACTGTGAACATTAAGTTTGTCCTACTCTTCGCTCAGGTCAGCTTGACTTAAACATCATTGCTTTTAGCTAACGTTGGCTACCATTTCTTCATCTGTGAAAAGACCCTTGGCTAATTAGCACGCTCTAGGTGCAATAATCGATTTTGAATGTCATCCTTTAAATCTTTATCTTGTCGGATATATGGAATGTAATTATTAATCCTAGCGACAGGTCCATGATGACAGGCTTGGACGTTCAGGTTTTAATGGTTTGTTTGCTAGCGAGCTAAGCAGTCTTAGCCAAGTCTAGCCTCAGGACCACAGAAAAACTCGGCCAAGTTGGAGCTGAAAAGCTAGCCTATAAGCTAGTTAGCAAGGTGGTCAGCTGTTCAAATTGCAGGGCGCGGTAAGACTAGCGCTGGCAAATGGCTTTAACATTATAATTAACAGTAACATTATAAGACCGTGTCTAGGGTGCTTTAGTTGACTTGTTGTGACTCAACACGATTAATGCTAGTCAGAGCATTCCACCATATCATGGTTGTCTGCCTGGATCAGTTTAACGTTAGACTACTCGTTACAACCGAGGCAGGGAGCGAGCGTCTTTACACTGTATTTCGACAAGCTTTGATGAGTGTTTATCGAAATATTGCATAGACATGATGACTGCTGGTGTTTGAGATGTGCCTGCAAAGACGTTTGTTTGTGTAGTGTGCTTTGAACTATGTTTAAGCTATTTTTGCAGCTGCATTGCTTCCTTCACCTAAGGGTTGTTGCTGGTCTGGTAGCAAGCCAGGTTTGTCTTGACGCCAACAAGCAGTGCACTTACTTCCTTACTTGAAGTAACTTCCATTTTCAGCCTCAGAAATGCAAATGAACTGCCTGCTATTCATTGTCTGTTTTGGTCTATGAATGATTAGTCGGGGCATTGGGGGTGGGGGTATGGCTATGGTTGGTAGCTTTACTAAGTTGAGACCATTACACAGGATTTCCCAGCTTTGAGAAGTCTCACTGAGCCCCGTTTCTCATGGAATCATACTGATGTTGCTCTGTAGGCTTTGCAGTCAGTTGAATCAGGTCAGTGCACAGACCGCGGTGTGTGCTGCTCTCCCGTGAGAGTTTAAGCCGCAGTGTTCTTCGTGCACTTCCTCCTCGTTCTAGCTCGGGCCAGCCATCATGCGCCACCCAGTCGGTTCACACGTAGCCAAAATGAGTTTATGGCACTTCAAAGTCACGCTTTCACACAGACACCTTTGTTTACCGTCCATTGGGCCTGGACTTTGTGTGCGTTTACCTCCCCAGCCTGGCGCAGTGACTGAAATTACCTTGGGAACACGCCCAGTGAGTGATTGGCTTTAGAGGTGACGGATGTTTTGGAAATCAAAACAGCTGCTTGTTGTGGACAGCCAAACTTCATTGTACACGGCATAGATATGGTACACGGAGTCTGAGTCACACTTTGTTGGTCGTTAGCCAAACTTTGAACTTAAATGTGCCTGTGATTAACAAGTCAATTGACTAAACAACAAACAAACAGCACTCTTTAAGGATTTAAACATACTTACTTAGAGTAGCCTAGTATAAAGATGACTTGATCATTTTATCTAATTTCTGTGATTATAACTTGTGGTAATAGCTGTTCCAATAACTGACCATTTTCCACAATAGTGCATGTGTAAGCATTGTGGTGAGTCACCTTTGCAGATGTTTTGAGGTCATACATTTAGCATCTCTCGTGATTCATGAACTGAATTGAAAAGCATGAACTGCTGCTCTTAGTCAACTTCTCATCAGTAGTTGCCAAACACTGTTTTTAATCAGTGTTTACTCATCTACTGCAAACATTACATTCATTGTACCATTTAATTGACATTTGTGGTCATGCAGTATCCATTTACTAATGCCACTAGGCCTTTTTGGCTAATCAGAACTTTGTTTGTGGTAACTATTGATTGTTCAAATCAGCCTGCCAACACACAATTGTTTTGTTTTGGTCCCTTGTTTTAGGGATGTCTCCCGTTTTCAGCCTTTAAATACACATGGCGTCGGCTTTGCATTTCCGCACAGTCGGTAAATTGCGGCCCCCAGTGAGGTTACTCATTTGCGGCTGTCGAACCGCCTGCCTGCCTGACCCCACCACCTGTTTCTGGTGCTGCCTGATCCTTCCCCGTCTGACAGCTGGACTGCCCAGCCATGGGAAACCTGTTTGGCCACTCTGCTGCCAGTGAGGCCTTTTCCTTTCCCAGCAGACTGCATGGGAGTCGACACTGAAGGTGCAGCGCCCCAGTGCCGAATGGGCCGTTTGATTGCCTTTGAGAGGCGCTTGGCGTGGTGGCGGTCAGGGTGGAAATGAGAGAGAGAGAGAGAGAGAGGCGCGACGTGTCGTGACAAGCCCCTCGTTCTCCAGATAAGAGATTCTTTACAAGGATACAAGGAAGTTTATTGTCACATGCATATAGTTACTGGAAGTAAGAAATGCAGTGAAATTATGTCTGGTGTCAGCCTATTTGTGCATTAATGGGGGTAAAAGTGCAGTAGAAGAGGGGTTTAGTAGATTAAGTGGCAAGGGCTGCATAAAAAAGGTGGGGGAGGATTGGGATTGGGTGGGGGCACCAACAAGGAGCACCTAAGACCAACAGGGGCAAGGAAAACTCCCTTACCAAGGAAGAAACCTTGGGCAGATCCACGGCTCAAGGGGCTAACCCAACTGCCAGGGTCTTGGTGTGTGTGTTGGGGGATGACAGGGGAGATGGGATAGTGTGCTGTGTATGTGGGGAGAGAGCAGTGTGCAATATGTGTGTTGGAGAAGCTTTAAACGCTGCACTTCCGACTTGTTGAGACTGTCTGCGTTGGCTTGGCCAAAGTGATGTTTCGGATGTGAAGCTGTTTTTGAAGTTCCCCCACCCACCACACCCAACTTCTTTACCAAGTGCTGCTTACCAAATCACGATGAAAAGCGTTCCTATCAACACAAGTGTTGGTGCTTAAAGTATTTCACCGTTTGACATAATGCCTCTGCCAAGGTTTCCATACCTTCCAGGGTGAAAACTTACCAATTCAGTACACACACACACACATGCGCGCGCACGCACGCACACGCACGCAGCCACATGCTCTTTGTTCCAGGGTGTGTTCAGCAGAGCTTCGATGCATTCCAGGGAAAGGACGAGAGAGATTGGATCCCTCTCGTGTTGATATATTTTAGACTCGCACTCTAAATGGGACACATTAGAAACCCAGTCACAGCAAAATGTGCATTAGTGTCTTGACTTGAGATGGAGATCAAGAAGATGGAGGGGCAGCAAGGGCAGGTTGAGGAGGGGGGCAGCAAGGAATTTGCCCCGGAAAACGATCTCCTGCCTGTTTGCACAAGGTGTGCTCACATATCCAATTTCAGCAAGGGAGAAGAAAGTTGCCTGGTCTTGATGCAGCCCAACAGGTTTGACATTAACCCCCACACACACACACACACACACACACACACACACTCACTCACACTCTCTCTCTCCCACAGAAACACAGACCAAAACACATATGTGTGTGTTGTGGGATTTGCGGCGTAGCCATCATATAAAATCCAGCATGGCGAAAAATACTGTTTTAGATGGGCAGCTGGATCGGATGTATTGTCTGTGTCTTGTGTGGGTGGGCGAGGGTGCACGCATCTCTTTGACCTGCCTTTGCTATTCTTGGTTTGGTGTTGGGCAACTCTGATTTGTGCTTGACAAAGATGGAGTGCGCACATACATAGCTCAGCAGCAGCAGCAGGGGTAACCACTCACCTTCAGCTCTCCAAACTCAACTTGCCCCCACCACCACCACTGTCAACTCCTTTCCAAGAAGCAATTACTGAACAAGTGTGAAGTTCTCTGCAGAGATGTGGAATTCTTCTGTAAGGTGTCGGGGGAATTGAGGGGACCATTGGAACTTGCATCAGCGGTATGGAACAGCCTCACTTCTGCTACGATATGACTGATCGATTTTGATCTAGTTTTTGAGGGCCGAATTGCTGGGCGGCTTAATTGCTGGCCAGCAGACAGGTTTTTTACTGGGAGCCGGTTGCCCTGGTGATGGCCATTCTCTTCCAGAGAGCTCTGCGGCTCTATGCCGATACCTGATTCGTGTTGTGCTCTGGCATCTACGCTGTTGTGTAATGCATGCAGCATTTCCACAGAACGGCACAGCAGCGGCCAAAGGCGTGCAACTGAACATTAGCAGCTGGACGGGAACCATGCTGAGCACTTTTGGCTAGGAAATGCACCTTTTTTTATTGTTTGTTTGTCAAGGTGAACTTTTAAAAGTGGCAAATGATTTATGCATCATAAGTGCTCACAAAGGGCAGTGAGTGTTCCCAGAGAAGAAATGATTGTCTTTCAGTATAACAGAGCTCTTCGGTTACTGGAAACCAGCACTTGCACACAGGTGCTGTCCCTCTTCTATGACATAACATACAAAACACACTGCCTGGGCCATACATAGGCCTCCTCCAGTGTGCTTCCCAACATGTGCTTTAAATTTCAGCTGCCTACGCTTATGTCAGATTGCACATGGTGCGCCATACGTAACCCGATCTGGTGGTGATTTATGGCCGTACACAACAAAGACCCTCTTCAGATAAAGGCCTTCGTTTTGGGGAGTGACATCACTCGAGTGTTCCTGTCGGTTGACAGCTAGTGAACAGTTAAGTCATATTTGTACTTTTTAAGTGGCACCGAGCGAGATCAGAGTTTTATGAGTGCCAGAGTGCTGTTACGCAATCGTTGAATGGTCATGAGTGTTTTTTTTTGTTTAGTTTTTTTTTTAACTGTGCTGGCTAACAAGCGATGGGAGCCATGCAACCGAAGGAGGGGTTGGGGGGTAGGGAGGGAACACTCGCGGGCTCGAAATGGGTGCAGCTGCCATGGATGCTGTAACTCGCCTGTCGGAGATCAGAGAGAGGCTTGTGTGAAAACAGAAACGTGCTCACGACTGGGTCCATGCTTGTCCCAAGTTTATCCCTTGCCAGCATAGTGTAGTGTGATGCTGAGTTGCGTTGCGTAACAGCCCTTCTGCAACCCTACACGCTGCACATGCCCCCAATCTCTGCTTTCTGATTACGTTTTCCTTTACAGTGTTAACACGGTCGGATGGGGAAATGCTTGGCTCGCTTCCTCGCTACAGTGCTGGCAGCCGTCGTGTCATTTAATATTCACTCGAGCTCTGGGGAGTGACCTGAGCCTTTCCCGTGTGAGTGAGCGAGTGGGACGGGGCATCTTCCTAAAACAAGCAACCCATCTAGCAACGCGCAAATGCCCGGAGGTGCCTGTTGTTCTGCATAAGAGGCTGGTGTGTGTTGCATGTTACGAGAACCTGTGGCCTCTTTTGAGAGTAGTGTAATGTTCGTTGGCACATTGCCCGTTTTGCTCGTTTTCATGCTTTGCTCGACATCATCCATGCACGCAAGTGGGGAGCATATTGTCTGTTTGCCATTGGCTGCTCTGAAGCAACTGACTGCTGAGTTGGACAGAGCAGGACTAGCCTTTAGACTGGGCGCCATCCCTGTCAGTGAGATGCATGTGTTTGGGACGGTGGCTATGTCTCCCGTGGTAACACTGTGCTTGCTTGGGCTATGCCCCACATGGGGCTGTTGTGCTCTGTGGCTGTGTGTCGTGGTGGGCCTTTGATCTGCACTCTGTGCTCTGTTTACCGCGGGCCAGGCCCGGCGGAGCCATGATCTCAGCCCGTCGGCCAGGGTTAGTCACCCAAGACTGCACATCATCTCCCACACTTCCACAAGTTTCCGTTTCGGCCACACCAAGTAGCGGGGGGCTTCGTCTGTCTCTTTTCCCCTAGCAGTTAACTCCGTTTCCAGATCATCCTTAAGGAGTTTGTGTGGGTGTCTCTGTCTGTCTGTCTCTGTCTCTTGTCTGTCTGTCTGTCTGTCTGTCTGTCTGTCTGTCTGTCCTTGTCTGTCTGTCTCTCTTGTCTGTCTGTCTCTTGTGTCTGCCTGTCTGTCTCTCTTGTCTGTCTCTCGTCTGTTTGTCTGTCTCTCTCTCTTGTCTGTCTGTTTCTTGTCTGTCTGTCTCTCTCTCTTGTCTGTCTGTCTGTCTGTCTGTCTGTCTGTCTGTCTGTTTCTTGTCTCTCTGTCTGTCTGTCTCTTTGTGTCTGCCTGTCTGTCTGTCTTTGTCTGTCTCTCTTTTGTCTGTCTGTCTGTTTCTTGTCTGTCTGTCTGTCTCTTGTCTGTCTGTCTGTCTTGTCTGTCTGTCTGTCTGTCTCTCTTGTCTGTCTGTCTGTCTGTCTGTCTCTTGTCTGTCTCTCTCTGTCTGACCGTCTGAACACGTGGCCTGTGTCTTTGGCTGATTAGTAGGGGTGGGTCGTCGGAACGGGTCCAGGTTGCTGGGAGTGAGCTTTCGAGAGACCTCAGCTTTGTTGATTTTGAGTGCCTTATTTAAGTGCCTTATTTTTTAAAGGCACATCTCAAATATTCTCCAGGGGAAGGCAGCTAGCTAGGCAAGCTCATATCAGGAGTGGCTCACAGGGCCCATTCTCAAGCTTCGGAGAACTGTGTCAAGTCACTCATGTCATTCATGTCAGTTTAGTGTCAGAGGGCCTTTTCACAGGAAACGTCTGGGATGGAGTCCTTCAGGGCTGAGTGGTTTTGGGGTGTTTCCCAGAGTGGTGCCGTAGAAGGCGTTCTGCTGGCTGGCCCTGAAGTGTTTAGCCAGGGCTTATTTTAGGGTTCTGTGCAGCGTTGCCCGCGAAGAGCCTTGGGAAGAGCGGGACTAAGTGGAGTGTGTATTGTTTAGGACTTGTTTTGGGAATGTTTTGATAAGTGGCTTTTCTCTTGGAGGCCTTGAAAAAGTTGTGATCGAGAGGAATCCTGCTTTAGCGGTTTTCTCTGCTAGGTTTGATAAGAGCTTGTCAGTATGGCTGTTTAGAAACGGCGTTTTGTCCAGGTCTGTCGTATCTGTGGTAGAGATGCATTGCATTCTGAGATTCCTTGGGGGAGAAAATTATGATCGAAAAGCAGGGAAGACTATAATTCATGTCATTTATTGCACCGCTATCTCTAAGCAGTCATTCATAAATCTTATAATTTTTTCACAGATTCTAAGAAACTGTGGCGGACCATCCCTAATGGAAACCTCAGACAAGCGTCCAGTAAAAGGGATGTTCCTATCTTGTAAGGAAGTGTTTAGTAAGGGGGAGTTGTCCAGTGAATGTTTGGGAAGGACATTGTGAAACTGACTGTGGCTTGACTGACCGCACCCCTTCATCCCCCTTACCCCTCCACACACACACTTCTAAAGTCATTGTTTGTGGAAAGCTTGAGTAAGACCAGGTAAAAGGAAGTTATCCATGAAGTCTGAGAACACCACACACACACACACACGCACACACACCCCTGCCAACAAGGAGATTGAGGGGAATGTTCAACATGCACATGCCTTGCCTGCTTGCGCTATGTCCTGACTCTGTGACAGGAGAAGCATGGGCTGATTTAATGGCAATTGTGTGTTCAGTTGACTGGTGCCTGTCACCTTGTGAGATGCCAAAACATGTCAAGTATCCTGCGTCTTTGTGTTGTGCTGTTTGTTTCGCAGCTCATCCTGTCAGTGTGTTCTGTTGTGCTGGAAGCCTGAGTTGATTGTGAAGGTGTGATAGTCATTCTGCTTGTTTAGTGTGTGCTTCTCTAGCCTAGTTATTTGTGTGTTTGTCTGTTTTTTTTTTTTTGTGTGTGTTTTTTGGAGTAGTTGTGCTAATTGGTGGTTGTTTGTGTATTTCACTGATTCTTAATCTGTGAAGGTTTTGGGGAAACATTAGGGGTGTGTGTGAGCTCTGAGGTAAACACTAGGTGTGAGTGTTTGACTGTGTGAGCACGTGCAGTTGTGGGAGTGTTTGGGCTTGTCTGTCACTTCATCTGCATAATCTAGACTCGGTCCCATCCCAGCCCGATGTATTGATTATCCTTTCCTTATATAGACATGAGCGGACCCTGGACTGCCCATTGGCTGAACCTCACACTTCCTTTATTTGTTCCTGCTGCAGACAAACACGTGCTCCTGAATGGTGTTGTGTGTGTGTGTGTGTGTGTGTGTGTGTGTGTGTCAGTGTGTGCAGTCGCCACCAGGACCAGCTGTTTAGGTCAAATAGTCAAGGTGTCTGTCGGACTAGTTCTACCACGTGTGTGTGTGTGTGATTGATCTGCATGCTTTCACCTTCTCGCTCTCTCACACACACTCACACACAGAGAGTTGAGCTGAAGCACACACCACACACTCCTTCGGTTGTGCGACACCACAATGGACCACTGTGCTAGACTTTATTGTGAGGAATTTGAACATGAATGGTCTGTGACGAAGAATGGTTAGGAAATATGTAAGTACAATTTTGGAAGTGTGTGTGTGTGGGGGGTTCTGTGACTGCAGAGACCAAGAAGGGCACATTCTTTCATTGGGGCAACTAGGCTAAGGGCTGGCAGCCCAAAGTGAGCAGACATGCCTCGCTGTGTTGTTAAATAGTTGCTCTTTTTGGATTCTCGGCAGAGCTAAGAATGCGTTGTGATGTGGCCTGAAGGGGAGAATATGGTGTTGGCCCCTATAGTTTTGCAGTAAGGGCTTTCTGTGTGTGTGTGACTGTGCTTGCTAGACGGAGTGACCCAAATGTGCATGTCAGAGTTGGGGCTGAGGATTTGCTGCACAACATTCTCATAAAGCCTGATTGGCACAAGAGAGAGGGAGCAAAAAAAAGAGAGAGAGGGAGGGAGGGAACGAGAGAAAGGAGAAAGAAAGGATGTTCCCTTATCCGCTAGTCATTCCAATACCCCTTTGTTGAGACTCTCTAATCATGTTTGTGTGCAGTGGAATCCTGTGTGTGTGTGTGTGTGTCGTGGGTGACTGGATGGTTAACAGGCATCAGCCCACTACCACCACTCTTCTTGTTGGCTACTGTTGCCCAAAGCTGCTTTTGTTCAGACTTATCAGCCGTTCATGGCTCGCATATCTCTTTGAAAACAAAACTCTTCGTGTGTGTGTGAGAGAGAGAGAGAGAGCAGAGGAATAGTCTCGGTGGGAGTTTGCCAGAGTGCTCTATCGAGCCCTTTTCAATACCACCTCTCATTCCTCTGTGGGAAGGGAAATAATGTGTTGCATTCATCCGCCTGTGAAACACTGACTAAAAATGTATCCCTCTCCGTACTGCCCCCTCATCTCATCTCCTCCCCTGTCCCCTCGCTGTTTTAGAAAGGGCTAGCGGGAAGAATGGACCCTGTGTGTGTGTGTGTGTGTGAGAGAGATATGGACGCTGCTTGAGGGGATATATCATGGCAGGCGAAGCAGGAAGCGCTGGCACACACCTACGTGGAAAGAGCACTTATAAAGACGCTTACTGCACCGTACAGTAACTTACATGAGCCTCAATTTAGCTTTTTGTGTGGCTTGATCTCTTGTAAAAGGAATTTTGGCAGAAGTTGGATTTATTGGGCAGATGGTTGCAAGGTTTTGAAAGACACACACACACACACACACACACACACACACACTTCTCTCCACTATCCAGTGAAACAGTTCGTCTTCATCAGTCTACAGCCTATGCGATAGCCTCAACATGTTTAGTCTTCAAATCAATTACCATGTCACTGTACCTCCTGCTAGTTGATTTACAGGTTCAGGTGCTCCTAGTATGTATTCCACTGTATATATCGGAGATGCTTGGAGTGGCATGCCTTTCACGTTACATAACTAAAGGGTGGGCTGGAGGAAGAGTCTGCAGAGCTTTGTTATTCATGGGTCGCTCCCATTTACATTGTCCCTGGCTGTGATGGAGCCTGTGCTGCCTTTTGTTGAGAAGTTGCTTTATTAAAGCACATTCCTGTCCGACCAGCATGAGGGCCCTGCATTTGAGTGACTTCACCTTGATGACTGTGATTTGACTTGATCTGCCCCATCTCACCTGTTTTTCCAGGTCACGACTCATGCAAATGCAGACCAACTGGTTCTGCCAAGAGACCCACACACACACACACACACACACCAACCATCCTTGGAAGTAAATGTTCTCGATATCCCTTCCTGAGGCTGTGAGTGGACTGGACTGCTAGGGTTGAGTGGAGTGGGCATCCTGAATCAGCAGAAGGACGTGGCGGTCCCTCCAGCAGCAGACTTTCTGTGTGTGTGGGAGTTGGTGGGGGGCCTGTGGTTGGTAATGGGTTTCCAGTGAGATGTGGTTGGAATGGTTTGGTGTGCAAATTCAGCTAGTCTTTACAAAGCTAGTGTGTTGTATATGAGAGATGTTAGTTTATTGTCAATTACAGACGGTTAAGTTTATTTTACATTTACAGACTGTTACATCGCATTTGAAAGCATAGGTAGCCTACTATTATGGGAGGCGTTGTATTGGTTGGCTATGACTTGCCGTTGAGGTGATGACACACTTCCACCTGCATATGCACACCATAACATTATCTGATCACGTTTCTTTTTTTTTTTTTTCCTTGCAGTAGTTGGAGTCTCTGATCCTCTCCCTGAAGAAGTGCATTGTGGGAGCGTCCTGTCCCGCTGTGCTGGAGGGAGGGACCTCATGCCCCAGAAATGTGAATCAATCAGCTATTTCAGCCCAGCCCCTTACCAGGACCCACGGAAGTCATCCTGCAAAGCCCAACTAGACTGGAGGTGAGTTGGAGGCCGAGTCAGAGTCTCGAGTCCAGGGCCCTGCCTCCACTGGCAGCCTCTCCTTCTCCGCCTCTCCTTGCCAGACTGTCCTGCCCTTTCGGGCTTGTTTGCTCTCTGTCTAGTAATCATCCCTATGGACTCTGACCCCACTCGGTGATTTATATTAGCAAGGAACAAGACTTCTGTCGTGTGTGTGTTTTTTAGAATTTGTTCTCCTTCGGACCACAATGTTGCTAAGGGAACTGATGGCAGAACTGAAACACACACACACACACCTTAGATAGATCTCCCCCCCCTTATTTTCCCCTCCTCCTCTGTACTCTGTTTGCACATATATGAGGAGCCTGAGCTAAAGCCAGAGCTGTTACCTCATCCATAATTACCCCCCCCCACCACCACACACACACACACACACACACACACACACACACAAACGCACACCATCCACAACCCCCCCACCCCCGCGGCGCTCTCCTGCCTGTGCGTTCTAAGGCACTGTGCCACGCCTGCCTGCCTCTCTGCCTGCTGCTTTGCCTGCCTGTGTGGGGAACACATGTAGAGGCGCGTGCCGAGGGCCCAGATGCAGGAAGAACACAGTGTTACAGAATAATTGGAGCCGAGGCTCCGCGATAGTGACTTCATCCTTTTTTTCCGTTCTTTTGCTTGTTCTGACTTCTCCCTGCTCCCCCCTCTTTCCCCTCATGTTGGACAGGTTCCCTGGCTGGCCTCCTACAGTGGGGGCGGGGGGGGGAGAGAGTCATGTAGGGTGGAGTGAGGGCGAGGGATCGGGAGAAGGGATCGAGTTAATAATCGAAGCAGCGCAGAGTCTGTTGATGAGGTCATCTCTGCTTAGCTCCGTCGCTTGACTTGCTTGTCCAGGGCTGTAGCATCTGTCTGTGTTTTTGCTTGTTGATTTGTTTGTTTGTCTTTTACATAATGCCCCGTCATGCAACTCCACCCTCTTGCCCTACCCTGCACCCCTCTTTATGCTTCAATTCCTATTTGCTCTGACACATGTTTTGGTCTCTATTTGTGAGGTGAGCGAGGTTTCTAGGGGGTGCTGCACAGGAGGGGGGAGGGATTGGGAGACTGCTAGGGGAAGAGAAACTGGGGAGAGGCGAATGGTGAGCACCTAAAAGCAAAGCAAGGCAGCAGCAGGATGGAGAAGTAGTTAAATACAGAAATAAACAAGTTTGAAATGGACGAGGGATCAAGAAGGCTATCTGAATGGACAGAAGCAAAATGAAACGAAGCAAAAAAGATGGGGGGAGGGGGGTAGAGAGACGAGACATGATCTGGGTGGGCCTGCTCGCGGCTGCCAGGTTGAGTAAAGCGGAGCAGAGACTGGCCGGCCAGGGAAGTCCAGTGGTGCCGAGACCAGGCCCGGCACAGCGGTGCTGCATGCAGGCGCTCTTAGAAAAAAAAAAACCTGCCGGGCCCGTGATCTGACCCGACTGGTGCTGATTCGTGGTCATTAAATGTTCAATAGTGTGTCACAACAACACAACGTGTCAAGCATAATGGTGTGTCAAGAGAACACTCTTCCCTTTAAATGCTCTGGAAATATGCTAACAAATGCGGTTGTGTCGCACATTGACCTCCTTTTGTGTTGCTTCTGAGTGCATACAAACACGCCAACATCCAAATGGGGAGAATTCTTGTGGCAGCAAAAAAATCTTGACCCTTAAAAACACAATCACACCCACACACACACTCTTGAAGTCCTAATAGCTCCGCTCTAGTGATCAGTGTTCACGTGCTACTGTAGTATGGCACAGGGTAAGTCTGAGGGATTACTCTCACTGCTTTAAGCTGACTTTTTTTTTTTTTTTTTTTTTCCCTTTTGAGGCATGGAAAAGCACTGGTTTGACCCAGAGGGCCCCTAGAAAGAATCTGTGTGTGTGTGTGTACACTGTACAGGCTCAAGCAAGCTGGCAAGCATAGGAAGTCAGAGTGAGGACCTGTGCCAGGAAATGCAAGTCTTGTCTCCATGGACACGCAAGCCACTGCCGGCGCAGCGTGCTTGCTTGTTGCCCCACTTTGGGGTTTCGTGTTGTTTTTGGTCTCCAATTCATTCTCCCTCAATAATGGCAAAACGACAATATCATCTAGGCTCAATAAACTGCTCTTTTCTGCTTATTCTGCAAATTCGAGAGGTGTCTTGGCTCTGTGTGTGCTCTGTGAGAGTGAGTGTGAATCTGTGTGTGTTTGGGGGTTGGGGGTGGCAGGGTTGTTTGTTGGCCTTCCAAGGACACACCAACTGGCCACACTCTGCTTGTGGCATGCAATTTTCCATGACCGGTGCTGGGTGCCCAATTGGAGACCACAGCCCCTCAAAGCCACCCACTAATTTGTGTGTGTGTGTGTGTGTGTGTGTGTGTCCCTCGTGACTTGCCCTCGAATAACTTGTCCTCACACACATTCAGACACACACTTTGAAGAATGCCATCCCTGATTTGGTCACGTGAGATTGCACCCCCCGCCTGCCCCCGTCCTCTCTCCACTGTCCCCATTATTAGGCTGGGATCTGCAGAGGAGGAATGCCTTATAAGCACTTTAGGCTGCCTGCTTCAAGCCAGGGCTGTCTCCATCACCGACACATGCGCTCTCTCTCTCTCTCTCTCTCTCTCTCTCTCTCTCTCTCTCTCTCTCTCTCTCTCTCTCTCTCTCTCTTCTCTCGCTCGCAAACACTCTTACATACACTCTGTCACACACTCACACTTATGCACACGTACAGTTGCAAGGTGTGTGGGAGAGAAAAATGAAGTGTGTGTATATCGATATCTATTCCACTCTGTATTTGTGTGTCAGAGATGCGTACTTGTTAGAATGCTTCAGGTTGTGTGCCAGTGAGGAATAGATTGTTACTAGTGAGTGAAGTCATGTGAACTGCACAATTGAACTCTTGTTTACACAATTCCGGAACATACTAGGTGCATTACACTACATTAGTGATGCACAGTCTTCTAATAAACTTTACCAAAGGCAGACAGATATAGCTCATGTAGTTCATAGTTGATTTAGCTATTAACAGGACGACACAACAGCCCTACTACATTTAAGAGAACTTGTTCATTGTTGGATGCCCTCACTCATATTCTCACACATTTGCATGTCCGTGTGAAAGTGTGTGTCCATGTGTGTAAGTGTAAATGCATGTGGTAAGGTAGTGATTGTGTAAGAGCCCAGCTGTGTCTAGCCTTGGGTGGCGTGTGTGTGGTGAGGAACAGGAGGGCCTTTTGTGAGCCATTAGCAGGTCTAGTGTGACTTCTGTCATCTCTAAGACATGTGCAAGAGAGAAACACTCGGAGAGTGGAGGAGAGAAAGAAGGAAAAAAAGATGTGTGTGTGTGTGTGTGGGGGGGGGGGGCTTGGCTGTGTTCTCATGTAATGTAGAAATCCAAATTTCAACAAGCCTTAACTGGATGTTTTTTATAAGGGCTGATTTCATCATATTATGCTATATTGCATTACACTCAGGCTACATGTCTTACATAAGGATCTGCCTACCTCTGGAACTGATCAGAGACTCCTTAGCTGAGCGCCCTTTACGGTTCTCCTTGAAAACAAATGCTGTAGATTCTTTTAGAGAATTTGTAGAAAACCACACATATCCAACTCCAAATTCTCCACGCAAGCTTTACTAGGAGCTCCAGTATCCTACTGTGTGGGTTGAGCATGAAGCTGCATGTAAGTGCAGAAGGGAATGGGTGAGTGGGTAGGAGGAGGAGGAGGAGGAGTGGATGGCTTTTGGCTGGAGAGAATGAGACATTTGGGTATGGGGGCGTCCACAGCGCCCCTCAGGCGCTAGTCCTGTTCCCCCTCCGTCCGGGGCGAAGCCATCAATCTGTCTCCATATTCCGGCCAACTCCTATAGGCATGCTGCTCGAAGCGCACCAGCTAGATTGACACTTGTAAAGCTCGCTTCGAATTACTGTGGCGTGCACACAGCCTGTGTTTAGTATAATTAGCGATTACAGTATTTGCTGTGAAAGAGTGTGGTTGGCTGTTGGAGCTGTGGGTGGTTCCTTATTGCAACCAGTTTCCAGTAAGTCAGCTTGATGTTGGGTGGCAAGGCATATAAACTGTAGTTTTGCAGCTTATTATATTATGGAAATACTACTAGTATTCTCTTCCTTGTACAGACATAGCGCTACATTGAGCCCACACTACATTTTTTTTTCATTCCCACAGTTTATTTTCTCACCATCACACTCTGTTGGTCAATGGAGTTCAAACACTGACTTTAAGTGTTTAATGCCCACAGTGCATAACTTTGGCAAAATAAGGGACAACCTACTGTCTACAGCTTGTTTGGCCTGATAAAGTAAATAGTGTGTGTGTGTATATGTATATGTATGTATGTGTGTGTGTGTATAATATAATATAGATAGTGTGTGTGTGTGTGTGTGTGTGTATAGTATGTATATATATATATATATATATATATAGTATATATATATATATATATATATATATATATATAAAATAAATAAATTATACACAGTATATATGTTAATCCTTAAGTCACTTCTTAGTAATCCAGAGTTTGCTGTATGCTTTAGATTTTGTGTCTTGGTGTAAACTCAAGGCTTCAACAACATTACCACGAAACCCCGAGTTCTCTTTATTTTAATTATGTAGTATGAATACGGTTACAGACTCCTAATTCTGTGTTTGTGTCCCCGTGTTGCTCTTTTGTGTGCAGGTTAGCAAGCATGCACCTCAAGCCATACCCCAACCCCCAGAAGAAGGAGTCTGTGGTGGAGGGCCCCTGCGGCCTGCACGTGGACCAGCAGGGGGCGCTCAAGCCTGAGTGGGGCTTGCGCGCGCCCTGCCCTCTGGTGCCCTCGTCTGGCGGCGGCTCAGCCAGCCGCTGTCCACTCGGTGTCCTCTCTACCAACACGCTCCACTGTTCCTCCTCCTCCGCCAACAACAACAACACCAACAACACAAACACCACCAACAACAACAACAACAACAACAAATTGAGCAGCTCCTGGGCAGCACGAAAGGGCAAAGGGAACCCCCTGGTGCCTGCAAAGGTGGCCCTCACAAGCTCCCTACTGCTCCTGGCGTCCCCTGCGGGGCTGGAGAACGAAGCCTCGCTGCGGATATACCAGAGCGAGGACGGCGACGGGCCCCTGGACATCTGGGCGGTCATCAAGCCAGGCAACACCAAGGAGAAGATCGCCATCTTTGCCGGTCGGCAGCGTGGGAGGTCGAACGACGTCGACGGCGGGCGGGGGGTGGGTGACGCTGCGCCGGTGGGAGAGGGAGGTCAACAGGATACTCGCGTGACGTGCTCGATGAAGAGCAAGGGCTGCTGGGGTGAAGGTGGCTCGCTGGCCAAGCGTCGGCGGCTGGGCAAAACGGACAAAACGAAAAGCCCAGACATCCAGAGAACACAAAATCCAGGGAGGCTGCCTCCCCCAGTCCCTCTGTGCGAGACACCAGCTCACTGTGCCGGCGACTCGGAAGAGGGATTGCCACAAGTGGAAGGGGACGAAGGAGGCAGGATGGTCTCTGTGGTGGAAATGGTGGCCTTACTGGAGCAGTTGGCAAATGGCGACCAACACATGGACTCGAAGCCTGTTTCCCGCAACTCCAGCACCATCACGCTGCCAAAATCCCCCCCACCCATACCAGAGCCCAAAGTGGTGGAGTCGGTGGAGGGTCAGGAGGAGTCGGAGAGTGTGCGGGTGCTGGACATGGTGGCCCGGCTAGAGTCGGAGTGTCTGAAAAGGCAGAGCTCTCGCGAGTCAGGCGAGCTTTCCCGCAACAACAGCCTGCGCCGTAACGTGGCTCGCGTCCTGCTGGCCGGCTCGGAGCCTTATCAGGCCCCAACGCAGCCAGAATCGCCCGCTGACAGCCAGGTGGACAATCAGCATCTAGTTGAAGGGCCGTCAGTGGAGGGGAACAACCAGCCCAAATCCCAATCTGAGTCCTTGACCTCACCTCCCCCCTGTGAGCCCCCTGTGGTAGTAGAGAGAGTGGACAAGACCAGCGAGGCCCAGCTAGCTCAGATGGAGAGCAGAGTCCTAGATACGAGGAAAAGAGCAGAGAAGGACTTGGAGCGTCTGCAGTTTCCTGCCCCCGAGCTGCCTGGCACAATCGAGGTTGAGGAGCCCATGCCAGGCATGCTGTTCTTCAGACAGTCTCCACCTCAGCCTCTGTCTGAACGGAAAACACCCCATCACACAGAGACTATGACCCACCCCAAAATATGCGTAACTGTGGATGCCACAATTCCCCCCAAGCCTCGGGACTCTCAATTTGAGGGCTCATCCAGGATATCAAAAGCGCCGCAGTCGCCTGCTCTTGCAGGAAAGGCACAGACTTTGCACACAGGTGTGGACAATGATTGCAGTGATCATGTGACTGGTGGCGAGGGCATAGGCTGTCATGGTGACGACGGGGAGGAGGACAGCGACAGCACGGGCCGCGAGGCGGCAACGTTCCCCCTGCGCCGGCAGGTCTCGCACGAGTTCCTGGAGATGCGCTTCAAGATCCAGCAGCTCCTGGAGCCCCAGCCTTACCTGGCCGTGCTGCCGCACCACGTGCTGGTCCAGATCTTCAGCCTGCTGCCCACCCAGGCCCTGGCCGCCCTCAAGTGCACCTGCCGCTACTTCAAGTCGGTCATCGAGAGCTACGACGTGCGGCCCACCGACTCGCGCTGGGTGTCGGAGCCGCGGTACCGCGACGACCCGTGCAAGCAGTGCAAGAGGCACTACCGGCGGGGCGATGTGTCGCTCTGCCGCTGGCACCACAAGCCCTACTGCCAGGCCATGCCCTACGGCCCCGGCTACTGGATGTGCTGTCGGGGGGCCCACAAGGACGCGCCTGGCTGCAACGTGGGCCTCCACGACAACCGCTGGGTGCCCACTTTTCACCGCATGAACATGCCAATCTATAAGAACAGAGAGGGTGATGATGAGGTCTAGTGTGGGGAGGGTGTGTGTGTGCGCGTGCATGTATGATGGATGTGTCTGTGTGATCTGGGGAGGGAGGAATGGGATTGGGACTATATATATATATGGGCAATGTGCAACAAAAAAAATGAAATCCGTATGCTTTTTATCTGTGAGGGCTGTGTGTGCTCAAAGTGTGTTTGTATCAATATGTTGCCATATTATGAGTGTAAATTTTTCTTTATTTTTATGTGTTCTGGGGTGGATGTGTGAGCAGGTTGCTCAAACTCATTAAGGAATCGCTGGATCTTCCCCTCTGCCTGTTTCCCCTCCCAACCTCCTGTCAATCATGACCAGCTGGCCTATGATAACCCTTCCTCAGGTTGTGGCAGTCGGTCTGCACTTTAAAGTCTGCAAGACTTGCCCACTCCAACGGTTTCCTTAACAGAAACGCTGTGTGGGGCCTGCTTGCTTGAATGAATTGTTGTGGTTTTGTTTGGAGCGAGCATTAATTGAACATTGACTAAGTTATATTTGAAAAGAGCATCTCTGTAATGTTTGTCCTGACTGTTCATTTTGATGCATACTGAAGCACCCTGACGCGACACCATTTGTTTCCCAGCTAAGCATTAATATATATATATTTTTTTTTTCAAAGTCAGTTTCCTGTACATCTACACACTGGGCATCCCTGAATGCTGTGGGCAAGCGTGTATGGCCATGCACCCTGCTTGCCTTTGTGGCGTTCTGACACACACACACACACACACACACACACACCAGCCCTACACCTTTCTGTCCTGCTCGGTTCCTCACAGGCTTGGGTGCCCTTTTCTAGGTTGTGAGAGGGAGGTGGGTGGATGGTGGATAGGTTTTCTGAGCTCACCTGTTTACATTGTACAAAGCATCAAACACATCATATATAGATATATCTATCTAATACAGGGTGAAGAATGGTTGCATGTGTATAACTTGAATGCATTTTCTTTTCTGTCGGTTGAAATTGTTTCCTTTTTAAAGCGTTTTCTTTTTTTTTTTTTTTTTTTTTTTTTAAGCCAGATGTAAACTGTCTGTATACATACACAATCATACAAAAATTTAAAAGAATATTTGAAAGATGGGTGTTTACCATACTTTTACTGTAGGCTTTGCTGACAGGCCACTGAAATGGGCAGGATTGTGACCCCCCAGTGCTTTCCATTTCTTACCGAACTTTTTTTTTTTTTTTTTTCCTTTTATTAATTAAAAGAACTTAAATAAATAAAATTAGAAGTGTAAGTGTATTTCAGATTCTTTTTTTTTAAAGGATGATATTGTATACAAGTTCTCTACTGTTATCTGCCTCTCGATACATTTTACTGTGGTAAAGTGCATTCATAGAGAATTTGTCAATGGCTGCTCTTGCCTTTCCTTTATTGTTCTCGTATCCTTCCCACAAAGTGTATGTACAGTATATAAGATGGACTATATTCTGCAATGGAAGTTGGGAGATGTTGGCCTTAATGGACTTTATCAAAAGTATTAATGTCAATAAAAGACAGAAATGAAAAACAAAAAGTCAAGCCATCTGTGTCCTTACAGTGTGTTGAATGAACAGTGTGTTGAAGTAAAATGAATGAAGGAATGAGTTGGATTTAAAATGGTTAAATCGGTACACATTTTGTATCAAGTGGTGTATAATTATTTATTGTTTGCTCTTATACTGTTGTGGTACCTGAACTCCAGTGTTCTGCAATGTTCACCTTAAAACATTTCGAAATGCTTTAATCAACCCACCCACCCACCTTGCTTTCTTCTTGCTCCAGAGCCCCCATGCGATGCCGTGGAATGCATTTGAAGGAGAGAAGTGTGCAGTGCCCGTTTTAAAGTGGCTGTAATGTTTTGCATTTGCTGCCATGTTCACATGCCCCTCATGTCATAACATACTTGGTTGAAGTGTATGAACATAAAAGGCAATGACAATTCATCAGTTTGGCACTTGAACTCTTATGTCCTTTATTATGAGCCTTTATAAATTACAGCACTTGAACTGCTACAACTACTACACCATTCATTAAATGAGTCATCTACTTGCCACCACGCTGACTGGGCCTAAGCTTAATGACCTCTGACGGAAGGTCCGACGTGGTTTGATATGGATCCAGCACAGATTTACACCTTCATATCACATTTGTGGTGTAGCACATCCGTACTGTACTTAAGAATGTGGCCCTTACTCCGTAGCAAGACATTTTAGCTCTGATAAGTCACTGATGTAGGGCATTCTAAGTATTGTTTATTATTATTTATTCATTTGGTTGATGCTTTTATCCAAAGCAATTTACAGTTATTACCGGACCAGCCTCCCTGGAGCAAGTGGGTTTAATTGCCTTGCTTTAGGGCAGCTGTGGCCTACTGGTTAGCACTTCGGACCTGTAACCGGAGGGTTGCCGGTTCGAACCCTGACCAGTAGGCATGGCTGAAGTGCCCTTGAGCAAGCTCCCCGAGGGGAGCTCACTGCTCCCCGAGCTCCGCTGTTGTTGCAGGCAGCTCACTGCACCGGGATTAGTGTGTGCTTCACTTCACTGTGTTTCACTAATTCACGGATTGAGATAAATGCTGAGACCAAATTTCCCTCACGGGATCAAAAGAGTATATATACTTATACTGCTCAAGGTTACAATAGTGGCAGCTGGTAATCAGACCCACAACTTTTCCGGCTACTACCTGATCATGCTCCTAGAATATTCCTTGCCCTTAATATCTATGATCTATCCCGGCTTAAAACTCACCCGATTGAAATTAGTGTTCTTGAAATGCCCTTAATCAACTCCACTGGGTGTGGTAAGCACTCAAAGATGAAACCGACATGGATCAAGAGCACAGCAGCAGTATTGAGAACCACTGCCCTATATAAATGCTATCAGGTGCCTTTGGGTAATGGTGTCTTCCTGATTTTGATTGGCTGAGCACAATTAGTTTATCAAATCTAGGCCACAGAGTTCAGGTGGGTGAGACAGACAGAGGGGAAGGAGTGTATTGGGAGGATGTAGGACTGGGGGGGGGGTACTACTGTACACTACTGGAAACCTGGGAAGGATGTTACATTTTGAGTCAAATATGCACCAAGATGACTTAAGTCTTCCATTGTATGATTTTGCAAAGATTTGGAGAAGATTTTTGAAAGACTCTCTCACATCTAAAGACAAGTCATAGAGTTAAGTCACAGACTATGATTTCGCAAAGACTTGCGATACTATCAAACATGTTTGATATTGTTGTAACGGCAAAACTAGAAAAAGACTGACTCGGAGTTAAAACCGCTAAGATCGGCACCTTACACTAAACGATCTAGTTGACGGAAGTGCACCACGACTCCAGTAAAAAAATCTCCAGGCTTTTTTTTTTTTATTGAGGAGTGTGGAAAATCAAAACATCAGTCCAAAATGGAGGTCAACACTGCTGAGCTGTGGTGTAACATTACAAAAAGAAAAGAAACTATACTGAATATGGGGGAAAAAAAATCACCCACGCCTGACAAACAGTACAGTGTAGTAGGCCATTTGACATCCAGTTAGTAACAAAGTACAACCAGTGCATGTAAGGTTCTCATTTTTTATGGCAACAAAGACTTAACCATGACATTACCACATAATGCCTGCCATTTATATGGACAGATATATATCAATCAAACCCTCAACCCTTAAAAAATAAATCAGGCTTCCTAGTCTGAGATGTAGGTCTTTACACAGTCACACAAAAGTACAATAGAGTTTTCCATAGTGACATGGACATGACATCTGAATATGCTGTATTCAACAGTTAAGAAACTCACACATTAACTAAGACCACTAAAAGAAACAAGTAAATGTGACATCTGCTGGCATAGTGGATACTGTACTGATGTCTTAGTGTCAGTTTTGTTTCTCCAAGTCACATCTCAAATAACCAAAGGTGCTCATGTCCACTTGTCTGTGATCCGACAGTGGCTGTTTACTTCTCCGAACATTCAGTAGTGGTAGGTCAATAGAAGAGTAAAACTGTTGGTGCTTAAGAGTCATAAGTTGAGGGGCGCAAAAGATGATCTGTCTTTACCCCTCTGAGCAAGCTTGCTATGCTTGACATCCTGTCAGATGACACAAATGCAGACACACACACACACACACACACACACACACACACACACACCATTCAATCTTCACAATTCAATTTCTTTCCATCCAGCCTCAAAACAGATGTCGTACAGTAAGGACTGTGAGAAATCGGCTGAAAGTTGAGCAGCCTGGTCCTCTCACAGCTAGAGAAATCCTGCGTTCCCTCAGCCTCTAGGGTTGGGTCTGTGGTATAGCAGGCATTGTCTCCGCTCAGCTGCAGACTGATGCAAACTCAGAGAGGAGAAAGAAGAGTCGAGGGCTGACAGCTGTTGTGGTGAGACCGATGGTGGAGGATTGCAAAGGGGGGGGCGGCAAACTCCTGTGACCATTTCTCGGCATCCAGTCATGACAACTCTAGTCTTTCTTTCACATGCTTCTTTGTACAGCCTAAGTCTGACAATGGTATAATTTTTGTGTCAACATGAACCGTGGTGAGAACCATCTCAGTCGGTATTTATGGAAAAAAAAAAAAAAAAAAAACTCCGTCTTGCCACACATAAACATGCGATCTCAGTTAAAAACAAGACATCCCTTTTTTTCGAATTTAAATCATTGGCCTGTGTGTCATTCTTTCCTCCCAGTGTGCAAGCTGACAGAGTAGAAGAGAAAGAGAGGCTGACAGACAGATGAAGATAGCAACACAACACAGAAGTGTGTGGTCTTTTTTTTTTCCTTTGTTGAGTATTTTCTCTTTTTTTTTTTTGCATAGCTACAGCATCAGCTGATTCGGTGACCGTCCGGTTCAGCGCTGGCCGGTGTAGGCGCGAAACCAGGAGGTGACGGAGGCGGCGGCCGAGGAGATCATGCCCCCGGCGTTGCCCGACCGGCTGCGACGCCTGCATGGCTGTGCTCTGCGAGAGTTCCATGGGCTGCGAGGGGATGTCGCAGAAGCGCGGGCTGGGCACCGTCTCCCAGTCTGTGCCCAGGTCCGTCTCCTCGTCGCTGGGCGCCTCGTCGCCACTCTCCTCGGCTGGCCCGGCTGCCTCCGGCTCCACAAACTCCATGGACTCCTCCAGGTCAGCGCTGGCCTCAAACGGACCCGTTCTGTAGGATACACCACACACAAAGGATACAGTATGGCCCAGTTTTAGGGTGAGAGACAGAGGAAGTTATACCCCCTCAGGGAGGTATTTTCTGTGGTAAGCAAACCTTGGGGGCGGTGGTAGCGTAGTGGTTAAGGAGCTGGGCTTAGTATAAGTAAGTATAAGTATATATACTCTTTTGATCCCGTGAGGGAAATTTGGCCTCTGCATTTATCCCAATCCGTGAATTAGTGAAACACACTCAGCACACAGTGAGGTGAAGCACACACTAATCCCGGCGCAGTGAGCTGCCTGCATCAACAGCGGCGCTCGGGGCGCAGTGAGGGGTTGGGTACCTTGCTCAAGGGCACTTCAGCCGTTCCTACTGGTCAGGGTTCGAACCGGCAACCCTCCGGTTACAAGTCCGAAGCACTAACCAGTAGGCCACAGCTGCCAGCCACATGCAGCAGCCAGAAAACATTAGATTAGATTAGATTAGATTCAACTTTATTGTCATTGCACAAGTAAGGACAACCAGTACAACGAAATGCAGTTTAACATCTAACCAGTAGTGCAATCATTAAAAAGTGCTTTTCTTTATAACAGTTCTTAAAAAAAAAGACAGTTTTAAGTCACAGACTATGATTTTACTATGACATAAAACACAGAATGCAGTATGATCATGTAAGTCCATTAGCAAATAAAGTGCATAGTTCTGAGGAATCAGACAGGCCATAGTCTATAATTGGTAAAGACAGAATGCAGTATGACGGGTTCACTGTTGTGCCTCTGAGCAAGGCACTTAACCCCGGGTAGCCCCGGGGACAACGGCCCTTGTAATATAACTGACATATGTAAGTCGCTTTGGGTAAAAGTGTCTGCTAAATGAATGAATGTAAATGTAAGTGACAAATCTCATAAAATGACAGCACTATCTTTACATACAGCAATCTGGGCAAAATGGTACACAACATGAATGAATACATTTTCCAAAATGGATTTGTATTTCTGAGGCAGCGAAAACAGACGAGAGAAGATGTGGTAGAAGGAGTCAGAGGCTCACTCACCTGCCGAGGTCCTTATTTTCAGGGGAGACCAGAAACATGATATTCCTCAGGGTGTGATGAGGATGCAGGAGATCACTTTCAACATGCTACAACAAACAACATGTAACAATATGAAACAGGTGAGCAACAGCAATGTTCCACACGTGGAGTTGTGTTTTATTAACACACAGACCCTACTGCCTTTCTTCTGGACACATGGCCTTAATCTACTGTTAACACAATACGAAGTTGACCAGTTTCTATTCTAACATGGCTTCTTATGATGTGTAAAAACATAAAAATACTTTATTTAAAATTACTTTAATTACTTTACTGAATTCTAACTGAAATGTATGTGAATTAGGGTTTATAAGAATCGTAAATGTGGGACGGGGAGAGTAATGTAGTACCTGGGAGAAACAGAGATGCAGGATGTTGGTGTTGAGTTTGGTGAGGGCACGTGTGAATCTGTAGCGGCTCAAGTTATCGCCACAGAACTCGCTGAACAGAAGACAAAGCAGAAGTATACAAGACACAAATATATTTCAACATAATAAACATATGTGGTAATTATACATTATAGGCTGAAAAATATAATCATACAGATGTCCTCTGCTCATACCTGTTGCACAGTTTCTTGGGCAGGTTGACGTCCAGGATGTGGGAGAGGATGTTGGCCAGCTGGGTGGCGTAGCACAGGGCCGCACTGATGGAGTGGGCAGGGTTAATGTGATCCAGCTCTGGAGCAGGGGACCGAAGGACACAGCATTAGATACGTCACTGTAAACCACAGCCATAGCTGCTGTACATTACTTTAACAGTCATGGTTTCCATCAGGTCTCATTCCACAGGTGTATTAGGGCCTGTTTACACGAATCACGTTTTTTGCGGCTATTTTCTATACAAATCCTACGAAGTTCAGCATTCACAGCGCTCAGCTAGCCTGGAAACCTGGCCTGACTTCGCAGAGAGTCTGGCCAGAGCCCGTCTACGGAGAGCCTCCCCACTCTCTATTAATCCCATACAAACCGAATTTGGCTGCAGTTCACCAGAGTTCACCTAGATGGCGATCACGGGCGAGTCCAAAATACATAGGGCTTTTTAGAACAATTAAGTGACTTTAAAAAATATAATCCTCAACCAAGTGTATTGTCTGTGTCTCCCCTTTCGAATACAATATTCAAATTACTTGAAAAAAAATTATATCCCGAGAAAAGTGGATTTTGAGGGGTACAGCTCCATAGACCTCCACTCATTGTGGACTCGCCCGCGAGCGCCCCTAGATGCAGTACCACACCGGAAGAGTTCCGAGAGTGAAGGTTCTCCCCTTATTAGACATTCTCTGGTCTGGCCTAGATCCATAGGCGTTCGTTTATTTCCGGGTGGGAGGGCACAGTTTGAGGTTTAAAATCATTGGAGTTCCTTTAAACCGCTTTGAACCAATCACTAACCGGCGTTTCGTCATACAGAGAAGTTTCTCTGCAGCATGCCCATAACAAGCGCTTTTCGGTGATTGCTGGCTGAAGATTTTGGATTGCTTTTTGACCTACAATATACTAAAGACAAGAGATTGGAACCCCCCCCCCCCCCCAGGACAAGCTAGAGGAGCAGGAGCGAGAACCCTAGATGAAGAAGCCCCCTTTACCGACTGATGATGGCGGCCATGGCCTGGGTGAGAGCCACTCAGACTGGTGCACTGTGGGAGGGCCGGTCCCAGGTGGGGAGGCCGGGCCAGCGGAAGACCGTACGTCCTGGCCCAGGTGGGCTTCAGCGTCGGCCTGGGGAACGTTTGGAGGTTCCCTTACCTCTGCCATCAGAATGGAGGAGGAGCGTTCATGGTTCTGTATGTGATGTTGTTGATGGTGGTGGGGGTGCCGCTGTTCTTCATGGAGCTGGCTGCTGGCCAGAGCATCAGACAGGGCAGCATTGGCGTGTGGAAACACATCTCTCCTCGGCTGGCTGGGATTGGCTACTCCAGCTGCATGGTGTGCTTCTTTGTGGCTCTCTACTACAATGTTATCATTGCTTGGTCTCTCTTCTACCTTGGAAACTCTTTTCAGTACCCGTTACCATGGGAACACTGCCCCATAGATCACAGCACCAACGCGACAGTTAAGGAATGCTCTGAAAGCTCTCCCACCTCCTACTTCTGGTTCCGTAAGGCATTGGACATCGCTGACTAGATAGACGAATCTGGAGATTTTAACCCCATCATGACTGGCTGTTTGCTGGCTGCCTGGGCTATTGTGTGCCTCGCCATGATAAAGAGCATCAAGTCCTCAGCCAAGGTGATGTATTTCTCCTCCGTGTTCCCGTATGCCGTTCTCTTCATCTTTCTTATCAGAGGCCTGATGCTGGATTGGGCCATAGATGGAATCAAGTACATGTTCTACCCCAAGCTAGAGATCTGGGGCAGGGTCCATGTGTGGCGTCAGGCGGCCACTCAGGTGCTCTTTGCGCTGGGGCTGGGCTATGGCTCGGTCATTGCCTACTCTTCCTATAATCCCGTCCAGAACAACTGCCACGCGACGCCGTTATGGTGTCCATCATCAACTTCATGACCTCCGTGCTGGCCACCCTCGTCGTGTTAATGGTGCTGGCCTTTCGGGCCAAGACCATTGCGTTAGGCTGTGTGGCAAGAAGCCTGGGGGTGATGTCAGAGCTGGCTGGAGTACCTGGTACATCTCAGCACTGGTGGCCGTGGTTCAACATGTCCGAGCCTAGCTCTGTAGGCCTGGACGACTACAGAGAGTGGTACAAACTCTTTGGTGCACAAGTGGGGGCAAACATAACTGACTGTAACCCTGAGAATGAGATGAATAAGGGTGTGGAGGGGACAGGTCTTGCATTCATAGCCTTCACTGAGGCCATGGCTCTGTTTCCTGCCAGCCCGTTGTGGTCGGCGCTCTTCTTCCTCATGCTTCCTCATCTTCTTCCTCATGCTGCTCAACCTGGGCCTCAGCAGCATGTTTGGCACCATGCAGGGCATCCTCACCCCCCTCATGGACAACTTCAGCCTGCTGGGGTGCCACAGAACCATGCTCACAGTGGGTAGCTGTTCCCTGGGATTTCTGATCGGACTTCTGTTTACCCAGCGTAGTGGGAACTACTTTGTGACTATGACTGATGACTACTCTGCCACCCTGCCTCTTATCATTGTGGTCATTTTTGAGACGGCGAGTGTTTCTTGGGTCTATTGAGCTGACAGGTTCCTGGATGATATTGAGGTGATGTTGAAGTGGCGGCCTCCAAGCATCTACAAGTACATGTGGAAGTATGTTTGCCTGCTGTCTATGGTGGGACTCCTGGCTGCCAGCCTGCTATGCATGGTCATCAAACGGCCCACCTACACCGCCTGGGACCATGCCACGGCCATTGAAAGCACTTTAGCCTCCCCTGGCTGGGCTCTGGCCGTATTGACTATGCTGATTCTGGCTGCTTCTCTGTCCGTGCCAATTGGCTATGTTCTATCAATCATAAAAGATGGGCGGAGCTCGCCCGACGAGGGGAGGAGCCCCGACGTGCACAGGGATCGGTACGCCAAGTGCGAGTCCTCTGACCGCGAGATCGTCCATTCAAACGGTCCGGTAAATGAGCTGGAGGAAATGGCCAGGGCAGCCTTCCTCCCACTGGGCCACGATCACTACCGGCTCCTCCCACAGCAGGAAGATGGGGATGAAGAGGAAGAGGAAGACACAGTTGTGTAAATCATCCCATTGTGTGATCCAGCTTCATGATCATGTGCGGAACCTAGCCAACCTGGACAGAGGACACCATGAGAGCTCTTCCATGGATCTGGTGAAGACATCAGTGCGTATTCTCATTGACCTTGGGGTTCTGACTGAGGAAAGGGAGAACGGCCAAGTTTATCTGGATCTGAGTCCACTGTTCCAGTTAACAGAGAACAGAGAGAATCTACACAAGTTTGTCTCTCAGCATCTCTACAATTCAGCACTACTCACTCACACACACACACACACACACACACACACACACAGTTTGAAAGGATTGCAGTGAATAGACACATTTACGTTTACATTTAGAAGCTCATCATTGTTTTTTTTAAATTATTTTTATTATTATTATTATTATTATTTTTATTATTATTAAAAAAATTAAACAGAAGAAAAAAATATCAAACTTTTAATGAAGATAATAAAAGATAATAAAAATTATTTTTTTTATTTGACAGTTGAAGCCTTGCAAAATACTCCACCATTGTAGGTTTTTAAGTGTTATCTTCAAAATGACTCCCATCTTTTTATTTAGAGCAGTGAAGTTGAATGTGTTTCTGTTTTATATACCCTGTTACAGTGGTGGAACAAGTCAGAGCCGGGCCGGGGGCGGGGCACATGACCGGGCCCTTTATTAAACTCATCATAACATAATTTTACAATATAGGCTACACATGCCTGTAAAAGCGGGTCTTACAAGCGTCAGCGACGGAGAGCAATTATATAATTTTGAAGTCCATCGAACGTACATGAAGTGTTCCTAACCAAGAGAACAACAACAAAAACATTAGGCTACATGACCCCTAATAATAAAACAATAATACGCAGCACTATTTGAAGGGCATACGATGAGCCTTGCGCTCCACGAACTAGTCCACAATGCTCTGTGTATGTCCATTTTCTTTGCTCTCATGGTGAGTCTCATGGTGCTTCCTTATGTTGGAATATGCGAAAATAAACAGAAATCGAAGGGATACCTTCTTATACGTGATTTCTTCAACAATGGTAGGCTAGCCTACTGAAAACGTTTGGATATTCTGTTATTTTCTGCTGTTGGCCAAATAGATACACACACATATAGGGGAAACCCTCAATATTGAATTTATGTGCTACAATGCAGGCCTGTTAACTGTATGACAACAGTGGTTTATTTAAACTACATCATAAGAATTTATTTAGTCAGTTATCATGCTCATTTTAATGAGTAAGAATGAAAGTTCTGCTGTATTTATTGCAAACAAAATTCTGCGATATCTCCCGCGAGTCACGTCAGGCAGACTGTAGCCTGTCTGTCCGGGATGAGCTGCCCTCTGTTGTAGCTCCTCCAGGCTAGCCTCTGAAGATCCCGTTTACGTAGAAAGCCAGACCAAGTCAGATCTGCTTCAAGTCGAACACGCCTATTCTCTGCTATTCCAGACGGAGTACTGTAGGGAGAAGAAATCGACCGGAAATACGTAGGCAGGCCGAGGCCAGGCTAGCGCTCAACACCCTCGGCGGAAAAAAGCCCTCGGCACTGACCGTTTTCCCCCCCTGCAGCACTCAGAGCGCTGAAAGCTGAAATCTGTTCAACTTTTAGAACAGTGATGGGCTCATCAATGTCACTTCTCTCACGACAACCGCAACCTAGCAACAATAAACACTTGACCAAAGCACTCTGAAAATGAGGTTGAGGGTGCTATCAGCGAAAACAACGCAATTGGTGGACATAGGCTCTTAATCAAGCACCATGCAGTCCGCATTCATAATCTAGGTGCTTGATTTTATACACCTGTGGAAAGGGACCTGATGAAACCCATGAATAGGCAGAGTCATATGGTGCCAAATGACAGTAAAGAGGGATGTTATCTTTCTACTCTTTTTGTGCCCTAGCAAATTTAAATTGTACAGCACTTTTGATGCCTGAGCCGCCATTATATGACGAGTGTATAATGTGTGGAAGCAGAAGAGTTCTTGTGGCTGAACTAGTGGAGGTAAGTGGAAAACCAGCAGAAGGCTGTTTTCTCTGGGGGGGTGAAATACCACAGAGCACACAGTGAAGAAGTAGTGTAACTGGTAAACTGTTTTGCATAAACATGTCTGCTTAACGACTAAACGTGATTAGTGAACCTGAACACAGTTTAGTTTAGAAACTGAAACCAAACAAATCTTAAGTGCCCTCTACCCACAGAGTAAATGCTCTCAAAATAGCATCTGCAGGGAAGATTGTGGAAATGTTTGTTAACTTTTGTACACTCGGTAACTTTTGTACACCAAAAAGTTTCCTTCCCTTTCTCATTACAAGTGAATAACTCGTTTGCTGAGATTTACTGATTACATCACAGTTCCTTCCTGAATAGTACCTACGCTTGTTCCTTACTTTCATTCTTATTGCAAAATACATTTGACAATGGAGAAATACTCAAAGACCAGGGACTTCAAGAGCCCAGTCTTACCAATCCAATTTTCTCTCCAGTATTCTACACGATAAACAGACAAGATAAAATAGAACAATCATGCTTCCGGAACATTCTCTCATTCTCCTCTTTATGATGTCTCTGGTGGGTACCTGGGCCTTGGGTGGTGCTCTTCTCCTCCACCCAGCCGTAGTAGGCGGAACAGTCTCCGTTGCTGGGCAGCGTGACGTGGGGGCCGGTGATGCTGATGCTGGTCTCTCCATTCTGGTCGTCCCAGATCCAGCGGCCGGACAGGTAGGTGGTCCGGCGCGCCTCTGCTAGCTCGCTCACCGTGCTGGAGGTCAGGGCAAGGTCACTCTCTGCAGCCACATCAGCCGGGTCTCTACAACATGGATTCAGATTTCAGGTTCAGGCTGCAGTTTTCCAATCTAGTGTCATAGCTGCAGTGTTGTTACAGCGCTCCACAAATAGGCACCGACATGAGTGCTCTGTCGCTCTTGCAAGGCACACCAGCGCCAACATTTTTTAACTGCCAACTTGGCAAGCATTGGATAAACAGTGGATTTTATGTAGCGAGTTGTGAGTTCTTGTGAAAATGGTGATTAATTTCAGAATATACTATAATATTGACTACTTTTGCAATACACTGTATATTCTTTATTAATTAAGGACCTCCCACTTTTAATGCAGATTCTCTATGCCTTGCCTCCTTATTCAACTTGGAATATACCAATAACAACAGACAGCATGACATCAGCCATATTGGAGGCAGAGTCTGTGCAGTAAGTGCTTTTTAAAGCCACATGAAACACATGAAAGGTCCACCCAGAATTTACCATTTTTGGTTAAATCTACATTTAGTCCGTTTAGGTGGCTTCAGATTTGACTGAGCATACACTCTTTTTTTTTTTATAGCGCGATGTAACATATAATCCACCTAGCACTCTTGTGTAGTGTTTGTATGTGTGTGTGTGTGTGTGTGTGTGTGTGTATAGTGTGGGTGTGTGTGTAGTGTGGGTGTGTGTGTAGTGTGGGTGTATAGTGTGTGTGTGTGTGTGTGTGTGTGTGTGTGTGTGTGTGTCCTTCTCCTCCTCACCTGCTGCCCTGCTTCTCCTCCTGCATGGAGAAGATGTGTGTGATGAGCTCCAGGATGTGTCCCCGCCGCACCTCGGCCAGCGCCTCCAGCCGGCCCTGTAGTTCACGTCCCCTCCGCTCCAGCAGCTCAGCCAGCCGCCGGTTGTGCCGCTCGATCTTGTCCCGCTTCTCCTGGTGCCGGCTGGCCCGCCGCTGCAGACGCTGGCTCTCCTCCTGCGAGCGCACCAGCAGGTCTTTACCTGACCAGCGCAATGTGAGGGAGGGAGAGGTGGAGAGAAGGGTGTTTATTTTGGTCAAGGATAGCACGGTTGCTTTTTTGGTCCTAAAATATATCATTAGGGAGCCACAAAAAAAAATAAAAAAATAAACTTGCAATTATGCTTCATAATTACACCAGTTTTCCACAGTTAGTTGCACACTCACATACAAGTGTAAAAATACACTCCCATATGACTGTTTAAAAATACAATCCAATATGTACTATGGAAGAGCAGGGTGCCAGCAATAGCAATAGTCTGTTTATCTTGGCTTTTCCTGTGCTGCAACCTGTGAGTGAGTGAGTGAGTGAGTGAGTGAGAGAAAGAAAGAAAGAAAGAGAGAGCTAACCTATTAGACACACTTTAAACGTATAGTATGTAAATCATCATCATACAGTGAGTGTCTCAGACAGAGGCAGATAAACAAAGACTGCATTATCAAGAGAGGGTTAAAAAAATAAATACAGTAGTACCACTCTTCACTTCCTCGTTTCCATTAGATATGGCCTCTTTCATCTGTTCGATCTTCATCTTGCAGGACATGATCTTCCATTTCTGAGTCAAACAAAAACAGCACTGTCAACAGTAGCAGCCAAGGGATTAATTCAGCAACTAATTACATGGGAAACTCCAGGCCATAAGAGAAATGAAGATTCAAAAGGTCAGTGACCATCTACAGGTTACGTGTGTTCACTTACAAGCTGGTCTGCCTGAATCTTCTTGTCCATGGCTTGGATAACTCTGAGACAGACAAAAGTCAAAGAAATGGTTGATTAAAATGTTGAAATTCTGTCATTTATTTTTTCTAGTAGCCTACAACGTGATATGTAATTTATACCTTTGTTGAAGATTTTCTTTTTCATCTTTGAGCGCTTTTAGTCTTTCCAATTTTTCCTTGTAACTGTGTAGACAGAGCATTTTTTACACAACTTAGCAGGATTGTCATTTTGGTAAATGTCTACAACTTCAACACAAAGTACAAGATTGCCGCCTTCGAGAGGAGGTTGACGAAAACATCCATCCAACACCACTGTTTGTAGAACGGCTTTGATGTCAGTCGAGTCCAAACTCCAAAACATTATAGAAGTACATTATGTACGGGCCTCCCATTCCCTTGATTTAATATCATAATACAATTTAAAGTCAATCATAAATGATCTTGAACTACTTGTCAACGTGAAATGTAGCCTCTGAAGGTAAACTGCTGACAGTTCTTCAACTAGACAGCTAACATGAACTAGCTACATGACTTGTCAACTTCGACTCCTTCAAATGTCATGCTGACACAGCTTGACTGGAATTAATATCAAGACTAAAGAGTTCATAGCTATACGAATATGAACAATGAAAGGGATAAAACGAAAGAAGCGGAAAATGTTACCAAAAAATAAGGGTAGCTTAGCCGAAAACTCTGCTCGCTAGCAAGATTCCCTTTGTTGTAAACACTGTCCAAACAAGCTAACTACCTAGCACGCTACCACCCATTAGCCATGACTGTTTATCAGACAAGTCCGATGAGCTGTGGTACGTTTCACTGAAATTTTACTACGTTGACTGGACAAATATTTCAAGAGACACGTTGTAAAGAAAAACACAGTTAACTAATACGCACCGTTCAGGATTTCTACCGTCAAAGTAAATAAAATCGCCACTCTGAATACATCGGGCACAGGTCAGTCTACGTCGAGCTGTGTTACAGAGAGGGCACCGCTCAACAGCTACATAGAGACCCTCGGCATCGTCCACCGATTCCACCATTAGAGATCCTGGCGATGGCACTGCAGTCGATGGGGACGGGTGATGCGGTCGAGGAGGTAGTCGGGCCCCAGGCATTCCCCCTAAAGTCCCCTCAACAGGGCCGACTGCGCCGAGTTCTTTTGCTGAGGGGGATGCCATTGAACCGGCGTTTATCTGTGGTGTGGGCCTCGAAAAGACTCAAAGTCCTCTCCCTGCATTATTGGAGATATGAAACTGAAGACAGCAAGTCCAATTCCTGCCGTTAAGCAGGTCAAGAAATTATTAGTCACTGTTCAGCTTTACCTCCTGCGGACCACGTGACTAACTTTGTTTGTGTATGTATGGTCACGTGGAAAAGCAAAAGCGTCAACTAAAAGTGGAGAGTGCGTCAGTTACGTAATGCTCTATTTCCACCAATAGGGAACATGGACATGCTTTCAACCACAGTAACCTAGCCTGGGAATACCCATAAACGACACTAACTGTTAAACTTTCGTAACATGTAATTACAAACTGCAGAAACTTCAAATATTTCGTAAAAGGACAAAACTTGAGCCATGCACTAAATTGTATTTCTCACCTCTATAGTTAAGCAAGGCTTCTGAACATCTTTCCAGTCAAATACCAGTTCTTTGACTTTGTTTATTAACTATTACAAACGTTCCAGTATTACAAAAAAAAATATCACAACACAAACATGCAATCCATTCATCGAAAAAATATGTTACCAATTTACTAAATATTATTATGGCAAATTCTATATTTTTTACATCACTGAAAAGGAACTGGTTCAAGTGCATTCACTTCTGCAATACAACTTACTATAGAATTTTTAAGTGTAGGCAACCCACACAAGTAAGTCCAACCCCTTGAAATAAGCGCAAACAATCTTTACTGTTTTCTGAATCCCCTTAGAATTGGGTAGATGTGTTCAAATGCTTCATAAATCTCAGTTCGCTCTTTGGCCCCTGCAATAGACAGAGACACAAGACATTTAGAAAATGCAGACAGTGTCCAAGTGAAATGCAACTTCAGCGTACAAAATGAAAAATGGCAAGTAACTTTAATTGTAGGTGATCAGCTGAAATGTCATAATGGCCCACCTGTCAATACCACTTTTCCCGACACAAAAATGAGAAGTACAATGCGTGGCTTCACCATCCTGTAGATCAAACCTGGGAAAAGCTCTGGCTCATAGCTTGCAGAGTGGAGATTAGAACACTTATTACATATCTACAGCAGAACTGTCTACAGTATAGTATCGAGACTTCATTTTCAATTTGCACACTAATTGTTTCTGACTAATCTAGGCTTTCTTTTATGGACATAGATCTAAGTATGTATAATCAGTTCACCATCAGTATTTGAATAGTGGACCTTGAGCTTGGGAAACGGACATGCTAACCACAGCGCGGAAAGCCATAGCCTCTAATCTTGTGGGTTTACCCAGCACAACACTAACCCGCTGGCCTATATTACAAGGACAAATGCAAAGGCTTACAGCGCACAAGTTGTCCAAGCAAAGAGTAGTGCATCTTTTTTTTGAGACACCCATATAGGCCTACCTGCTGAACTGTTGGTGAGTAAGCACCAGGCCCTCCAATCGGATGGGGAACAGAACATCACAGCTTCCCACCATGTTCTGGATCTTGAAGTCCAGGAATTTGGCTGGGAAACCCAGCTTCTGCACCACGCGAGCATACTTGCGGGCAGCGAGCCTGGACTGTTCTTCGCTGTTTTGGAACAAGCATGGCCAAGAAAACAAATCAACACTTCTCCCACTGTCATAAAAGCCTAAACTAGAGGACTATCAAGCACGGCAGAAATCCTACATAGAAGTGTTACGTAAATAGCTAGAAATGAAGGCAAGTAAACCCATTTCACAAACCAGTGCCCTTTCTGTTTTGTGTATAATATAATAGAAAACAAACTTCAAATATATAAAAAGTTGCATGTCTATATCAAAGTCAGAAACCACTTGAGGGAACCACTAAATGCAAGGAAATGTGAAATTATTCTGGTAAGCATTTTTCACTTAGTTGGAGGTCTCACATTATATTTTTCTCTATACTTTCTGCTAAAATGCACTATTGCAGCATTATTTAATATAACCATGCAGAAAGAGAGCATAAGACAGGTTCTGGTGTTAGTCATGAAAACTCCCACCTCTTGGCTCCGGTGCAGACCATTTTTCCTGAGCTGAAGATGAGTGCTGTTGTCCTGGGGTCCCTGATCCGCATAATGACAGCAGCAAAACGCTACAACACACAACATAACACAACACAACACAAACCAACAGTTTATGTGCTCATAGGGTAGGCATGTAAACAACCAAACTAAAAGTGAGGTCGTTCAAAGAGATCTCTGCTGCTTTTGAGGAAATGTCAGGGCAGTGTAGGGAGGAAATGTTAGGGAAGTTGCAGTATATGTACAGGAAAAATGTCCTCAGCTTATAACTGAGATGGGGATACAGTGTGTAAAACGTGCACATCTGATGCCATGTTTACCTTAGGATTATATTCAGCATTTCTGGCTTGTAGTGCAATGGATTTCAGGTCAAGACGGCAATCCAGATTCACCGTTGACACAATGTTCCTGCTTGTGAACACATTGAAGAGATTTAATTGTTCAAACAAATGACGAGCAATTGTACCTGAACTAAACTGAACAGTATATCCTACCTCTACCAAGAAACACAAATGATCTCCAATGATGGCCTCTTATTAAAGCATTTTGTTGACTCACAAGAAGGTGTGCTACTGCAATTAGAATTTAGAATAACACCTTTCCCAGTACTACTACAACAGTACAAGGTGACGCACTGAAGTTGTGGGATGATTTTGGAGCTCTCAGTTAGTGGTGTCATAGGAGCCATGGGTGTCATTGGACTCATGGGTAGAGGGCAGAAAGAAGATGCCACAGGTGGGACCTCTCCACCTGGCCCAGCCCCTGCCACTGGTGTTGACGCAGTCATCTCCTCACGTGCGCTCCCTGTGAATACACCGCTGTCATTCAGGGTCTGCTGGGTTGGCCTGGGTGCATCCTGTGCCGGCTCGTCCTGTGTGCTGAGCTCGTCAGGCAGGAAGCTGAGGTCCAGGTCCTCGGAGAGATCTTTCTCCGGCTGCCCACTTAGAGAGGAGAGGAAGGAGGGATCTTGGAGCTGCAGCGGGCCCTGCAAGCCCAAGTCCCCCTCGAACATGTAATCAGTGGGGTCCTACAGTCACAGTGTGTGTGTGTGTGTGTGTGTGTGTGTGTGTGTGTGAGAGAGAGAGGAGAGAGGGAGAGAGAAACGAGGTGGGGAAGGGGGAATAAAAAAAAAAATTGTGAGTGACAGGACAGAAGCAATATGCAGTTGAGCAAAAGCATATATCTTCTCAAAATGTCAAGACTATAGGCTACATTGTGGCAAGATTGTAAGAAATCATGATTTATTAAGAGACAAACAGGATACATCAAAAATGTTCTATATAAAAAGAACCACACTTTCTTTTATTTTTTTGTTGACTGGTAAAAGTATATTACATAAGAAATGAATACATTGTTCCCACTGTCGCATGCTAAGAAAATTGTTATGGTAATGGTCACCAAGCCATTTCTTAGTCGTGTAGGCCTAACTATAATTATCATAGCCTAGGCCTACTGACAAAAATGTCAGGCATTGCAAGGCAGATATTTAAAATAGCTAGGCTCACTTACATTTACAGACTCCTGAAAATACCCTTCGTCATCCATGACTTCATTTATATTTAAAGTTAATGAACTAAGCACTCAAAACTGGTGACCCTGCCTTGCGTTTGACGTGTGCATTTGATTGTAGGCCTAGGCTGGGTGCTTGATTTCCCGGGTTTCCGATTAATTGGTAGCATCTGTCAATCAGGAGGCAATGGGCATGCTTCATGCAGGTGATAGGCAAATCAGATCTTGAAGTGTTGGGAATGCTTCACTTGTTAGTAAGTTAGAAAATCGATTTATGCCTTATTTAAAAAAAAAAAAGAAAAATGTTAGCCTGGACCCAAATCCCAAACGTTGTTTAACATATTGTCAGTCTCCAACCAGTAGAGGGAGACATTTGAAAAATGAACGGAAATTTTGAGCGGAACACAAACAGACCTCAGCAGCACAGCAGCACTGTCTGGAGCGCATGCTGGTTGTCACCCCATAGATCTGACAGCACAACCAAGTAATTACATGTGTCCTAATTTTTAAACGAAATAATAAAATGCATAAGTTACCCTTATAGGTAAGCTATATTACTTAATGAACCACTATGCCATCATGGACGACACACAGGACAACGTGAAGAACTGTCTTAGAAATTTCCCCAAAGAGGCTCGAGGTTAGTGACTAAAATGCTGGTCTGAATATTTTTGTGGCAAATTCGTAGTGTCATGAATTCTGCCATATTCTATAGCCTACTCTCGGTAGCGGCACGTAATTTCACTCGCTTCACTAACGTTGGCTGAGAGTCGAGAGTGAATTCAGTTGTTTTAATGTATCATACTTGCTCATTTCCTCTTCTCGATTAGAGCTTTATCTAAATGAAACGGTGCCATATCTGGAGGAGCCACCATCTGCTCTGCAGTTCTACCGCGAATGGATCGGTCCCAACAAACCATGCATTATACGCAATGCATTCGATCACTGGCCAGCACTGTCCAAGTGGAACCCAACTTACCTCAGGTGAATCAAGCCTGTTGCCTACCGTGTTATTACTCTCAGTGCATTTCACATAATCATTAATAGTTAGTACATATTAATCATGTTAAACATATTACATATTTGGATTGCTTATGACAACCATTTACACCAAAGGTACTTATTTACTTGAGAACAGCTATATACCATCTCTGTGTGAGAGATCATGACTTATTTCTCCTGTTTGACCTCAACAGGGAAGCTGTTGGCTCTAAGGTGATAAGCGTAGCGGTGACCCCAAACGGATATGCTGATGCCATACACGGGGATCGTTTTGTCATGCCTGAGGAGAGGCAGATGACCTTCTCAGCACTGTTGGATGTGATTGAGGGGAAAGTGAAGAGTAGTGGTGTGTTCTATGTGCAGAAGCAGTGCTCCAACCTCACAGAGGAACTGCCAGAACTGACTGAGGACGTGGAACCTCACATTCCCTGGATGAGTGAAGCTCTAGGTGCGTTGCCAGACTAAGTAGATGTTCAGGCACGCAGGTAGGCAGACACGCTATTATGTAGATGTGTATAATTGAGCATTATGATTCATCCCTCAAAATGAGCTACTTTGCCTGAGACCTGTTACTTGTGTTTTTAAATAATGTCAAGTGGAGAGTTTGTCCTGTGTCTGATTTTCAACTCTTCAATGATTTGAGAGAAAACAGAGCCATTTTAATTATGTGGACATTTGTGTTTCAGGGAAGCTGCCTGATGCTGTGAATTTCTGGCTGGGAGAGTCCCGTGCTGTCACTTCAAGTGAGTAATATTTCCTCTCATATCCTGCACACAAGAAGCACCCATTACTGGCTATGGACCTTATGCACTTATACCTTATACCTTTAGCCAGCTCATTTATTTCTGATGGAGCGTTAGCTGTAACGGCATCTTTTGTTATTCTGCTTCTAACATGTTTACTCCAACACCGAATATTTTGTTTGCCCAATAATAGCAATTTTAACACACACCTAAATCATTCTACATTGTAACACCCAACTGGGTCCGTGTAGACATTAATTATATTAACAATAGCAACACACAAACACACCTGGCTCCACCGGAAACAATTGAACTGGCTAAAGAGCCGTCCGTGCATAAGGTCCGTTGCCGTTGTCGTCATGCCCAGGGTTAGACATGCAAACGTTTTGACTGTAACCTTTGTATTGCAGTGCACAAAGACCACTATGAGAACCTGTACTGTGTCGTGTCTGGAGAGAAGCACTTCATTCTCCTGCCTCCATCTGACCGACCCTTCATCCCTTATGGTGACCTTCCTCACCCTCACTTACCTCAGACAGTAGCACAGTTCTGACATTCCTCTACACATGGAGCAGGAGATCAAACTGTATCACTGAGTTACGACATCTCCTCTTGGTCTTTTACACAGAGCTGTACCAGCCGGCAGTGTATAGCCTGAAGGAGGATGGCAGCTTTGAAGTAGTGGATGAGGAAAACTCTGACAGGGTAATTCATCTTGATGCGATGTGGATACTAGTGATGTAGTACTCGAGTCCGGTCTCGAGACCAATTTCTGCTTTCTCGGTCTCGTCTCGGACTCGTTCCTTCAAAGACTCTGTCTTGACTCGGTCTCGGACCACAGTGGGAGGAGAAGGACTCGTAATTTCAGACCGAGTCCTCGAGACCAACGCATTTTTTATGTTCATATGAAAAAACAGACAACACATAACAACAATAATAATAAAATGCAATGTTGACCGGCCTTATTTGAAAATGACATCCCATGGTGCAATGCAAAGATACTGCCGTCAGAGCCGTTTATTTATCTCTATGGCTCTGCTGCCGGTGAGTGCCTGTAGGTCAGCATAGTCCATATTAAGACGTTAAGACTGCTCCTCTAAACAATTCCCAATCTAGCTTAGTCTGTAGGCCTAACTGTTGATTATTAACTGGTGTGATATTAAATTATGAATATTAAAACTGACATTTTTTTTGGTCTTGGTCTCCGACTCGGTCTAGACTCGGTCTCCGACTTCGGACTTGCTTCCTCAAAGACTTCGGTCTTGACTCGGACTCAACTGTATTTGAAAACCAACAGACCCGGTCTCGACCCTTCAAAGACTCGGTCTTGACTCGGACTCGGCATAGGCGGTCTCGTCCCCATCACTAGTGGATACTACCTACAATGCCTGGAACCAGTGCCATTTCATCATCCACAGTGATAGGGCTAATGAATATTGTGCTATATATTCTATTACTTATTATAATAGATTATCTATTATTAATTACAATTATGTAATAGTTAGTTTAATAGTGATGCTTCTGTAGGAATATTTTGTGTATCGGTTATTTTGGAAAGATTATAAAGATGCAATAACATAAATGGCCAATAATGGTCATTCCTTTGCAGACTAAACCAAAGCAGGTCCTTTGACTTCATGCCTTATTCCATATCTAACAGTGTATACCACCTCAGGTGCCCTGGATCCCTGTGGACCCCTTGAAGCCAGACCTGGAAAAGTATCCATCCTACAGACTGGCCCAGCCACTGCACTGCACAGTGCGAGCTGGAGAGATGCTCTACCTGCCCTCTCTCTGGTTCCACCACGTACGCCAGTCTCACGGATGTATTGCAGGTACACAAGGGTCAAACAATCGATTCCCTGAGAATGGAATATGATTTGAACCTCAATCTTAGGACCTCAAGACATATCTGTTGAAGTTCCATGTCAGATATGCTAAATTGAATACATAGAAATGTGCTGATGGTGTATAAAGTGCAGATTATACAGTGGAGAGTTCCAGGTTTGAGTTTGTCTCTTCCTGGCTGATGCCAAAGTGTATTTCTACAAGACATCTGAGACGGTATCCCTGTGAAGTACAGCTGTGGAAGTATTTCAAGTACATGAGTTTGAGAGGATTATGTTATGTAATTAATGGTTATGTTATTGGCTTCAAGGCCAGTCAGGACTTGGAGCAAGTGGTTAAATATTCGGTGTTGTTTCCTGTCTGCCTGTCTTGAGTGCTTAGAAACCTCATGATGGTTTTGACTCTTTATTTTGTTTCCACAGTGAATTTCTGGTACGACATGGAGTACGACATTAAGTACAACTACTTTCAACTCCTGGAGTCGCTGGCGGGGGCGGTGGGTCCATTATGACATCACTCAGGACACAGATCCAAGATCTAATCAGAGTTCAGCTCGTTTGAGCAGCAGCAAGCAGGGCATGGAAACTCTGACTGGGCCATCCAGTGCAACAACACAGACATTTCCACAGTTGGCCCGGCAATCAGTGGCATTGTCTTTGGCATTTGATGCCTGAAACTGTACTTGCCCGAGCTAGGTGACAAAGCTTTGTCACTGGTGCTCCAAATGTTTTTTAAAGGAAAGGGTGTTATGCCAAACAGAGGAAATCTGTTACACTAAAAAACATTGGATCATTGCATTACATCAGCCTCTCTTTCACTGCCAGGCAAATCTCTGGGGTGTGGGTGGGGCACAGGAAAAATGACCTGTTTTCAGCTGCAGTAAAGCACACTCCTCAACATAACTGCATCTCCACCCATCACAGTAAATAAAGTGCAATACACACGCTTGAGTATAGGGTGTAATAAATACCATTGTTTTTATTCCATTCTTCGTCTATTCTGGAAGAATGTTTTTTTTTTCTTGAGGATATAGAGAATATATAAACACTGAGGGTAAAAACACTCTGAACTCAGCATCGGTGCAAGAACGTAGAAGGAGTCACAAAAGTTTCCAAAAAGAAACAGCCTCAAGTAAGGGAAACCATCTGGTCCACCTGGTAGTTTTAAGACTAAGACAATCATCATAGTCATACAAAAACAAACAAAAACACAAACACATAGTAAAAAGATTAGTGGAGATAAGAATTAGTCAGAATTAGTCAGCTTCAGGAGTATAGCAAAGAATAGAAGAGATCTGAATGGACTTTATATGCAGCGCAAGTCAACTATTACAACCATGCATTCTATTAGTGACACTCAAGCCAACCCTACTGCCTGTCTGTCTTCATGCATATGTGCTCATGCTGGCGACTGAAAGATGCAGATCTTTTTTCAAATTGCCGTAGTGCCACATACAGTTCTGTATCGTTTTCCAGCCTTCAAAGTGATTTTTCGAAATGCTTAGTGCTAACAACATACCAGCTATGCAGCGTTCCTCAAACCTGCCTCTTGGACCAGTCTTCAGACCTATTATTTCCATCACTACTTCTTTTTAAGAACTGACAAGTGTGTTATCACTACTGCAGATTTGAGTGTGAACATAGTAATAGGTTCTAGAGGGGTGACCAATCATTTGAGGTATGGCCATTTGACCATTTTGTTTATAGGAGTAAAATTACAGCCAGATCCAGAGGTTTACCTGTGAGATGAAGTTTGACAAAAGTTTATCTGGGAGTTAAAGTACAAGCACTAAGTGTACAGTAAGTTAGGACAATATTTTGTTCTGGCCCTCAAGGGCTGTGATTCAAGGAACCCTGCAGTCATAGCTATGGGGTTATAAGTTTAATATAAAAAAAAGTCACATTTCTACCTGCTTTACCATAGTATCACTTTTACCTTCTAAAGTCCTACTTTATGTTTAAGTGCAGCCTTCTAAATATGTTGTAGCCCATGCACATTCATTAAGTCGTATACAAATGCACTTAGCATGTTTTGTCTTACTCTAGTGTGAGTTCTGCATGAGATGAGTGAGCATGGTCTGGTGGAGAGGCCTTAATGAGATTAATTTGATCATTCAAATCCATTGAATTACACCACAGAGTCACAGTGCATTTAATAAATATGACCAAGAGCACGGTATTCTACAACTATACAGAGAAGTTTGTGAGAGATGACCAAGATACCAGAACAAAAGATATGTATTTCACTAATTAAAGATCATCCATCCAGAGAGAGACTAGGCATCACTCTGGATAGGATGGGATTTCAAATATGAATTGGTCACTGAAGACATGATTTCATTCAAGAATTGGACCAATCCCAATTCCAGCACCGGATTTTAGTCAAATACCTGGCATCTTGGTCACTGTACAGAAACAGACTCTGGTGTTTTTGTTATTGGGCGACTAGGTTGACTTACACCAGAGGGAGGCAGTATTGTGTTAAACTCAGTCAGAGGAAACAGTCCTCCAAGGTGACGGCACAAGCTATAATAATTCAGCAACAGGGGAAAAAAACTACACCAAAAGAGGACATTACGTCATAAAAGACAAATCTAATAGCTTAGAAGTATTCTTAATGCACACACACATCATTATTCAAAAAGACCTTTAGTTCAAAGGAATGAAAGTGCTTTACACTGCTTTATAAAACAAAGAGAAGTGAGGGAATGCCACAGGCCAGAGCAGTGCAGAGAGAGTCCGTGTCCATACCGCATAAAAAGATCCCCTCAGAACCCGGATCATGTGACACATCACCATTGTCTGTAATTTGATTGTACTGGCAAAGGTTACGGAGTGACTAAAAGTGTTCAAAAGCAGTCTACGGTAACTGTGCTGTCAAGTGGCTGTGAATCACAGACTTGTGTCTGTGTGTTTTGCACGACTTGTGGAAAAGTATGGCTGTGGACTCAGCGGTCATGACCGTGCTCTACTCTGCTGCAGGGGGTTCCTTAAGTGTCACAAGACCAGAGCTCCTCTCCTCCCGACAAATCACATCGGACAAATTACATCTTTTAATGAAAACCAGACAAAAGCAATGCTGGTTTGCGATGCAAAGCACACCATTTTCTTTGTTCTGTTTGTGTGAAGCTGGTTTGAAAATAAGGCACCCATTTCCTTGAGATAAAAAAATGCACTATTTGGAATTTAGAGGGAGCTTTTTTTTGTCTGTGATTTCGCCCTGTTCCTGAAGACACTGAAGTCACCTTTGACCCCGTCTCTGATCTGCGGGCACTTCCTGTATCCAGTATCAAAAATGCGCTCTCTACCACGCTTAGGAGTTTGTATCTCGCCCTCCTTGTGACCTACTACATCAGAATAAATATGGTAATATGTTCCACATCTACCTAATAGTCTCTCAAAAACACACTGTAAAAAATCACTGTTTCATACGAGTAAAAACATAAAATCTGGCTTTTTTAAGACGCATGAGGGGGGACACAAGAACCGAGTCCCCTCTGGAAGATTTGATTGCAGAAAGTGCTGTGACATTGCCTGCAAGTCTGGACCTCTTAGAGTACAACCTTGACAATGGACAATATGTATATAAACACAAACATACACACACACACACACACACATGATTATTCACATTATCACGGTGAGAATTACTCTCAAAAACGAAAAGTGTCACCTCCTTGAAAGCCCTACAGTTTCTCCTTTCACACTTTTTTTTTCTACAATTCATCTTCTACCTTTCAAAAACATGGTCAACAGTTCAATTTTACCACCACAATTGTTTTAGTTCAGTTCCTTCACTATTGACAAACACAACCTGCTGAGGGAAAATCTGTAACCTTAAAAGAGTCCAGAGTTCAAGTCACTTAAGATGCAGATAGGTCACTATTTAACCCGCGTTATATCTGCAAATAAGCAAACATGGCAACAAAAAAAATTCCATGTAAAATGTCAAGTCAAGGGGATCACAATATTTGGCAATGGCTGAAAGGAGTGGTGGTTAAGAGAGTGTTCTAAGTAGCACACTAATCTGGGAGGTAGGGACTGTAACTGTAACTGTCTCTGTAGTGCAGTCAAGTCACACCAATGGTGCTTAGGCAATGTTCCTAAAGACCCATGGTGCCTGTCCTATGATTGGTCGAGACAGTCTGTGAGATGCGTGGTTGGTTGGTTACACATCGGCTTAATCCTTTCTGGAACAGTAAAGAGTAGAAAAGAGGGAGCGGGTACAATCAAGTGTCTACTTGAAAGAAGAAAAAAACCCTCTCCTTCATCCTCAGTTGGACATGGTTTCAAACACAAAACAATTAGTCTCTCAAGTCCTTAAAAAACACAGGCTTTTTCTCCATTGTCTTTTTTGAATGTCTTAAAAAACAAAGACTGCTTTGATAAAAAAACTTCCATGGTCTTTTTGTTAAAAAAAAAAAAAGACTTCCTTGTTGGATTTTTTATTATTATTATCATTATTTTCCTTTTGTGTAATCAGCACTTGTTATCCATCCTGCGCTCCACGGCCCGTAGCAGGAGTTCTGAGTACTGCTCTAGCAGGGCCATAGTTTTGTCCTCGCCCTGCGGCCGACGCCCGGCCACCCACAGCGCACAGCAGGCCAGCAGCGGCGGCCCCTATGGGTGGGTTTGGGCCGAAGGGCTGGATGGTGTTCAGTTCGGCCCTCACGCCGTCCAAAGCTTCAGTTAACACACGCGCCATCTCCAGCTGGTCCTGGGGCACATCTGAACTGGGACCACTGTTCACCTGGGGTAGGGAAACACACACACACACACACACACACACACACACACACACACACACACACACACAGGTTAATCTGAAACTTGTTATCGTCCACACGCATCAATTCAAGCTGCTTGTCTGTATATTACATACATGACTGGTGATAAATAAATTGGCATGAGTTTTAGTCTTCTTTGATCTGGAGGTGGACATGTTAGGATTTAAATTCATCACGAGAACAAAGTGGGGTCTTACCATGCGGTAAAGCTGGCAGGCCCTTCTGATGCTGCTTTGAAGGTCACTAGCCGCTACTCTGCAGGCGTCTATGTTAACAGAGGGGTCTGAGACAGAGAAAGAGAGAGTACATCAAGTTACATCAGTCAAATCAATGGAACAAATTTGGCCATGCGAGTGAATATGAGTGAAGAGACAATAACTACCACTAGTGTACAGTGAATGACTAAAGACACAAATGTAGGTGGCCACACAGATGACAGAAGAAAAGATATCAGAGAACAGGACAGAAAAGTAAAGGACATGAAGACTGGCGAAAGGCAAGACCAGGGTAGTACAGTGGACATTAGTGATGAGCAAATGAAGCTTTGGTGAACCACTGAAAGACAGCAGACACTAATAAAAAAAAATCCAATATGGCCACCACATGTAGATTTTTCAACATAAAAGTCCTAATGATAGTGTGGCAGCCATCTTTTTTTTTTTTTTTCAGCTAGTTTTGCTAGCTTCACACTGCAGTGGTTCAGTGGTTCACCAAAAGCTTCATTTGCCATGTTGGAGGAGAAACAGACTGAAACGGTGTGAGAGGGAAGCATGCCTCACCCCTGAGGTGGTAATGGCAAAGAGTCGGACAGGATGATGGTGATGAGGAGCAGGTGGAGGAAGAGGAGCAGGAGGAAGGAGAAAGGTGCCAGAGCCCAGCAGGAAAGAAGTGCATGGGCAGGCCAACACGGAGCGGCAGAGTCGGCATGAAGAAGGACGCCTGGCGGCAGAGCAAACCTGCTTCCTGCGAGGACTGGGACGGAGATGGAGACGGAGACGCTGGGACGGGGACGCCAAAGTGGCCCGCCACGGTTGGGTTCGTCTCTGGCACGGCGGAGGTCCTCTCCTCCCCCTGGGAGCTCGTCTGTCTGCTCTCGGCGGGTTTCTCGGAGGTCTGGTTCTGCTCGGCACAGAGCGCGGGCTGGACGCTCTCCTGAGGGACTTCTGGAGTGCTGTTGCTGCAGAGGGCGGCGACCGGTTGGATGTTGCTGGAGAGCGCTGGAGGTTGGTTCTGGGAGCTTCCGTGGAGAGGGTTGATGCTAGCTGGAGAGCGGAGGGGCGTAGATTCCCCCCGGATCGGCTTGGAGGACTTGCCGTTGGGGGAGAAGGAGGCGACCGAGGGCTTGTCCGGCAAGGGCTTGGACATGTCTAGACTCAGCTGGGGTCTAAGAGTGCTGCCTGGGAGCTTGCCTGGGAGAGCTTTGCCTCCAGAAGCAGAGGCATTAAGAGTGGGGATGACCGCAGCATGGGGTGTCACAACACCCGAAGGGGACGTCACCGAACCAGTGGGGGATAGAACCATGGGCACCGTGGTTTTAGTCGAGGGCGCCCCGCTTTTCGTGGACTCTGAGCCGGACCCGCGGCGGTTCTCCGAGGACGAGCTGGCGTCGTCTCCCGACTCCCCCATGTTGAGGCACTCGCCCATGGACATGGAGCGGGACATCTTGGCCATGGAGCTGGTGGTGGGGCTCATGTAGGAGCGGGACTTGGGCTTGGGGCCTGTGGTGGGTCCGTCGCGGGCCGTCGGGGAGGTGGGGCTGGAGATGGTGGGCGCAGAGGGCAGAGTGTGGCGTGGCGTGGTGAGATAGACGCGATCCCCGACGTGAGGCTGGGGTGCCACCTCTTTAGAGGGTCGAGAAGGAGACTGAGATGCCTCAGCTGAAAAGAACAAAGAGAGAGAAAGAGAAATCAGACAAATGAGAAAATAAATATCAATATAGCCTCAAGCGGTGATGACAAGCCATGACATTACGTCATCCAACAAAGTGTACATTTCAATAATTCTGTTTATTCATAGATTATGCATAACTACCACACCTTTGCTGTGTTTCAATTACATTAAAACAAGACTCTTAATTTGTCAATCTTGTTTACATCATGCCGGCTAATGTATCAAATTATCACCATCTCCTTCCTGGTCATGACACCAATGTGTCAACCAGATGATTCATATTTTATCAGATTTTTCAGTCAACTCCAATCTCACCCTCAACTAGGATGTTCAGCTGAGTTGCCGACTGAGATTTCCTCATCCCACCACCGTTGCCATGGACGGCTACTGCCTTGGCTACAGGGCCGATCGCCCGTCGGTTGTCCACTGACGGCCTCTTCTTCTGTGGTGTGCAGCGAGTGGGCGTGACCTTCTGTGGAGCGCGTTCCACTTCCAGTCGCACTGGGGAAGCACTTCGCTCCTCCATGAGAGGGCGAACCTCTGAGACCAAGGGCCGCACCACCCCGCTGGCTGCCTTAGGATCTGCACTCGCCTTGGAGGGGAAAAGGAACGGACTTCTGTGGAGGAGATAATGATACAGAAAAGAAAATGAGAAGACAAGAAATACAAATGGATGAAATAAAGATGAAATAAAAAATGTCTGTCAAAGTTTGGGAAAGCAATCACACATAACTGAGGTTACGTTTCCAACATTCCAACCACCCCGATACTTGTCTGAAAAACTTGTTTTGTTTTGTTTCTTACAATGCTGATTTAATTTAATGAAATAATTTAATTGGTTTTCAGTTTCACATTATGAATTCTTCATGCCCTTTAACCATTCTGTACCTGCTGGTGGAGGTCTGGTACAGGAACTTGGCTGACATGCTCACACTGTCTGTGATGCAGGGTGGGGCTCTGGTGGGACTCGCTGTGGAAAAGTACAGAGCAGGCTCAACATTTTAACTGGGTCACACAAACACAGTGGTTGCACTGACTTACTTATAATACATGGCATGCTATCCTTTTGACTACAATTACTTGAACTGATCTTAATCAGATTACCACAGACCTCTAGAGCTGCAACAATGAGGATATTTCCATTTGAAATGGTTGGAACACATAGTTCGAACTCACTTGGTGTGTTTTGTTCCGACAGGTTTCCGAAGTGCATCTTGAGGAAAGCCTCCTGGTCAGGTGTCTGGGGTACGGAGGCCTTGGGCTCGCTCTTCTGAAACACCTCCTCCTCTTCCTCCAGTTCCTCCATGTCCAGTTCAGACGAGTTCCCATCCACACTCAGAGGCTCTGTGGGGTCGGTGTCTAACACACACACACACACACACACACACACACACACACACACACACACACACACACACACACACACACACACACACACACACACACACACAGTATGATTTATTGGTTTACTCTATCTTATTGTAAAGGTCACTTGGTTATTAGAGGTATACGTGTGGGAAGGGCATTTTCTGAATAGCATTTGATATGTGTCCATTGCAATTGCAAGTAAGGAGTGTGTGAGAGTGTGTGTGTGTGTGTGTGTGTGTGTGTGTGCGCGGTCGATATGACCTTGATCATTGTTGGAGCTGCATAATGGGCAATCATGCAGTTGTTTCAGTGTGCAGCCATTTGTGTGTGTGTGTGTGTGTGTGTGTGTGTGTGTGTGTGTGTGTGTGTGTGGATATGACCTTGATCATTGTTGGAGCTGCATAATGGGCAATCATGCAGTTGTTTCAGTGTGCAGCCATTTGTGTGTGTGTGTGTGTGTGTGTGTGTGTGTTCGTTCCTCACCTTCACCAGGGTGCTCTGGACTGGACAGTCTGCTGGAGTAGTCCACTGAGCAGGCGCTGTCAGGGCTGTGCTTGTCATGACAGTGGACCCCCCTCACACTTCTCCCCAGAACCCCAATGGTCTCCTTCACCTGATACTCACTAACCAATACAAACACAAAACACACATGCTGTGACATACTGAAAGCTTTGACAGACAACATCACACAATCTAATGGTGTTAGAAACATATACAGATAGATACAGACACAGATACAGAACAATTTGACCACAATCGGACTAGAGGCATCACTTGGCAGCCCTGGCCTACTGGTTAGCACTTCGGAGTTGTAACCGGAGGGTTGCCGGTTTGAACCCCGACCAGTAAGAACGGCTGAAGTGCCCCTGAGCAAGGCACCCAACTCCTCACTGCTCCCCGAGCGCCGCTGTAGCAGGCAGCTCACTGCGTCGGGATTAGTGTGTGCTTCACCTCACTATGTGTTCACTGTGTGCTGAGTGTGTTTCACTAATTCTCGGACTGGGATAAATGCAGAGACCAAATTTCCCTCACGGGATCAAAAGAGTATATATACTTATACTGTACTTATACTTGATAAACTGTAGAGAGATACAGACTGAGAAACACTGTTAAGAGTGCAAGAGCTCTTCTAGAGAGTCTGTGACGACTACACACAGACTGATGGATTGGCAGGTTTACTGGACAGTGGTGCTGTAATGTACATGTTGTGGTCTTTGCTCTCACCTGCCAGCCAAGCTGACCCGGTCATCACAGCCTTCTGGGTAGAGCACGACGGGCTCGATGTCGGACGTCTCCGAGGCCAGCCTGATGTACTGAGGACGAGGGTGGAGGTTCTGCCTCTCCTCCGTGTCCTCCCCCTGAGGGACATCAACAAGCACCACAAGATCAGCACAACGCATCTTAGTCTTGTTTCAGCACTCACTCACTTTACTCGTTTCAAGGCCTACACACACGGCCGGCAACGCAGTGGCGATTTATTGAAAAAAATGTAATAGAATCTATTGAAGTGAATGGAGCAACGCATACGGCAAGTGGAATGACGGCCGATTTTGATACGTCATAGAATAGAAAACAGCTGTCTGGTCAGTGTATCTCTACTGAATCGGTGGGTGATCGTGTCGTTAGTAGTATGTGTAGTAAAGCGATTAACAGAATTCCACCCTTGCGTTTTACTGTCGCATCGCCAGCCGTGTGTTGTGGGCTTTAGTCTCTGAAGATCTCTCAAATTCAATATAATCTGACAAAGAAGAGTAAACAGCTTTTAGCAAAGCTTTTAAGTGAGAACACAAAGCCAATAGTAAAAAGCATCTAAGGGAGAGTAGTAACACTTTAAAAAGCCATTTCCTTAAAAGCCTTTTACTTTCAGGACATGTTGCCTATGAATAATTTTTACTGTAAAAAGCCTTGAATGCTTTGGTAAAAGCACTGATTGATTGATTGATTGATTGATTGATGAGCAGAAGTAAGGCATGTACTGCTCCTCCTCTCTCTCACCCAGGCGTGGATGGTCTGCAGGCTGATGGTGCTGCCCAGCTGTTCCTCTGTGTGTCTCTCATGGATGGGGGTCTTGATGGGGGAGGGCGGCATGGCGAAGGACTCCAGCTGCCGCAGGTCCAGCATGGACTTGACCATCAGCTCCATGTTGCCGATGCGCCTGGACCAGCGCCGGCGGGGACGCGGCCCAGAGCCCGACCCCGAGCCGTCAGACGACACACCGCTCGTCTCGCTCCGCCGACTACCCTCCTGTCAGGTTACATTAGCACACACACACACACACACACACACACACACACACACACACACACACACACACAGAAAGCATTCAATAAACATACGTGCGTACACACACACATATTGACACAGTAAATGATGTGTGACAGAAAGTAACTGGTGTGTCACAAAATGAGTGAGGATAAACACTAAGAGTGTGAGGTGAGAGAAGAGTGTGCAGCTGAGGACGACATCTTGGTGCTGGTGTGATATCACATGATCTTGTTCTTGCACGCACCTTTTTGCCATCCCTGACGTAGGAATTGAGAGAGTTGTGCCTTTCCTCAGAGGAACCTAGTACACAACAAACAATAACAAAGACAGTGTCCAAAGTTAGACACCCCAAACAAAGGGCCACTGTAGTCCCCGCAGGACCTGTGAGAGGTAAACAACATTTGTTTCTCCTTAAACACATTCCTGGGCTTAATCAAATGTGCCTGATGCAGGAGAACTTGTACAAAGGTGTAGTAACACACTTCACAACTTTTATCAAATGCTCCAGGTACACACACACACACACACACACACACACACACACACACACACACACACACACACACACGTAGTATACATGCAAAAAAAAAAAAACACAACTAAAGCTCTTGTTATATAACTTGTGTGTAAGGTTGCTGTGGTTACCGTCCTCACCAGTGCTGCTACCAGAGGAGGTGAGTGGGTAGGCCAGCTCCTCCTCATCTTCCTCCTCGATACCCTCCTCCTCTTCCACCTCCTTGTCACTGTCAGAGGACATGGTGGCGATGGCAGGAGCACTATGTACTTCCCTCCGTGTGCTGGGTATAAACGGCAAGAGAAAGCATTGCAATATGTATTTGCTTCTGAATTGTTCAGTTTCTGTGTGTGTGTGCGTGTGTGCATGCGCATCGCAAGGCAGTGTGTGTCTTGTAGACTCAGTACCTGAGAGGGATGGGTTTGTGTGGAGGCGTCTTCTGAACCGGTTTGTTGCTGTTCTTGAGCTCAGAGAGGCGCTGTCTCATATTGATGGTCAACTCAGGGCTCAGGCGCCACACAAAGATACAACTAGACAAACACACACACACACAAAAAATGTACAGAATCATGACATTTAAAGCCAATATTTACAATATCCTGCATGGTAAGGGCAAAATATCTTTTAATGGTAAAGATAATGTAAACCTATTTTAAGAGTGTTGATAAGCTATTAGCACTCAAAGTATAAATGTATTGCAGCAAGCTACACTAAGGGTTTTCTGCTACACACTCAAATAGTTTGACACCCATTGAAAGTGAAGTGCCATACCTGTCTCCAGAGACTGTAATAAGGTGTTTACAGTCATTAGTGAACTTCATCCCAGTCACAATTTCTAAAAGAAACAACAATGACAGCAAATGAATAAGGCGAAGAACAATACTTTCCATATGATGTTTGAATCACTCAATTCAGTGGTAAAGCATGTCTATTGATATACATATGTGACTATTCCCTTATTACCGGAGTGTCCAAACATGGTGGCCACACACTCCCCGGTGTAGAAGTCAAAGATGCTGATGTTCTTGTCAGAGCAGCTGGTGGCCATGGCACAGCACAGAGAGAATGGTCAGTCAGTTAAGCCTGTCTGGACTTATGGGTCTGTTTGGACCACATGGTCAGTCAGTTAAGTTCTTACTCTGTCTGGACTTATGGCACAGCACAGAGAGAGAATGGTCAGTCAGTTAAGTTCTTACTCTGTCTGGACTTATGGCACAGCACAGAGAGAGAATGGTCAGTCAGTTACTGTCTGGACCTGTCTGGACCTTATGGTCTGGACATGGCACAGCACAGAGAGAGAAATGGTCAGTCAGTTAAGTTCTTCTGTCTGGACCTATGGCACAGCACAGAGAGAGAATGGTCAGTCAGTTAAGTTCTTACTCTGTCTGGACCTATGGCACAGCACAGAGAGAGAATGGTCAGTCAGTTAAGTTCTTACTCTGTCTGGACCTATGGCACAGCACAGAGAGAGAATGGTCAGTCAGTTAACTCTGTTCTTGGCACAGCACAGAGAGAGAATGGTCAGTCAGTTAAGTTCTTACTCTGTCTGGACCTATGGCACAGCACAGAGAGAGAATGGTCAGTCAGTTAAGTTCTTACTCTGTCTGGACCTATGGAATGGTCACAGTTAAGTTCTTACACCTATGGCACAGACAGAGAGAGAATGGTCAGTCAGTTAATGGCACAGCACAGAGAGAGAATGGTCAGTCAGTTAAGTTCGTATTCTGGGTTTCTGGTCATTTTAATGAATCTGTCTAAAAATATTTCAATCATAGTACAGCCGAACATGAAGATACAAAACATTACTGCACATAAGCTGACAGAGAATGTATGCACAACTTTAGGTCAACATTCGGACGCAGTGGCCTATATTCATCACAATGTACTCAGAGGTATAAATTTAGCTTTTAACGTGCATGAACTTGAAAACTGAGCATTTCTGGTGAGTGACTCAAGCTAAAGTCGACCTGCACCCAGCTGAACCCTCTGTACACATACATGAGTCAGCCCTGTCTCATGGTAAAGTCACTGAAAAACAAGCCGAATAACTACCTTAAGAAGAGTCCCATCTTCTCCTTGGGAGCCTTTATACAGCTTCTTCTGTTTGCCGTTGCTGATGTTAAAGATTCTACAGGGGCAGAACGTTTATAGTAGGTAATTTATACAAGTCGTTAATAGAAAGTTTACAGGAAGGAAAATCAGGGTTGGTTATGAATAAAATGTGGCAATCGATGCAGAACAGACAAGCCCTGACTGTGTTTAAAGGGACACCAGGCAACCTTTTCGTGTTAATTACTCATCTTCGTAAATCGGTATATGGTTAAATGACTCATTACAGGGCGAATGAATACTCTCTCGCCCGCCCCTACTGCCTGTAGGAAGAATATCCCGCTTGCAAGTTCAGTGTATCCTACCCGCCGACCGAAGCAGAATCAATTACATCCTGCATCCACAGCACAGAGGCAGGCTAACTAAACGCTAGCGATTGTTGCAAACGTGTGTATAATGGCAGAGCCGGCGAAAAAGCAGCGAAAACCCTTGACGGAAGATGCAAAGAAAAGGAAAAGAGCTTCAGACCGAGTGAAGGGGGAGTTTCGTAGAGAAAAAGCATCAGGCTTGCCTGGTGTCCCTTTAAAAAAGAGAGAGGTTGTGTTTACAGTAAAGAGAGAAGAAAGCCCTCAAACAAAGCTGCATAAAAAAGCAACAAGAGCACTTGTCCACTAGGGGTCACTGTAGCACAGGCCACTTTTTGCTTTGCCTGGTCGATGCCCAACCACTGAGCGAGAGTGGGCACCGCTGTGTGTGCCTGAGAGGAACTGGCAGAGACTGTGGGAGCGATCGACCATTCAGCCTCTCCAGGAGCTTATATAAGGCACAAAACAGAGTCTGTCTGGCCCTTTCAGAGCAGAAGAAATGGCCCCTTGCCCTTACTGAAACTATTCAAATGGCCTTGTTCAGTTAAAGGCACATTGACTCAGTGCACCCTGTAGGGATGATTCGGCTCCCTCTGAGTCCTTTGTTGCTACACATGTGCAGACAAAGCAGTGAAGGACAGCTGGTGTCAAGAAAAAGGTGATTTTTTTTGAAGAGGAGGAGAAAAAGAGAAGAGGACAACCTTCACAGAGAGCTGAGTCATCGTTACAAAGTGGTGAGATTTCTGAGTGCGCAGGTTTGAAGTCTGAAGGGTTTAGAGGACAAAGGAGTTCCACAGGAACGTGTTTAGGCTGTGAGTATGCTTCCTAGGAATGGGGTTCCTGTCAACGTTTTTTGCCACGGAGTTCAATGGTAAGTAAACAAAAGTAAACAAATGCACACACTCAACACACACACACATGGGCCACAGCATGTCGTGGGCCTTAGGATTATCCAAACAGAGCAGTAATCTCACCCTTGCATCTACACCACCTGAACACTAAGCTACTTCTACAAACACAAACACACACACACCCACACCCACACACACACACACACACACGTGTCTAATTCTAATTCTCATGCAGACAGACAAACAGCCGGCACAAGGGATGACACAGCCGGCACAAGGGGTAAGCACATGGACAGGCAGGCATTCCCCTACACAGACAGAACAAGACACTCGCACATCCCAGATAACACTGAATCCAGACACAGTCAGTTTGGGGACAGATTTTAGTGCAACACAGCCAAACAAACCCAACCATGCAACAATTTCACATATACAGACCCCCAAACAAACAAACCAAATCAATCAAATAATCAACTGTCTACCACAGACCGCCACCACACATACAAATATACAATCAGATTAAACAAACAAACAAACAAACAATCCAATCAAAACAGTGGGAGTAAACAAGGAGCTCACCTTATACTGCGGTCCTGGCAGCCGATGGCAGCGTATTTGTGGGTGGGATCGATGTCCATGTCATAGAGCGTAGTTTTCCTCACGATGTGATGGGTTCGCGTAAACACTGTCCCTTCATCGGTCTGTAGAAAAAGAAAAGACCAGACCACAATAGTATTATTACCAAGCCCAGTGTCTTACCCCTAGAATCTTCTTATCAGGAATATTTCAATAACTGGCTATGAGCTGTTCAATGAACTCAAACAGAATATCTTGAGTCCATTCTAGTTCCAGACTATTTAATGGGTCAATATAGAAGGGCTGCCAGTGAATGTCAATTGTTGAAACATTGAAAGGATCACACACACACTCTTTAAATATAGATAATGGGGTATTAGGCAAGAGTGTGGAAACGTTTCATGCAAATATGGGTATCACACACACACACACATATACACACAGAGTCAGAGAGCTTTCTGTGCCTTTAATTACTAAAACAAAAACAGAACGATGACCCAAAGTGCCATATCCAATTATTACATAACCGGTCCACTATCCTGTTCTCAAACTCATTAATCTTCAATTCGAACAGATCTCCTGCTGGAGATTACGTATGGATTATACACGTGTAGACTAGCATCTCTCTCACACACACACACACACACACACACACACACACACACACACACACACACAAGCTACAGACTGGGAGCCCAAGACAGTGCGGTTCTCAAGGCACCAGAAGAAGCCTCGGAATGATAATAACACGCTTGCCTGAGGACCGGAGCGGACTGGAAACTGAGCAGGTCAGCAACATCTGGACCGTTGCATCGTACGATGAAAAATGAAAACCTATCTTTCAGCACTTTTTGGAGAGGCGCGTTTCAAGGGGGTTAACTTTTCATCACGCTGTATCGATCCAACCAAGGATCAGTTCTGCCCTGCCCTCTATGAAATCTATGCAAACATATTTCCCCCCCTAATACCAACCTAGCCCTTATTAACAAGGCCAAACTGCTGATTCCTACAATACACAAGGTTAGGCATAGCAGGGTAATCTATTTTGTAATGGGCTGTTTTGGCGTTCAGCTGCTAAAACCAGGGCTTAGTGGAGAGGAGGCACACTGAGAAGTCAGGTAGCCCGACTGGAGAGCACCGTAAGCAGGGGGAGCCTCGGCTAAATCCCTGCTGGATTTCCCACGGGCTTTTGCAATGGAGCTCAACAGTGTTTGTTTGTTGTTATAGTTTTGGGGAGGGTTTAAAATGCTAGTGAATGAGGTTTGGTGAAATGTGTGTGTGTGTGTGTGTGTGTGTGTGTGTGTGTGAATGAGTGAGAAAGAGAGAGACACTGGGTGACTGGAATTGTATAAAAAAATAACACATTGACAGAGGGGAATAGAATGTGTGTGTGATGTATAGTGTTTTGGTTGTGAGTGTGTGTGAGAGAGTGTTATTATGTGTGTGTGCCTGCGTATGTCTGTAGTACAGGATTTATGGTCAAGCCAAATGTATGGGCAAGCCCATGTCAGTATCTTTAACAACCTCAGACTTTAAGCACATTTTAGGGGTCAGGCCTAAACCAACAGCCCTCTGACTTCCGACCCTGCATGAAGCCCAGTGTGATTCTTCGACGAGCCGTCCGAGTCTGGCCCTGCACCACAGAGGCCCAGAGAAACCTCTCAGTGGCTTAATGAAGAACAACATGTTCAAACTCCAGCACTCTGCTAATGAGCTAATCTGGCAGTACACAGAGAAACAGCCAGGAGGCATTCCCAGGCCCTAATCCTGGAGAGAAAACAAATACTCAGAAATGCTGCAAAAAAAAAACAAAGAAAATCAGAGGTGTGTTCAAATTCGGCAAACATTTGTTGTGTTTTCTCCGAACAGTTCAATTTCAACGATTCGGTGTCAACATTTCATTGTAAAGGTAATTGCATTGTTGCCTTCGTCAAGCTGACGTCCAGCTTCACTGTATGTTCGCGAAGAACTACCTCCTCAGACTGTTTGCGAGTGTTTGCAAACGTTCGCAAAAAAACAAAACCAGTGATGTTGAACTGATGT
>NC_063207.1:11427775-11620275 GCF_017589495.1 Alosa alosa | reverse complement strand
GAAAAGAAAAATCAATAGCTCTCTCTCGGTCATATGAAGAAGAAGAAGAAGAAGAAGAAGAAGAAGAAGAAGAAGAAGAAACAGCTGTGTTTTTCCTTTTGACCTCCAGACTCAAAATTTGCTGGAAAGAATACAAAAAGTCCCATCTGAGATGCACTCTCTTGGATAAAGACCGACCCCCTCCTTTTAGAGCACTTTGTGCATGAAAAATGCACTATATAAATACTTAATACTTTCAGTGAATGCAGATCCCTCTCTCCCTCAGTCTAGTCTGGTTCCTGACAGCGGGCAGCAGAGTGAACAGACTAGCTCTGACAAATGCTTTATTTCTGACCACAACTATGTTCTTGACCTCCAAGAGGAACCAAGAGATGGTTCCCTCTATCCTTTTACTTCTGTTTCAACTAATATTGTCCTATTAGATGTAGATTGTCCAGTACTAAGAACTACCACATGCAGCCTCTTAGTGCAGATCGACAGACCACGGCTACCTCCTTCAGCACACACAGGATGAGCCTGACACTGGTCAGCGGATGATCAGGCTGTCGGGCCTGTCGTCACTCACGTTGCTGATGAGGTTGCGGCTGAGACTGGCGTTGTGGGTGTCTGTGTTCCACTGGCGGACCGTGTTGTCCGAAGAGCAGGTGAGGAAGGAGCCGAGGGGCAAACATGGCTGCTCACCCTCTCTGGGTTCCGGATACATCTGAGGACACATGAGGATAAACATCCCATAAACATACAGTATATATGTAACGGAGGCGAACTGAGCTAGCATGCTAGTTGCCCGTGTTAATCCTCCCACCCCTTACCTTAAGAACGCTTCTAACCGCTGAGTTGGAAGCCTGGGCTTTTAGCTCAGAGGTTAGAGCGTTCGACAACCCATGCTGGTGTGTGTTGAGGTGGAGGGTTCGAGGACCGTGAGCGGCGGACGAATTACGACCTCTGTTGCATATACAAACTAACATACTGATACCCGTAATGTCATGTACTAATGTACTACTAATGTACACTGATATTACATTCAACATAATTATGTAACATTCAACACTATATCAAAGTGGACATTTCTCAGTAAAACACTTCTAGAATATACTGTACCATAATGTTTTTCTACTCTGGTAAAAAGGATAGATAGATAGATAGATACTTTATTGATCCTCAAGGGGAAATTCAAGAATTATGAGCTACTGTAAGGTGTGAATTCAGAGAGGCCCGTAAATGCCACAGAGCTCCATAGGATCTATAATTTATCATAAAATGTAGGTCATATGTGGAAAACAAGTGTGATCAGGTTGGGGGAAACGAGGAAAATCCACGAGGAACCAGTGGCCAATGACATGTATAATATATCATCTAGGCCAAGTAACTGGGCTAACTCTTCCCTTCAACCCTCTCTGCATGAGTAACATAACCAGGTCATAAACATGTCCTGAGCATGTTATAGCAGTAGCCATGTTCCATCATTAGTTTAGCCACCACACCCATCAGTGGCCAGTCATATCTTAGTGTATAATACATGTTATAGATTAGTTTTACGAATGTTTTTGTTCAAGTTGGTTAATTAGTACAGATCATTTATGGCACCTAAACGTCTAAAGGCTGTTAAAACAATTAAAGATAATGGCAATACACCTCTGCAATGACACGCCACAGTAACCAGTAACTGGATCTTGCTAATAGATAGATAGATAGATAGATACTTTATTGATCCCCAGGGGAAATTCAAGTTAACCTTGTGTCAAGCAAACACCATCAACTCATTGACATACATTTGTCATTCTTCCCTTACCCTCTACATCTCCCTCTCACACACACACACACACACACCCTCTGACCTCTAACACCTCTGTGCCAGACACCGTTCTGCCCTGGGAGGGCCTGGGGAGTTACCCATGGAGTTGCACCAATTTCCAGGAGTCTCCCACCTCCAGGGCAGATGTGATAACTGGGGCATGCACTTTCACATTCTTCACTAGTCCTGTAGGCAGCCAGGCTCTTGTGAATTCACCCCATGAAATCGGCCTCCCACCTGCACCCTCCCACACACACATATCAGCAGTGGGTCAGACGAGTGTGTCCTACCTCCACGCTCCACACGCACGCGGAGTGGTACATGGCCGAGTAGACCTTGCCTACTTTCCTCAGATCCCTGACGTCCCACACGTACAGGCTGTGGTCGTTGTACACGCACGAGAGCCAGCGGTTTGTCGGGTCATATGACACGGCCACCGTGTCCGGGTACCGCGCGTCCGTCTTGTAGGAGAACAGGTGGCTGATGGGAAAATGGGAAAAAAAAAAATATAGATTTTGAGCTGAACATTCAACCTATTTACATTTTCTCACACTCAATAACTGTCAAATTTGACATGAAATTATGTTGAAATTAAATTATAATGAAATCGCTGTTATCTCGCTTTAAATAAATGGAAGGTTTGCATTGCAAAACATACTGCATTTTGTTGTCTTTGTACTTGTACTCTGCACAATGACAATAAAGTTGAATCTAATCTAACTGGACAATTCGATGTAAAATGCGGAGTAATTACTAGTGGTGAGGTACCCGAGTAGGGGGATGTCCTGGGATATTGCCTCTCATGGATGTCTCTCGTCTCCTCAGATATTAATAAATAGTTTGACCGGATCTAACTGTTGACTGTATAATATACAACATTTCACAAACAGAAATAGCAACTGTGTACTGCCCCTGGATACAAATGACTAATGAAGTGGGCATTATGTTGATGGCACAGTTCCATGATGCCTAAAAGGGACTGTAACTAAGTGTCGGTGTCTAATGTTCTCACTAAACCAAACAAAGTCAATAGCTGTTAAATAAGAGGACTGCAACATTGTGAGCCGTCTCTTGTTAAATAGCTGCACAACTGCACTGAAGGTTCAGCTGGCTTGCAATTGCAGATGGAATGTTTCTGTGGGACACTAAAATCCGTCTGCAGCTGAGAAGCTTGACCATGTTATGTCAAACACTCTCTGGCATGCACTGACCTGACACACACACAAACACACACAAACAATCACTCCACACAGATACACACAAGCACGAAGGCCTGTCACACACACACACACACACACACACACACACACACACACACACACACACACACACACACACACAGACAGACACAGACAGACACACAGACAGACAACAAAAGAAAAGATCCAAACAAAACTATCTGCATATTTATGAGCAGTGCTTGCATGTTCCTGTCAAGCAGACATTTTATGAAGGACCTCTTGAGGAAAACAAGTCAAGCCAAACCCACAGATGGACCTGCATACAGCACATGCCCAGGCTACAGATTCATACAGAAATGCATAACCCAAGCACATCTACAAAAGGAAGCATGTGAGAGAGAGAGAGAGAGAGAGAGAGAGAGAGAGAGAGAGAGACAAAGAGAGAGAGAGAGAGAGAGAGAAGGAGAGGGAGGAAATTGCTTTTCTTTCCTGACAGGGCTCTGAAAAGCCTTTTTTTGCATATGCATGATGGCATAAGATGTGAGCTGGATAGCATGCAGCCCACTCCGGGTTCAGTCAGGAGCGCTGTCTCAGCACTGGCCAGAGACACAAGGCCGCTCTGGGCTACAATGGAGCCATGTCATTGCCAGTGTATAATCTCTGTGACATTTTGAGTGGATTGCCACAACATTGATAAAAGCAATTTGAAAACACTTCAATCACGGCGGTCCTTGCAAACCTTTGGCCTTCCATGCACTGCATATTTCATAACACCAGCATAACACGTACCTGAGTAAAGTACGTTCCATGAGGGCCTTTAAAAGGAGCTAAACAGGATCTAGCTGTATGTATATAACATACTAAATTAGGTCTCCGTTTTCACCGTGAGTCAGCAGAAGTGGTCAGGCCTGTTTCACCTGCCTTAATCTTTCATCACCGGCAACAGCAAAGGAGCATGAAGGGACATCATCTTTCATGTACTCCTCACCGGAAGTCTTATTATGGCAGAGGTGCTCCATTGAAATGGGACATTCTAGCGGTCATTATTTCTTGGGAAGGACACTGTGCCTGCTGTCAAGTTTGTGCTTGGAACATTCATTCAAAGTGAAAAGCAGGCGGTTGATCAGCTGTGTTCTAAAGAATGTTTGATTCAGAGCTCAGAAAAGCCACAACGAAGGTGTGTAAAGAAACATATCATGGGGAGTTTATTTTTTAGTTTTGGCACACTAATGTATAAAACTCGGTCATTATGGAAAAATAGTCCCTTTAATCAAGACATAATGGAACTACAGCTCGTTTTCTTAGTGAAGAAGGTTGGTGGTTCCAGGGTATGATTACACTGCAGTCGTAGCACCTTCTCCACCACTGTGTATTTCATTGAGCAGCTCAAACATTCCCCAACGGCATTCTTTGTTAGAAAACTAAACTATGTTTGGCAGCTACTTTTACGCTACTGAGAGATTTCACAACTGACAACTGATTTTGTAACTGGAACCACACGAGGCAGTACTACAAAACATCCACTCCATTAATTAATTTTTTACAAAGCATCCATCCCATGTGTTTACTATACACAGGACTTAAAGCAAGCAAGGAATATTTCTGTGCCGGAAGTTAGATAAGACATTTTTGAAGCTGTACAAAGTCATTTATAACTGCCTAATTTCAAATCTTTATCAGCCGGGCGATGTCTGAATTCAGGCACAGTGCCTGAAAACTTTAAACCCTGTATGCCAGGTGTGTCTTTGTGTGTGTGTTTTGTGTGTGTGTGTGTGTGTGTGTGTGTGTGTGTGTGTGTGTGTGTGTGTGTGTGTTGATTAATACGTGCAGTGGCCTCACCTGGCCTCCACTACGGTGGCGATGTCGGTGCCCAGGCTGTGCGGTCGGGGAAGCGTGCAGATGAAGTGCAGGTTGATGGGGCTGAAGGCCCGCACTGTCCCGTCGGCACAGCCGCAGAAGATCAGGTCCTCTGTCACCGACAGAGACGTGGCCATGGTGGTCTGGAGTGAGATAGAGAGAAAAAGAAAGAGAGAGAGAGAGAGAGAAGAGAGAGAGAGGAGAGAGATAGAGAGAAAAAGAAACAAAGAGAAAAAGAGAGCGAGTGAGAGAGAGAGAAAGAAAGAGAGAGAGAGAAATGAATCAGTATAATTTTACAGCACGTAATGCCACCAGCTAACCATGGAATGTGGATCCCGGTGAGTGGGAGGTGAGCTCATGAGATTGAGATGTGCTTCCCAGTGCCCCACAGGTCTCCAGGCCATCTCCTTTCCTGCCAAAGACCCATTAGCATTTCAAAGAACAACTTTGTCTCTAGTGAGTGAGAAAAAAAAATAACGAGAGAAACCCCCATCACACATTTCACACAGGTAGAGAAGGGTGTGAGGCAGTGAAGACTTATTCAAGTGAAAAGGTGGCAGTGGTGAGTGGTGTGTGATCACAGTCATTTGTGCGATGATCCAAAATTTTGTCACCGCTTTTAGGATAAAGTACAGAGTGAGATTTCATTTCATAAGCTCCTTTGAGATCAAGGGGAGCAGGTCTCCGTGCCTCGGTATGGGTGCCATTTATCCATGCAAGAATGTCACATGCTTCAATTTTTTTTCACATTCTCCTCCAGACCCTTTAGCTGTTTTCAATCAAAAACATTTTTGAACATTGCTGGTCAACGGAAAAGGCAGGCGTGAAGATGACCTGCACAATAGACAATTATCAGGGTGGAAACTGATTTAACTTTACGGAAGAACAACTTCATTTAAGAAGAGTGATTGCCACTCATTATCTAGCTGTTTAATCCAATCAACCCAGAGCCTCAACCTTTAAGCACAAAGTTAGCAGTAAATATGAGGCAGTATGTATGATGGGTAGGAATCAATTTTGGGTCAGGTTATTTTTTTTTCTGTCCTTGTTGTTGATGATCAAATCATGAACCGGAATGTCATACTCTTGTAGCCAATGAGGCGTGAGACAGAGAGTCCTTTGTCTCCCTCCATCTTTCTCTCTCCCTCTCCCTTGTTCTTGCTCCCTGTCTCTTGACCGGATTGTGAGGGGGGTGCCCACCTGCTTTGACTCCCAGTTTGACTTTCTCACCCATTATCTAGATCTTCTCTGGATCACGGATCAGGTTGGACAAAGGTCATTAAAATCTTCAGCAGAGTCACACACTCTCTTCACTAACCTGGAGGGAACAACAAAAGTTGTGTTGCATTTATTTTTGGCCCTTTTTATTCTAGTCCATTTAAAAGGTTCTCAGTCTGCACATAGACCCAAAATGGAAGCAGGGTTCTGTGGTTATGAATAAATCATCACAGCCATCCTCCACCAGATGCCAGTTAAACGTAGTTCTCTAAACATACAGCTTAGCAGAAACAAAGTGAAGTGCAAATGAAGCCACCATGAAAATGGACTCCATATCCCACTGGCCACTGAGAAACATCCACAGACTAAATACAGTGTGAAGACGATGTGATTGACAGAGTGAGTGGGGACTGGGTGATGAAATGCCTTAGCCTATGATGATTAGCATAACGATGACCTCTGACATCAAACACCCGATGGAGTGGACAGGTGGGCGTGATTGACAGTGGTGCTCTGGAGTGTCCAGCCAATGAACAGTGGCACTGGTGGGAGGGTGGTGGTGTGGACACCCAGCTTTAAGATGGGACACTGAGACGACAACTGCAGCACAGACAAGCGACTTACTGTGATGCTGTCATTTTTCTGGACAGTGTGTAAGGAGAGAAGAAGCAGAACACACTAATATTAGACAGCGGTATGGGAAGATTAACACGTGCACAGCTTCACACACACACACACACACACACACACACACACACTTGCCAGGCGGGCTAAAAATGACACAGACACAGCAGGGCCTCCCTGCACGCGAGACAGCTGGGAATCGGGCATGCCAAACATTTAGCCAGCAAAGCCCATGGGATGAGCCAGAGGTACTTCTACTATAGACAACAAAAACAAAACGAGTCCTCGATCCGGGCATAGCCTTTAATGATGCACAATCACTGAGGAAAATACTGCTTCTGCGTTCTGTCCGCTGAAACGTAGGGACACATTTATTTTCAGTGTGAACAATTCTGTAACAGGATCTCTGGTGGAGCACCTTGACGTACAGTATCAGGATACTCTGATCTACTACCACAGGCCACACCCCTGGGCGGGGACCCTTTAAACTATGGTGCTCGACCTCAACAATCTCTTAATCCGGAGAGGAAAACAACACCAATGAGGCTGCAGCTGTTCAGGTAGACAAATAAGCTTTAGAGCGGTCAAGGCATTGTCTCTGCCTGGTGCATCTGTTGCTAATAAAGAGGTAAAGTGTATCTTCGTCATGGTATGGCTAAATGCCAACATATTTATCCGAGGACTGGTCAAACTCACCCGCAGCTCGACCCATTTGTCCAGCAGCCGCTTGTCGTTGAACTCGCACAGCAGGCCCGAGGTGGTGATGCAGAAGGTGCTGTCGGCCTTGCGGCCCTTCCCGCATGCCACGTCGCTGAAAAAGTTGTTGCGCAGCTCGCCCAGCAGACCTGAGCGGCCCAGCAGGGGCACCGTGGCGTTCACCTGGGGGCAAGAGACAAGAGGGGCAGCTCTTTATCGTCTCCCTCAGTAAGATCTGTCAAACACCACAAGTGACATTCTAACACCTTCGAATGAAGGGGAAAATAACAATCCACAATTAACAGAATGAAAACATTAAATAATCATCTCTAAACGTCTGTTCCATTTGTAAATAATAAATGGGAGACAAATTGCTCTGTAACTTTCGTGCATAAATGGACTTAAAGAGGCCTCATGAAATTGCTGGGGGACAATAAAATCTGTGGAAATGATATACTGGTTTGATGAATAGCACTGATAGCAACTACTGTAATCGTGCAATTGCTGTGGGCAGGTCATCATTCAGAATGATTCTGTGGTCCCACTTGCTACTATAAGTAGGGATGCCTCTTTTTAACAAGGCAATCCAACGAGAAACGAGCCATTCTAGAATCAAGGACATTTCATGACAAATGCAGGAAAGCTACAAATGATGAGTAAGAACCTCTGCTGTGGAATACAGTGTTGAGCTTCTGGTTTCTCACGGCAAATGAGATGCCAATAACGCTGGAATCACCCACAATGCAGTGCGATTCGAACAGAATTGAGCTGACATGAGGGCGTGAGGGTTGGTGGAACTTTAATCATTTGCATTTTGCATCTGTGCAATTCCCTCAACACACTTACCCTGACCACGAATTGAACTGAATCTACAACTGGCTCAGCATGTTTTTCACCGCATTCAAACCCCTAAGGACACGTGGCTTTGGATGAGACTCTGAGATCGATACACAGCGGACATTGAATTTCCCCACAAGAGCTAGAAAAATGTGGCTTGTGGCAGGAGGGATTTGGGTCGCTGGTTGAGGGAATGTGTTCTTCTAGCATACAGACCTTGGAGGACTTGGTGTGATCCAGGTACCAGAACTTGATGTGTCGGTTCCCTGCCGTGACAAAGTAGGAGCTGTCATCGGAGAAGGACACCGCCGCCACCTTGCTGGACACTTTGTTGGCGGCCACCACCACGTTTTTCTAGAAGGATTTGTGGTTTGGACAGGTGGGGAGGGAGAAGGAAAGAGGTACAAATTATTTCTAGCATTTATCTAGTCAGCATTTCCTGTGTGGTGCGTCCTGGGTTTGTCGATATAAAAAAGGGAGAAGAGCTCAGAATAGACCCTTAACAGATAAGAGAGGCCTGTTGGAGATAGACTTTATGGTTCTTCAGTTTTTCACTACGGCAAAGGTATTCCTTTCTGCTACCGTTACTCTTCATGTCCTTATATCATTTGCTCATACAAGCAAAACAAGACCTCAACATCTACATGTATTCATTGAACAGACACTTTTAACCAAAATGACAGATCGTTACAGTACAGGAACACATTTCCATCAGCGCTCTCTGGGTGTGGACCCTGTGACCTTTGGCCCATCGCGTTGTCAGCATTTCCTTCTACCACACAGAGCTCTAGAGGAAGGAGCCTTTAGTCACCTTCCAGGCCCAGACGTTGACGATCATGTCGTGCTGGTAGCCCAGCTGGCCCAGATGTACTTGCTGGGTGGGGGGGAAGGCCATGAGCCACGCGTACTGATACTCCTGAAGCTTCGGCCACCTAGATCCAGCTCCACCGCGTCCCACACCCGGACCGCCGGCATGTGCCCGCTCTGGACCCAAACAGAGACCCAGAGAGGGGGATGTTAGGGAATATGTCAGTGTTTTAGTTCCCCTAACGCTAATGTTTTTATTTTTTTAATAGTGTTCTGGATGGGTGCTGTGTTGAGTTACATTTGGACAAAGTAGAGAAAGAGGAAGAGACATAGAAAGAGAGAGAGAGAGAATACTGTGTGTGTATGTATGTGAGCAACCCAGAGACCATGAGCCAGAGACAGACAGCATCACAGACAGATCAGTAATACCATTAATCTATGCAAAGCACAAATGAGTGATATTCAAACTGCAAGCATGACACCATAGCTACAGAGACGCACCGAGACACCAGTGTTCTCTTCACACAAACACGTCTGGAAACCGAGGCGGCCAAGCGACAGTTCGATTAAAGCCTTTAACCCCCTTATGCAACTCGATGGAGCACCCAAGATCAAGGGTGACAAAATGAGGACGTGCCTGGATTTAGTGCAGAACATCACCACAAGAACACAGGGCGCCTCAACTGCTCTCATGCAGGTGGATCTAAAAACAAACCCACAGTATTCAATACACACCTCCCTCATAGAGACCTAAAATGAAAACTCTTCAGTGGCTTTCTCTCAGCACATAAGTGGCTTTCTCTCAGCACATAAGTCATCCATGGCAGCACTAGCTAGCCATGAAAAGACTTTGCTGTGCGGGGCTGTTGTTTTCCCTGGGGTTTATTTATATTGGACAGGCGTGTGTCTGCGGTGGAGCTTGCCCATGCAGAGCGGCGTGGAGAGGTGCAGGGCCACGGGAGAGGTGGAGGAGGCTGGCAGTGGCGAAGGAGCGGTGTGTGTGTGTGTGTGTGTGTGTGTGTGTGTGTGTGTGTGTGTGTGTGTGTGATGAGGTGGAGGCTGGCAGTGGTGGAGGCGCGGTGTGTGTGTGTGTGTGTGTGTGTGTGTGTGTGTGTGTGTGTGAGGTGGAGCTGGTGGTGGAGGAAGAAGGTGTGTGTGTGTGTATGTGTGTTGTGTGTGTGTGTGAGGTGTGGCAGTGTGTGTGTGTGTGTGTGTGTGTGTGTGTGTGTGTGTGTGTGTGTGTGTGTGAGGTGGAGGCTGGCAGTGGTGGAGGAGCGGTGTGTGTGTGTGTGAGGTGGAGGCTGGCAGTGGTGGGGAGCGGTGTGTGTGTGTGTGTGTGTGTGTGTGTGAGGTGGAAGTGGCAGTGGCTGAGGAAGCAGTGTGTGTGTGTGTGTGTGTATGAGGTGGAGAGCTGTAGTGAGTGGAGGTGGTGTGTGTGTGTGTGTGGCTAATGTGTGTGTACTGTGTGTGTGTATATATGTGTGTGTGTGTAAGTGGAGAGCTGGCAGTAGCTGAGGCAGTGTGTGTGTGTGTGTGTGTGTGTGTGTGTGTGTGTGTGAGGTGGAGGCTGGCAGTGGTGGAGGAGCTGTGTGTGTGTGTGTGTGTGTGTGTGTGTGTGAGGTGGAGGCTGGCAGTGGTGGAGGAGCGGTGTGTGTGTGTGTGTGTGTGTGTGTGTGTGAGGAGGCTGGCAGTGGTGGAGGAGTGGTGTGTGTGTGTGTGTGTGTGTGTGTGTGTGTGTGTGTGTGTGTGTGTGTGTGTGTGTGTGTGTGTGTGTGTGTGTGTGAGGTGGAGGCTGGCAGTGGCTGAGGAGCGTGTGTGTGTGTGTGTGTGTGTGTGTGTGTGTGTGTATGAGGTGGAGGCTGGCAGTGGTGGAGGAGTGGTGTGTGTGTGTGTGTGTGTGTGTGTGTGTGTGTGTGAGAGTGGAAGAGCTGGCAGTGGTGGAGGAAGCGGTGTGTGTGTGAGTGGGAGAGCTGGCAGTGGTGGAGGAGCAGTGTGTGTGTGTGTGTGTGTGTGTGTGAGGCTGGCAGTGGCCCGGGGGTGTGTCATCGCGCAGAAGGCTTGAGGAGTGTGTGTGTTTGGGTGTGTGTGTGTGTGTGTGTGTGTGTGTGTGTGTGTGTGTGTGTGTGTGTGTGGGTGGAGGCTGGCAGTGGCGGGGGTGTCATCGCGCACTCCGGGGGCAGCGGAGCTAATAAGAAACAAACAGGGATCGTGGAACAGGCGACAGCTGCTGATCCTCTGAGCTGACGGGGTTTACACACTGAAGCAGGGAGTGGGGCTGGCTGGCAAAGGACTCCCCGTGTGTGTGTGTGTGTGTGTGTGTGTGTGTGTGTGTGTGTGTGTGTGTGTGAGTGTGTGTGCGAGAGAGAGAGAGAGAGAGAGAGAGTCAAAGGGATGGAGGGAGGAGGGGTGGCACTGGGGTAAAAGCCACCCGCTGGGTCCCTTCTGCCCCCATCTCACTCTCTTCTTTTTCTCTGACTCTCCTCTCCTTTTCTCTTTTGGCTTTTCAGCTCCCCCTCTCCGCCTGTCACCAGAACCAGACGGTGCCCTTTTCTGTCTGAGACTGCCTTACAAATCCCTGGCTTTCTAACTCCTTTCACCCTCTTCTCTCTCCTCTCTCTCTCTCCTTCTCTCGTTTCTCGCCTCCGTTCACCTCTCTCTGACAGCAGACGGGAGAGTCTGTGTGTGTGTAGCACTACCCCCCCCACCGGCCCCGCGCGCAACCATGGCAACCGTGGTAAGCTCACACATACACTCACACTTCGCAGTCGCGCACTTGACTAATATGCCAGCACCATAACGGAAAAGGATTAGCCTGCCTCTCTCCGCGGGATATGCCACTAGTAAGAAGGGCTCGAGAACGATCAACATGAAGGTAGAGAAAGACAGAGTGATGGGGAGAGATGGGAAGATGGCCATGCCGCCCGCCCCCACGCCTCCACAATCACGCCAGCTACAGGGATTCACTAACGAGCACAATCAAAACACTCCACAAATGTGTAGCAACAGACTCAGCTAGGAGCACAGGTGACACCATGGTGTACCAATCTCCTCGTGACATGCAGGATTCTGTCTATGCGGCAGTTTGCAATTTAAACTGATGTTTTGAGCTGGATTACAAAGACTCTTTAAACACAGTGTTGATGGGATTACAGAGGATTTGCTACATACATAGCAAGGCGTGGCATAGGAAACATATCTGCATGAGAGGAGCGGGTTCAATCACAGTTGATTGTTAAAAATCTTTGTTGATGGTTAGTTGCTAAGAAACTCTTGAGAGGAGCAATTACTGATCTAGAATCAGCACTTTGGTGTGTCAGTGTTCTATTATTATTCTACACTGATATTATATAACCCCATGATAGGAATGGAGGGAATAGGCACTATTAAGGAGATGACCTCATCCTAGACCCTAGACCACTAATATAGAATTGTTTTACAGAATCGTATTTGTGTTTATTCGGCTGTTGTACGGACTCCCAGTGTGTAGGTCCTGTCTCAGGCAGGACCGTGAACAACCAGTTGAGCCCCTGCACATGAGCGATGTTTACCATGTGTGAGCGCTGACGTCTAAATGTTAGAAAGGTCAATGCTCCCGGCCAAGTGCTCAAGGCTGGACTTGCATCCAAACACCTCACAGCACACGACACTGAAGGATTTGGAGACTCACCTCGCCAGTGACCATGTATTTGCCATCCGGAGAGAAGGATAGAGTGGTGATAGTTTTCCTGTGAGAAGAGAGATGGAGAGAGAGAGAGAGGGAGAGAGAGAGAGATGCGGGAAAGGGAAGAGGAAGAGGAAGTATTGAGAGTGCAGCTGAAGTGAATGCATCCTGCCCTCTCTCCACCAGCTTCCTGTCTACTCCTCAATCACAATGGCCTGCACTCAAATCCAGCGTGACCTAGAAATGTGCTCGCTGGCTTACAGGAAAAGAGCTCTTTTGTCTTCTAAGAGTCTCCCGTACAGCAACCAGTGACTGATGGTTATGTCCATGTACATTAGCAAGAATATCACAAACTATTAAGTATTGAGGTAGTTCAGTTCTCTGTATTGAGGCCTTTTATCAAGGTGAGACATCCTCTGGAGACATTACCTAACCAGTGTCCCCATGACACAATGAGCCTTTAGTCAGCACATACTGTATCACTCTGTCTGTATTGAAAAAACATGTTCTAGCATGTCAACAGTTTCGGCCTTGCTTAATGACTGGCAACGAAAATACAAAAAGTAAACAAACTGAACTCTAGGCTGTTTGTCTGTGACTGTTCTGGCCTGCCAAAAGCTCACTGGAACCTTAACCAATCTCATAATCGCTACTTTGGAAAACTATCTGATTAACTTAAGTACTGTAACACCGAAACATGGAAAAGCAGGCTCCATTTGCTTTACGGTGGAGAATAGACATATATGTAGGCCTACATCGGAGGTAACTCCTGTTATGCTACGCATTTCCCACAAGCTCTACAGTTTCCTGAATCTCCTCTACCCCTCCAATCGCACATGGGTATCGGAGATCCCAATTAGTCAGGGCTGAGCCAAACAGTTGTCAAACAGGTGGTCCAGACCCAGGCATCGCTGCAGCTGAGGGGGCATAGAGTTGGGACAGCGTTAGGGGCCGAGGGACAGCTGTGGCTAGGCTTTCAGGGTGGAGCTGGCAGACCCCATAATCACAGAGCTCTTTGGTGTTCGATTAGAAGGAGGTGATAATGAGCAGGCTTGGGAGGTCTGTGTCAATTATGCAGCTGGCTGAAGACCAAAGGGGCAGGCTATCATATGACAACACAATAACAGGGTTAAATTTAACACTGAGGCATAAGGTATGAGCTACAGTACACCAGGCGCGTAACTGAAGCGTTCCGTTCGCAAAGCGTAAAATCTATTTTAAAAGATTGGTCTTTTTTTTCGAATGTATGCGCCGCTATCACGTCTGGTGAAGCTACTTCCATTGATTATAGTGGCAACTAATTGTTGCAGCAGACGCTTCGCGAACGGAACGCTTCAGTTATGCGCCTGGTGTAGTAGTGTATAGCTCATACCTTAGAGTAACAAGTTGGTATAAATGATGTAGCTAAATTAATAGGCAATGTAGCATGGTGTATCATCTAAACTGTTGAACATATGAGGTAGGAATTACTTTTATTACAAATTATATATGGTACTTCTGAGGTCACTGTATATTTTTTGGATAAATGATTAGGTTAGTAATAGTATTTATGATGTGGTTTGTTTTACATTGCTTCCAGAAAATGGAGAGAAATTCAAATTGTACCTGAAGCTGTTGACGATGTGATGCTGCTTGTTCTTTTTAGGGTTCAACAACACCACGACGCATCTGAGAGAGAGAGAGAGAGAGGCACAGTTTTGAAAATTTGCTCAAGAGAGATGCAGCCCGTTTTTAATATCCAGTAATATTTCAACAGGGAGTTGACACAATAGCTGACAGGAACAGGAGAAAATACAGCATGCAATATCCGCAGCAGCTTTAGCCGCTGCCGTTGCCATCATCATAACTAACATCATAACAGAGGGGTCGTTTGGCTGAGTGATTCTCAAGAGCCTCCCAGTTATACAGCCATTTCCATGCAGGCGGCTCTGTAAGGGTGAGATTGTGTGTGTGTGTGTGTGTTCTTTGTTTTAATCTTCAAACAGGGGGGAAATCTCCACGATCCCCCTGAAAGGACCATAAACATACTGGGGCTTTCATCAGGTTAAATGGCTGTGAGTAGTGCACACGGGGTGTCATTTAGGTCCATCACTGGGGCGGAGTGCCACAGCACTCTGAGCAGTCTAGGAAAGGATGATACTCCAGGCAGGAACAAAGCAACATTCTCCCTCAACGAGAATGGCCTTGCATTTGTTTTAAACTAAAATATATAATTGGTCTTTGTGACATGTGCTTATGAAGTTGTGTTTATGTAGTTCATGGTCTGAAGATGTAATTCCATTCATACATAACTTATCGAGAAAGTCATCTGAGGCTGATGGAGAACGATTTAAGGCCCTAATTTAAATGTCAGGCTAAGCGAAAAATCGGGCAACACAGTGTCTGATGCGTGAATTATATTGATCATGTGGCAAGTGGGAACATTAAACTGACTCATAGGATCTTGGAGGGATCTCTTGAGTTTCATTCTGTTACTAAGCAACTAAACTTTGACCAGATCAAAATAGGTTCTGTTGACAGGTGAATGTGTGTGTGTGTGTGTGTGTGTGTGTGTTGTGTGTAAAAGAGGTAAGATGTTGCATAGATTGAGAGGAGGATCACCTGAAATACACACAAACACACCCTCTCTAACACAAAGAAGAGAGCCAAGAAAGAAGAGAGCCAAGAAATAAAGAAACAGCCAAGAAATACCCCTCCCACGCCAGGGAAACAGACCCCCACACGCACACACGCACACACACACACACACACACACACACACACACACACACACACACACACACACACACACACACACACACACTTCAACAGCCTTAGCCAGTCTTATGTAGGCCTTGGCTGCTGGCTCAGGGCCATCTGTGGGGCTCTCTCAGTAAACACTCTGGCCAGTCTTTGAGCTCTGAAGCCTCCAGCTCGTGCTTTACGCTGGTGTCACCTCCACATCCATCTCTGGAGCCCCTGCAGCGCCGCAAAGCCCACAATGCAACACTGTCCGGTCTCCACGCCCACACCAGCACAGAAAGAGGCTGTGGCTGTCCTCTGAATCAGCCCCGTCTGTGCCTCTGTGGCGTATTTTACGACCCTGTATGACTGCAACAAAGCCGTGGGGCCCCGAGGAAAGAGGGAGAAAGAAATGGGCTCTCATGTATGAATAAGACATCACTCAGCGAGCCCAGAGCCGCAGATCCAGACCTGTCCAGCCGTTAGAAGTTACGGAGACGTCGGAGGTGGATGAGCGAGGTCAAACTGGGGGAGTAAAAGTGGAGCACAGGGCGTGGGTTCCTTGACAGGTCGTAATGCCATGATTGGCTTGAGTAGTGGCAGGTATTTATAGAGGTCGCCGAGAGGATTGGAAGTGCTCAAATCAATGGCTGGAGGTATAGGATTGTGTGCGTATGTGCGTATATGAACTTGTGAAAACATTCCAGACAGAGTCCCAGCATGTTTATCAGGAGCGCAAAAATGTAAAACAAAGAAAAACACACAAAAAAAATACACCACGAAAGACAGAAAGACACACAGACTGACAGGAAGAGAAGAAAAGACAGAAGACACATAGACAAAGAAACAAAGAATGGCCGAAAGAGACAAAGACTGACTGAGGGAAAGGAAGGCAAATAGAAGCCCAGCCATCCATCCCCTCCTCCTGACACCAGTCCTACCATGCTGACTAAAATGTGGCGAAGGGGCACATCTGGTGGATGGGCAGTGCTGGTCTGCGTGGAGCGTTTATCGAGCGGGCTCGTTTTTCACCCCGACTGCTCCGCTGAGAGAGGCACTGGGGTCGTGGGGAGCGAACTCATCTCTACCCCAGACAGATTATTGATAAAATTCCCCCTTTCAAAACAGATGCACCAACTCCCCGGCCTCCAATCTTGCTGTAGGGGTGTTTGACCAAAACAACACACACACACACACACACACACACACACACACACACACACACACTTCTCTAGCTGTGAAGTTGACATCTATGTTACAATCTGAATCTTGAGCAGACATCACACTAGAGAGGTTGCTCTGAAAAAATAAAATAAAAAAAACCCTTGTGTGTTTTTTCTTTCCCCCTGTTCCTTCTAGGTTGATCTGGGATGTCTGATCTCTCCCTGCACCCTGGGGAGTCTGGAGAAATAGGTCTCGTTGAAGAGAAGAAAAAAAAGAGGCGTTGCCACGGGGCACTTTCAGGCTAAGATGTATCTAAATGAAGCCTGTGCTCAGCCACACTACAGTGAACTACAGAGAGTCTGTCTAAGGAAACATGCCCATAAGAAGAGTTGGTTCCAATGAACATGTGTGCTTTCTATCTCTTTCCCCTCTCTTTCATTGTGGTCATCATTAGAGACATCTCTCCATAGTTGTAAATTAGACCAGACATATGGCTAAATGTAGGTCAATCCCTTGAATATAACATGCATGCGAGTTTGGAGTTGAAACCAGTGAGATTTACAGAATTTATATCCTGTATACTGTCTTCAGCCCAAAGTGCACAGATGATGTGCATTCATTACTTCTATGATAGCATAAGTTGACCTACTTACAGCGGGATATAGAAGCTTGGACTGAATGGCCTTACCATAGATACAATTTAATTCTATGGTCCTCACAAAACCTATTCATTATGATTGGCCATCTCAAGCAGTACTCAGCAGACGCAGACACGCAGACACACACACACACACACACACACACACACACACACACACACACACACACACACACACACACACACACACACACACACACACACACACACACACACACACACACACACACACACACAAAGCCTGTGAACACAGTGTGTGTTGACTGTCCTGGGTGTAATGTGTACACACCAAACAATTTGTGTGTTTACTTGCAAAATACATAAACCTCTCCTCACAGGTCTGTGTTGACTCAAAGCAGCAGGTCTGACACTTTTCCTCTGTTTGAGACATTATCAGGGAGGGAAAATGTGCTCATTAGTGGAAAGCTAAACCAAAGTCCTTTTAGGCAAGTCCCTCCACTCGGCGGCCATTTGGCAACGCTTTTAGGGCACTCGTCGGGCATCCATTTCGGCAGAAATGCATGTGCGCAAGGCTTCCGCGACACCAACGACTTGCACTTCCACGACTTTAAGGAAATGGCGAGATCACAACACATGATTAGCACAATGTATTCACATCACACCACATGATTGGCTCAATGTATTCACATGTCGACGTTTTGCCGAGGAAGGGGTGGGATATGTGTAGACAACGGCCATATTGGCGTGACAAGTATTTTTTGAGTGCTGTGTCTCCACATTAGAAAGTCTCTGGCTAAACTTACCACACCTGAGGGTTTTTGTGCAGAATAAAATAACAAAGGTGTGATCAATCCTACAGAAAGACATGGGAGGGTGTGAACCACAATAAAGTTTTATTTCACAAAGAGGGCGAACAGATCAACTGTAGGCAAATTGACTTTAGACCAAGCTGTCTGCTAAATGACTTAAGCGTATGCAAATCTTCCTTGAATAAATATTTGCCTATTTCAATTAAACCGCATGATTTGCATTTTTATGACTTAAAATGTGTGCCAATATTTTTGCAGTGGGTAAAAGAATTAAAACACAGCACTTCAGCAAGTTTACGTAAGAATAAAGAAAAGAAAACTTTCACAAGAGTACAGTGCAGGCTGCGCAGTCCAGATGCTAGCCTCAATTCTTTTCCCATCCCAAATGGCCTTTTATGCTGTTCAGCTGTGGCCAACAATGTAGCTCCGGGGGAGCTGCGCTTGTCCTGGCTGTTGGTCAGGCCCTCTACAGTGGACAGATTATCGTCAGCCTGAGCTGGGACAATGACGGCCCTCTGCAAGCGACGCTGATTCGGTGGGTGGAGGGCGAGCGCTGCGCTAACGCTACAGAGCTCCAGTCGAGCGTGGCTAACTGTTGACTGCACTGCACAAATGAGGAGCATAGCTGAGGGTCAAGGCTATGTCTCTTCTAACTCACTCACTCATGTACACACACACACACACACACGCACACAGGCACAGGCACAGGCAACACAGGCACAGACACAGGCACACAGGCACAGACACAGGCACACACAGGCACAGACACACACACACACACACAGTACAAATACACCCTCAAACACCCACTTGTTTTGATAATTTAGCAGTGAAAAGAAATAGCCTCCCCTGGGCGAGTAGTACAAACAGACCTACAGTACTATGCAGAAGTCATGGAGCGCAGGGTGAGGAAAGAAAAGGAGCTCGAGTCAGATTCATTCTGCATTCTTCTGATGTAATGGTTTCTGGTTTCTTCCCTGCAGATGTCCTGCAGCCGTCAATTATTTGGACAGTGCAGGTCAAAGTGGGGTGCAGAGAGCAGAAGCTCCCTGGTATTCTTACAGTGTGTAAAAACACCGTGCAGATGTGGAGGTAAAGTCAAATAGCTACAAGAAACTCTGACCATTTATGATAGTGGAAAGTGTTTTGAAATGCAAAACAATTTCTGGGCAAAAATAGTGGTCAAAAATCGGGCTGCTTCACTCCGCTAAACTGAGTAACATCACTGGTACTGTGAGGTGAACCTAAACTACAGGTTCCCCTTTAATGACTCTATATGATAGTGATTCAACATGTGGTAAGAATATGTAGGCTATGTGTGTGTGTGTGTGTGTGTGTCTGCACTCCACATACAAACTCAAGCCAGGGAATGTACAAAGTGATGTCTGCTCCATGCTCCAGGAGACTGCCAAAAATCCTGATGCTGACTGGCTGGCTCCACCACACTGCAAACAGTACCAGACACATCGGTGTTGGGAGCCACACCCTGCGTCCTTCACTCCGAGTAAACCCAATGTGGTCTGGCCATTCCCAGCTGAGGGTGCAACGCCAAAATGGAGTCAAACACTTAACCACCAAAGCTGTCTGCTGCAACCCACAAACACACACAAACGCACACATAGCATGCAAAGCCTGGTTACCTGGAAACAAAAAAAATCTTGCTTAGGTTTCATCTCCCTCCAAGGAAGCAGGAATCAAACAGGATCAAGTATTGGGCTGAGTTTTGTTATGCTCTTTGTACTGCTTAACTGTTCTCTGTTTCTGGTGAGATGAGTCACACACCTAAGCATCATGCACACAGCGCAAATAAGCAAATACCACAGGAAACAGGCTACGATGACAACACCGTGGGTCAGAAGTTTCCCCCGCCGTATGTGCTTCATACCCTGAAGGACCCAACCACTACGATGACTACAGTATATGGAGAGGGGAAAAAAAAAAGAAAGAAACAATTGAATGAAATGCAAAGAGAAAGAAAGGCAGGGAAGCAGTAGGATAAGCCAGCCCTGGAGTAATGTCGAGGGGAGTTCACACGATGACTCCTTTTGATCTCCCTCCTCTTGCTTTGAGAACACAGGGTGGCGGTCAACATGGCGCCATTATTCTGAGACTGATCAGCTGCAATACTACAGGAAATGAAGTAGGCTAACAAAAGAAGGGGTGGCGTGGTGAAAGCCGAGCAGACGCCTCCACCCGGGGGGTTTTAGCGGACCGGACGGTCACCACAGCCCATCTGGTGAGCGCGGGATCAGGCAGGGATGGACAGGTGGTCAGGCCCCCACTCTTGGAAGTAGCACTGGTGGGGTGGAGGGATATCACATATCGAACTGGCCTCCCCACCCTGCTGCTAGCCTGGTCTGGCCCTTCGGAGCCTTGGCCCTCTGGTGATCCCACACCAGCCTTGGCACTGCGCTGACCTCTGCATTGCCGTGGGGGGAACCCTGCCTGCGGAACTCTCCGGAACCTCATGGAACACAGCTCATTCAGCTCCCCCACACAGCACACACAAACATTCACACACCCACACACACACACACACACACATGCACACACACACACACACACACACATCTGAGGGATTCTGTCTGCATGCCTCTGGCAGTCGTAGCGCTTGGCAGATACAGCCACCGGCCGAGAGGCGAAGGGTCTATCCCCCTAAAGCCTCAATCCCCTGCTGGATCTGCTTGTTAATTCCGCAGGAAATTGAGGGGAATGTTTTAAAGCTACGCTGGAACCACTTGCAGAAGCATTCTATAAGAACTCAGCACTACCATTACAACACAGAAGAAATGGTTACGTTTAAAATTAAGAAAATGGAAACAGAAGTGGTTGTTATGACAAGACTGTTATGACAAGACCATTTCCCCCTCCTCCTCCCTCCTACATTAACAGTGGCTTCTGATGTTCCGATGTGTGAAGTGATTTGTCCAAACACACTCCTGTCCACCACGAGGCAAACACGCTGCTCACTGCATTAGAGCACATTTGGCGTAAATAATGGTTGCATAATGCAGCGGTGGAAAGCTTGTGTAACGCCCTTTTTAAATATGTCTCTTCTAAAGAGTATAGCAAAGAGCATAGCAAGGTCACACAGGCACAATGGCCCTCCACAAACAGTGTCACACTGAGGGTGTAGAGCAGGGAGATGGCGGTCATCACCACCGTGATCATTGCCCTGTGTGAGGGTCCTCCAGGGGGGCAGGGAGTCTGGGAGGGTGCAGGTAAGTTGGTGCAGCAGAAGCTGCTGAGCCTGTGGGTGGTGCTACGTGGTGGTGGTGCTGTCCGGGACCCCCGAATGCTGCAATGCAGCAAAGCGGTAGACCACCCCCCCAAAGCATCGGCAGGTTTTTCTTTTCTTTTTTTTTTTTTTTTAAATGCGTCCACTCACTGCAGAAAGCATTCCCTTTGGCTCTCTCTCTTTTTCTCTCTCGATCTGTCTCTCTCTCTCTCTCTCTCTCCCTCTCAATCTGTCTCACTCTTAGACTCACATGCACACCTTCCCATCTGTCTCTCTTCCTCCCTCTCTCTCTTTCACACTCTCTCACACACACACACACACATATACTACATTTACACACATAAACACACAGTCACCTTCAGTCTTTCCCCTCCCTTTTTCATTCCCTCATACCCTCTCTGCCTGGCTGCAGCGAGCCCCCTCTCTCTCTCTCTCTCTCTCTCTCACTCTCTCTCTCACTCTCTCTCTTTTTCTGCTCTCTCTCTCCTTGCCTCGCCTCTGTCTGTCCTCAGCTGTGCTCTCTCCTCACGTAGCGCTACTGACCCACTTCACTGCAGTGCTTTCCTGGTGGGGGGGGGAGATGGGGAGAAAAAGAGAGAGAAGGAGAAAAAGAGAGAGAGAGAGAGAGAGGGAGAGAGAGAAAGAGAGAGAGAGAGGGACCCTGACACACATTTTCATGCATGTTTGATTAATACAGTGGGCCGGTTATAGTGGCCGCCTGGCACACGCACACAGCCATTTCACATTCAGGCTCATCACTGGCACTCATTCATTATACAAAACGAGTCTTCTGCCAGTTAAATAACATCCCAGCACAAATGTCCAGAAGCTGGTTACAGAAGAGAAATATCCATCCGAAATCCATCAAAATATCCGAGTGACTCACAAAAGAAAGCAGATAGGCATCAGATAAACAAGCTCTTTAAACTACATGGAGTTGAGTGAGTAGTCCAGATAATGAGTCGTCTGGCCGATGTGGAGAGGGACAAATTACAGTCATTTGATAAGGATAGTGGCATTTGACTCTTTACCTACAGGGCAGGCAAAATGTGTTTGCCAAATCACAAGTGCTCCTCATTTACATGTTTTTTTTTCATTCAGACAGGCAGGCTTTTCTAGTTCCGCCTGTCTCAGTGAGTGGATGAGGTATGACACACACACACACACACACACACACACACACACACACACACACACACACACACTCACATGTGCACACAAAGCATGCATGATACAATTATGCACTGCAAGAAACCAGTGCCTAATAAGGACATCACGGCCCAATACCCTCTGACAGAACTCAAGCAGCTGAAAACAATGTTGTGAAATGTTGAAGAGTTTCTGTACTTGGGTTTAATCGAATCAACACTTCATATATTTTGCCGTCACTTTTTATTTGAGCTGCAAATCACAACAGGATAAAGGCTGCAAATCTACAACATAGCCCTCTTACGTTGTTATAAAATATGACATGTTTAGACACAGCAGACTGCAAAAATGACACCCGAAAAAGGATCTGTACCAGAGTCAGTCTGAACGAGAGACAAAACAAGAGATCCCCTGGAGCCCTAACTAAAAGAACTGTCTCAGAGCTTGACCTGTACCAAATTAAGTGCATCGTGCAAGAAACGAGGCTGTGGGTTCCATTAGCAAACCAGTACAGCCTTATTCACCGCGTATTACCTCACACAATCGATACTAATTGATTTAGTATCCACACTCATCCATCAATTTTGTGTCTACATTCTCACAAAGCCAGGTTAAGAGATAACGTGTGTATATACAGTGGCTGAAAACCACCACAGCCCTCCGACAGACTTTGGCCAATCATGGGTCTTTGGCACTTTCACAGTTCGCCTCAATGCAGCACTTCAAGAACTGAAAAACGCTGCAGCGAAATGACCCATTGCCATGGAGAGATTCGACTATGGCCATGAACGTGTGTGTGTGTGTGTGTGTGTGGTAGTGAGTGTTTCACAGGCAGTACACAGTGGGCTCTGGAGCTTGGTTGCATTCTCTGAGTCAATTGCATTCGTTTAGCAACTCCAACAAAGCCGTGCAGGCTTGGTAATGGAATCACTGCTCTCTATAATCCTATTGGCCAATACCCTAGAGGGCCAGTTTCTTCTTCGACAGCTGCAAGAGCTTGCCGATTGACCCTTTACACACACACACACATACACGTTCCTGCTCAGAAACAGCCAGATAGCAACTGTGAGTCCCTGAGCAAATCCATAAGCTGCTGACAGTGCATTAACACAAGGGGGGGGGCGGACGGACGAGGGTGGGCTACAATAGAGCATAAAGCTGCAGCCTAAATTGGGGTTCAAATAAACGGCGTGCCGTCAACAGCCCACCACCAATCGGATTCCCTGTATGCCCACCCGGACCTCAGACTGACAGCCTCAAATAGGAACGCCACCGCAGCAACTTCCAGCAAAATCCACTTAACTCCTCTGCTTTGACGATGGACACACACAAATACAGTGCTTATAATCAAAACATAGAACTGGCCTGTGTGCACACGCAGATGTGAGACCATCTGTGTGTGCGTGTGTGTGTGCGCGTGTGTGTCTTTCAATCATCAAAAAAGGCCCAAGAAAACCAGGTGGACGCTCTCCCAAGCCAATCGATCTCTCTTGCTCCACAATTTCACGCCATGCTGAGATAAAAAAAAAACAACACACGCTGGAGCCTAATGGCATCCAGATTCAAGACTCGCAGGGGTCCGGCATGGGTCTAGACCACAGCACCACTTTTACCAAGGTGCTACAAGTTGTCTAAACTGATTGACTGCACTTTGGAGTCCTTGTCGACAGCTAGGCTCTGTGCATTTATTTATTTCTACACTGGACCTGATTACTCAAGGGATCTGTACCTGTTCCATGTGTTATGTCCCAACTAGTTTTCAAACTAACCGATCCTCATACATGTGTTTGTGCGTCTGGTTAGGTGAACACAACAAGCGCCAGCGTATGGGAATCCGTTAGCTTGACATGTTTGTTAGCTTGTCTGGACATTACACCTACGTTCTGGCCCAGAATCACGCTCCAGTCTGAGCTGCTCTCTAACCCATTACTGTAACCCAACTGTCCTCTGATGTAAGGGGACGCTCTTCAGAACCCTGCGGACCGTCAACTCACGAGATGGCGAGTGGCCAGCGAGGAGAGAGGACTGTTTTTTCACACAAGCTGAGCAGCAAAGCCTAATGAGATTAAGTGGCAACCCCATGTGACAGACGGGGAGTTTCTTTTCTTTGCTGGTATGACGGAAATCTATTACAACCTGTCCTTTTTGGAAAGGAAAGTGAAAGGATGTGATGCAAAACATCTCTGAGAACTAGCAAAACCTGTAGGACACATTAAGGTCCATGCGGAATTCAGATTCCAACTACAAGCATTACATATAGGCTAGTAGACCGCTGACTGAAAACTAAATTCAGTTGTCTAAGGATAGACACTATTTTGTAATCTAGCAGTAGTAATTTAGCTGTAGTCTCTTGAGTCGTAATGTTGTAGGAGTCTGGAGTCAGAGTTCACGGTCTGGTATGTCCCAAGGCCCCCCGTCTGAGATCTGAGGGGTTTTGAAAACAACCTATTAAAAGCACTGGATGTAGTCATGGGCGGACCCAGTCACAGATAACCAAGTTACCAGTGATTAAATCTTCAATGTGGACACAGAGTACTCCCAGTCCGACTGCCTTAGAAGGGAACTCCTGTTTAGGTAACACAATTAAATTACTGTACAGCTCAAAAGGGCCAGGATGTAATCGAACACAAAATGTTGACTTCATTGAAAATAAAGGGCAGTTTTAGCCTCTGCTGTAGACCACTATACGGGTTTACAATGGATACCATTCATTCTTCAAATAGTTCACATAGTCCTACAGAAAAAAATGCCACCAATGTGACAAAACACTTTGTTTGGACGAATGATGTGGGACATTACATGCATAACATACTTTGTTTGTACTGGGAGTACCAGGCACACTGTAAATCAAAGCACGAGTTCTTACTATTACCCCGAACACCATTGATTAGCTTTCAGCTGGTTAGGATCAGGTGATCGTTGGCTGACCAATATGTTGACTTTGCATCACTTAATTAATTGTAAAACAGATTGATCTCTTCAGTGAAGCCTGATATGCAAGTATGCAGTACTGTAGACTGGAACTAATGGCTGAACTCTGGTTCTGCAGGACGAGTCTCCAGTTAGTGAGCACTGGATTAACCCCAGACCTCTGAGGTCGAGTGTGGCAGCAGACGCATTTCTATTCCCTCCCCGGGTCTCTGCAGTGGAGCTCGGGAGGGACTCACTCACGCCTGGCCAGCTCAGAGCGCTAAACCCCTCCTGCCTGAGACAGCGTTTCCTTCCAGCAGCACACACACACACACACACACACACACACACACACACACAAACAGAGACACACACACACACACACACACAGCTGAGAGTGCTGAGAGTGCTGAGAGACGAGTTTCCGTTGAATCGCCTCCATGCTAGCCCAAGTCCCTGGGCCCAGTTAAATCATCTGGCTGTTTCCAGATCAGCGCTAGGGGTTCATTCAGAATTCCCTTTGTCATTTTTATTCATGTCTCTTTCCTTCAACAGTCTTTCACCAGGGATATCCCTGCCTGAAGCATGCTTTGAACAGAGGGGGGAGGGGAGGAGCTGGGTTGTAGACTACAGAGGTTTTTTTTATTCTGTCTCGCCTGACAACGAATGTATTACAAGTGTAATAGTGGCAAATGGAAAAACTGACAAAAAGCCAGAGAATGAACACTGCGTTTACAGCTGACAGGGAACAGTGTCTGTGTGTGTGTGTGTGTGTGTGTGTGTGTAAAGAAAAAAATATATATTGCCACAGCTCACAACAAGACTGTGCAATGACAATTCACTATGCTCCACAACAACAGTGGCTCTGTCTCTACCGTAAATGTAGCTTCAGCAAATCTCTGTCAAATCTGGGCACTGAATTCTGTATACAAAACATTGAACCGTCACCAAGTAGCATAACGCATAATGATCTCTCGAACCAGCAAACTGCTCCATTAATTCAAGTGCTTCTCGGAAATCTCCAAGGAGCCGACCAGATCCATTTTTACATTTGTCTCAAGTAGTCACAAGAGAGAACATGCATGAATGGTATCATGCAAAGCATGCTATCCCCTCTTAATGGAAAATTCTGTTGGGTTTTGATCTTCTTTGAAGCTTTAGTGATTCTATTGTTCGCCGTTTTCTCTGTTGTGTTTCCTGTGAACTGTGTGTTAGTGCTGCTGACTTCACACTCACCCTGCAGGGTAGGCCACCAGGCCTGAGCGCGGGTCGCTGGCCAATGCTCGGTTCCCCGATGTGGTGATCCCCAAGACCTTCTCAAGCGTAACCTGCGAAAACAACATGGGAGAATTGAGTCAACATGGACACGGCCACCTGTATTATCAAAAACAGTGGACAATAGTCTTTATCATGAGACTAGCATTGACCTGAAGCAGATAGTTGGATTGTTTTGTTGTGTTGCTATTTGCATGTTTGGCAAGCTAGTCTGAGACTCAAGACACACAAAGCAAGCTTATAGAGGAATGTGACCAAGAGACCAGTTCACAGTTCCATGGTGATTTGCCAAGGACATCAACAAACCTTAGCAGGAAAGACTCAAACATTTGATTATTATCTCAATATTTACAAGGAAAAAGTGGAGTTGGAAACAACAAGCAAGGCTATGTTATATTTCCACATAAAAGGGTTTCATAGTGTACTGTTCCAGCAATGTAGGTCACACTTCCCTTGCTCCTTGTTGATTTATATTGAGTGTTTTAACACGTCGGAAGCTCTCATTGATCAACTCTTCAAACACTATTGCCAAGTAGGCCTTGTGTAACTGTGAATTGTGTAGCGAACCTGAGGACGCTGTATGCGAAACGCATTTTACTCTGAATAAAATCGAGTAAAAGTCAACAGTGTGCAGTAGAGCGGTCTTATTTTTGCTATTTAGGTATGTTCCTGCAATTTACCTGCACCTAACCAGGCTGTGTGTGGATCTTGGTTTGATTTGGAATAACTTATTAATATATTTGGAATAACTTAATAATATATTTGGACTGCTGATGGACCAGGAGCGGTGACTCTACTTTAGCCCAAATACCGTAAACATGATGAGGAACAACATGCTAAAGATTTGGTCAAGCCAGCTGGAATTAGACACGACTAACTTTGCTGACGGACGATCATTTAAATGTCCAAAGATATTTAAATTGAAAATGTTCAGTCACTTCAGAATTCATAGTGCACTGTAGACTAGAAGCATTATAACAACATCTGGTCAATACCTTCTCCATCTCTGTTTCAAATACTCAACAAAATGATTGCCTAGCTCAACTACAAGATCAAATTTCTTTCAAAGAGCCCAAAAACAAGGTCATGGGGTTATTCCCCATGGCACAAACATACATATGCTACTTTTAACTTAAAGGTCTGCTAACCACATGCAAATGTGTACGACAGATATGAAGCTTACATACAAGCACTGTTAATTTAAAGTCCTCAAATCATCAGTAGTGTCAGCTGGGTGTTTCACCAGCACTGCATTAAAAAAACCTTTACAGTAGGCTAGATAAAGCGAGCAACGTTAGCCTGTATCAGCACTTACAGTGGGTCCTCTGAGCTTAAAAACTGTTCTCGGCTGCAGCATTTTCTCAAAGTGCCCATTTAACTCAGCTCACAGTGCGTTTCCCCCTCCACAGGAAGCCCTGCCTGCGTCCAGCTGTGCCCAGGGGTAAGTCCTGACTGGACACTTCGTGTCGCCACGTCAACAAGCTGATCTAGGTCTGGGTCAAATCCATCAGCCATTTAAAAAGTTAGGCGCATTGTTCTCACAAAAGAATGCACATACTCACTATAGGAAGGGGGAGGCAGACAGAGAGAGAGAGACAGAGAGAGAGAGAGAGAGAGAGAGAGAGAGAGAGAGAGAGAGAGAGAGAGACAGAGAGAGATAGAAACTTAAGCTAACAGCTGGACACAGCACTGTCCATCCCAGTCACTCTGTCTCACAAATGAGCGTGTCAGCTGTGTTCTGACTGTATTTGTTGATCGAGGGAGGCTCATCACATGACAACGCACTTCTTCTGACTTCTGTGGAAAACACTGCACGGCTTCCACCAGCAGCCCGTATTTTGTGTTTTCATCACTAAGGTTTCATCAAGCACACACTACCACCCCACCACCCCCCTTTTCAATGCTTGTCATGGGCTCAAGGTGATTTCTGGTGCTGCTGTAGCAAGGCCACATGGTAATAACCTTGCTAGCGTGCCTGGCTTAGAGCAGCGATAAACACATGGCCTGTTTTTTTTGCACAGAGCTATTCTGTTATAAATCAAAGAAGCTCACTGCTGATTCTGTCCTCAAAAAAGCTAGAAAAAGTGGATTCAGGTGCATATAAAACACCAAGGGAACTTCAAAGACCTGCATACTGTATACATTATGTGTTACACATAATGTACAGATTAAAGATTTAAAATCCTATATGAAGAAGAACGAATGAGAAAACAGCATCAAGTATTGTGCATGGATCTCTTTTTATGTCTACTAGGTGAGAGCAATGCCTATTGTTTGAAGCCCAACTTCACCATAACAACAATTATTTTCAGGTGATTCGTGGGTGCCGAAACTCTCGCGGTTTGTTTGGATACAAAGTGTTGCCTAAAGGCATTTACATCCAATGCTGGAGAAAAACACACACACACCACTGAGACATAGCATGGACCAGCCAGACAGAATATCCTGTGGTGCTAGGAAAGACTGCTTCTGATCGACTCTCTAGCCTAAATCAGAGCTGCCTTGAGGTGGTTTTGCAGATCTATAAGTATTTACAATCAAGCTTATTTTCCTTTGTCTGGTGACAGACTCTGGAGGGGAGGCTTTGTCTGAGGTAGTACAGGCATCCGGGCTATTTCTGTTAGCAAGATCAAGACATCCTTTAATACATACTGCAGGTTTATCATCAAGCTTTAAAAAGCCACAACACCTAATATCTTGCTGTGAATCTAAATTAGTCACACACAGAGGTCCACACGCTCTGACTTACAAAAATAAAATAGTAGCCTACACACACCCTCCTATCAGTGGCGCTGGTGTATTGGATGTGTTTAAAAGATAAAATCCTGGTAATTGGCTAAAATTTCCACTCACATTTTCTCACATTTTGTACCTCATTTACGCTTTAGTCACATACACCATAACAAAGAAATTCCAAAAGTCCCAAATCCGAAAAAAAGATATGGATCTAAAGACCTGTTCCATGGTAATCAACCACTAAGTGATGTGCTAGGCTAGATATTTATGCATAAATATTTATCTAGACGGGATTGTTTATAAGATTACATCCCTCATACAGGATGCAATAACAGAAAATATGACCGTTACCTTTTTTATCCCAATGCCACAAATGGAAATCTACTTCCTGTATGTTTGTCATTATGGTCTATCTATGAAAATAACTTTTGCCTTTGAGGGCTTAGAACAATCGAAACAAAAGAGAGAATGTGTAGGTTGACAGCAACCACTATTTGCTCGATCAGGTAAAACCCTCAAAAGAAATCCATCATTAGGTAGGCATGGCGGTTTGAGAGAAACACATCACAAATTCTATGAATTCCAATCTGTTTGCACATTTCAACAAACAGATATCTGTCATACAAATATCTGAGACAAAGATAATAAGGCACAACAGTAACGGAAACCTCTCTACAGGCGTATGCCTATGATCTGTTCTGTTCTGATCTCTTTTGGCATTTCAGGTTTATTTTTTTCCACGATTGCCCATCTTCCAAAGTCCTTCAGTGGGAATAGCTACATATATTTAGAGTGATGAGACTCCATTTATCTTGAGGCATGGTCACAGAAGGTCCTCAAATCACTAACACCCCAGAGCTTTGACAGGAAAGTGCAGTTCTGTAGGACTGCACAGACAATAAGGAAGGAATGACACTCTCAAAGTGACTGGAGGACAATGTTGGCTTAGCAGCCACACACAAAGCCATACTGGTGGCAGGCAATGATTTATTAACGATATTTTCAAAACTAAGCCCATCTGTTTTTTTTTTTTTCATCCTACCTCTCTGCGTTTCCTATGTCTCTGCGTCTCAATGGCCAAAGCATGGAAAAGATTAAACCTTAATTCCAGTTTACAGCATCTTCCTGGGTTTAGGCAGATGCCGTTTTCATATTAAAAAGTGCCAACTGACTGAAAGGCTACCACAGAGTCTTTATAGAGGTGTTATTGAATCCTCCTAATAGGCCACAGCATGCACATCTGCAAGCTGGCAGGCAAAAGCATGCCAAAAACAAAAGTCTCCTCACTCCTGTCTCCCATTCAGCAGTTCATGGCGGGGGGGGCTCCATATTCAGTTTGTGAGGTTAAGGACCTCAGTACAGCTGTAAAATATACTGCTTGCCACATGGTCACTTCACATTTCCATGGTTACCAATCATCAGGGCTGCTTTGGCATAGCCTTGCATTTAGAAATAGCCACAAACATTAGCGTTCTCTCTGTACTTGTGCCAATACTTTATCAATGACATGATCACCAAGGGAAGATCATGCACATTCTATGCCTCTGCCTGTGCAGAAACTAGGTGATGCATCAAGAACGTGGCTAGAGGACAACCTTGCAATAAGCTTCATCGTTGTAGAAAAATGTCTGACTGACAATGGTGAAATGTTTCATACCCTATCCCAACCTGTCAAATTTCATCATACTACAACAACCAGCCGATTTCTAAAAGAATTGCTTGGGCAACATAAAATATCGAGACAGACCTGTTTCGTGTATCAGGTCTCATGTAAGTTCAGAAGATGGGGCAATTGGCAAATGGTAACCTACAGTAGGCTATGCGGCATCGTTGACAATATTGCCGGCGAATGTGTTCGGATTGTTGGTCAGCTGTAGCTAGCTGGTTAGGCTTACATACCTTGTTAGAAAGGTTCTCCTTGTTGTTCCCAGGTTTACTTCTTCTCAGTTTTATAGATGGTGAACGTAGCAGACTTTTAATCCGACTTTTAATTGTAGAACCTTCCACCGTCATCTTGGAATTTTTGTCAAGTATAAATGAAGAATTCATGAGTCCAAACAGCTTTCCAGGCAGTCCAGTGGAGAACTTGAAAGACGGATACCTATGATATTAAAACTAGCTATTCATAATATTCCCTTAAATATACCGCTCGTACATTGGGACTGAGACACGGCTAGCTATCGTCGTCCTACGAAACCAATGTCTCTGAATGTTGTCCGACCGTTCTGCAGGTCATAGTCGACTCCCGCGACGTTGTTTCCATTGAATGCATCTCCGAGAAATTAACAATGTTTCATTTCTAAAGTCAGCAATTCTTTGATAAACAGGTCATAGAGCTCCGCAGCCCAACAGTGTCTTGTGCCATCTCCTCCTCCACGTCTCCTATAATCAGACAAACGTTTAGCGGCGCAGCAGCAAAGCACAGCACTGTATCTGGTTGGTCGGAAGCCCTCAAAGCCTGAGGGAAAAAATCCCTTGCTACAGCTGTCTTCTGCGAGCCGGTGTACAGTAGCTAGCTTTACCCTGTACGAATGAATCTGATTTCGTTTTGTTAGACTAAACATTCAACACATTGGTTATGATGGCGAATATCATTTCCAACAGATAGGCTATGATCATAGATTAAACAATTCACCTCAACCTTTGATTTAGACGACAGAATCAAATTGCAATAATCTTTCTGACAGCTTGCCATCATATTCTTATTCAGACACCGTAGGCCAGGCCCATACATTAATATACTTCATACCTGTATTTGTCTTCGTCTCTTGCAGCTGGCATGAATGAACTTACGTTAAAAGAGATAGACGGGCTCTGACGTTACTGTATATGTCCAGAAAAAAGAAGCACTGTTGAGCTAGCCAGCTTTGTAACAAAACAGCTAATGTGTGTGACTAGCGAATTAAAGGTTTTAAACGATTTGCTATTCGTGTCTCTTCAGTGCTTTATCAGAACCCACCCAAGTGGAAAGAGGCATTTGATTGTGATATAACCAGTTCAAAGCCAGACATAGATATATTAAATCTGGAATTAGCTTGCTAACAGCATTTAAAAGTTGCTCAACGTTACAGAGCAGGCGCATGTCTGTCAGCTGATCAGTTGTTTGCAGAGCTTTCTCTCAGAAACCCAAATCATAGAAATGGCGCAAAACAGGTCTTGGCTTAACTGCACACAGCCCTACGTGTAGCGCAAAATCCAACACATAAAAAGATCGCAAAGCAACAATTTCGTTCAGATGATGGTGGTCTACTAGCCTACTACATCCCTCCCTTCACCATCCTACATAAGGGAACAAGTTGCATATATCTCAAAAACAACAGCACTGCCCCCTAGTGACAAAGTAAGACTTTACACATTGTTCTCAGATAATTTACATATACTGTAATAATGTGCCACATACTCTGCTAATTTATTAGCAGGCTATCGTATGTATTCCAACTCACCGTGCCACGTTCTTTCTTTAAAGACAAAAAAGGTCTAGTAGCCTAGCTTATGATGCTTCGAACGCTTATCTTTTGAAAGTAAATTAGAATTAGATTTTTGAATAAGAAACAGTGGGTTCATATGGGGTGTGTGTGTGTGTGTGTGTGCTGGGGGGTGAACTGAACGCATAAAAAATGGACAGCTAGGCACAAAGGAAATACAACATTTATTGATTATAAGCCACCATTATATAAACATGAATAGGTTTGATTCAGTTATTTTAAAATTAAACATGCGACCCCAAATGCAAATAAAAACAGAATGTGATAATATGGCCTACAAGTTTGGTAAACCCATATTTAGCAGCAAAAAGGACAAAGACAACATATCAAATGTTGAAAATGAAAATTTTGACTATTTTATGGTAAATATATGTTCATTTTGAATTTGATGCCAGCAACATGCTTCAAAAAATGTTGGGACAGGGGTGTTTACCACTGTGCTGCTTCACCTCTTCATTTAACAAAACTCTGTTTAGGAAATGTTTAAGAACTGAGGAGACCAGTTACAGTTTTGAGAATGAAATGTTGTCCCATTCTTGCCCAATATAGGATTTCAGTTGCTCAACATGGGGTATTCTTAATCATGTTTTTCATTCCATGATGCACCTAATTTGACTGGTTTGGACTGCAGAAGCCATTTTAGCACCTGGACTCATCCTCTATGGAGACATACTGTTTTAAATATGTACAGAATTAATTTTAGTATTGTTTTCCTGAAATATTCAATGTCTTCTTTCGAAAAGACATTGCCTGGATGGCAGTATATGTTACTCAAAACCTGTACATTCAGAATTGATTGTGCCTTGCCAGATGTGCAAGATGCCCATGCTGTAGGCACTAATGCACCTCCACACCATCATAGATGTTGGGTTTCAAACTAAGGTATGAGCTACACAGGCGCGTAACTGAAGCACTAAAACAAGTTGGATATGTTGGATACTTGGATAGGCCCTCTCCTCTTTAGCCCAGATGAGTCCATGATTTCCAAAACACATTGCACATTTTGATTGGTCTAACCACAGGCCCCTTTTCCACTTTACCTCAGTCCATTTTAAACAAGCTCAGGCCCAGATAAGACGGTAGACGGTAGTATTTCTGTATCATGTCTAAATACAATGTTGGCTGTTGCATGGGAAAGTTTACATAAGCATTTCTGAATTGAGTATAAAAACTGTGCTCATAGACAATGGTCATCAGAAGTTTTTGTGAGCCCATACAATAATGGTCTTAACAGAAATAGGTCTGGTTTTAATGCAGTGCCATCTGAGGTCCAGAAGACCACGGCCATCCAATATTGTTTTTCAGCTCTATCCCTTTTGCAAAGATTTCTCTGGATTCTCTGAATATTTTAATATTATGTACTGTAGATAATGAATTCCCCAAATACTTTCAATTTCATGTTAAGAAGCATTAAAATTAAAGTTTTTCCTCATTTGTCAACACAGGTTTACACAGTGATGAATACCCCTACATCTTTACTTCTAAGTACCCAATCATGTTGCCAGTTGTGAAACATTCCTCCTTTTGTTTTCTTTATCATTACTCAACTTTTCCAGTATTTTGTTGCCCCACCCCAACTTTATTTGAAACATGTTGCTGGTATCAAATTCAAAATGAACATATTTTCCATGAAATAGTCAAATTTGTCATTTTTGTCTGTGTCCTTTTTGCAGATAAATATGGGTTTACAAGATTTGCAGATTATTACATTCTGTTTTTATTCACATTTTACACAACGTCCCAACTTTTTCTGATTTGGGGTTGTATGACCACATCTCCAGTATGCATTTTATCTAAATCAAATTACGGTTATATGAGCCCTATGGAAAGTACACTACCAGTTTGGAGATACTTAGAAATATCCATTCCACTCCATTATAGACAAAATGCAAAAGGGTTCTCCAATGTTTTCTCAGTTAGCCTTTTAAAATGATATCAGATTAGTAAACAGAATGTGCCTTTGCAACATTGGATGAATGGTTGCTGATAACGGGCAATGTAGATATTGCATTAAAGATCAGCCATTTCTTTCTACAACAGTCAAGAACCCTTTTGCAATTATGTAAGCACATAATGTAATCTGAAAACTGCTGCCCTGAAAAAAAACAATGCAAATGATCTCAACTGGTATTCTGTCTATAATGGAGTGGAATGGAAATTTCTGAGTGTCTCCAAACTTTTGACCGGTAGTGTATATCTAAACATACTTTATTCAACAAGCTTATTCTTTTTCTTGGTGTTGGTGTTTGTTGGTGATTCTGATCACACTGATGGGCTCCACAGTTTTTCCTCCAAAGTCTTCTTTCTTTGCCATATGCCAAAACTTCCTTCCCTGGCTCATCACCCGGTCCACACCCTTGCGCACCATTTCCCCAAATCCCTGTTGAGTGTGGTAAATAAGTGGATCCAGGCAAGCGTTCAGGACATGCAGTAACTGTGACGCCTCGGTTAGCAGATTCACCACGTGTGCCATCCAGCATGTGTTGTTACAGTCGTTGAGGGTGAAGAAGATGATGCAGGCGATGATGTGCAGCAACTGCCCCGGCACCCAGCACACCAGGAAGTTGGCAATGAAGACCGAGATCAGCCAGATGGTCTTGTCCCGACCATGCATGCTGCCACCCCCACCGCCACCCTGGCTCCACTGCTGCCAGGACTGCTTCATGCGGGCCATGATCTTCACATAGCACGGGATGACCAGCAACAGGGGAACAGACACCTGGATAGAGTAGTAGGACAGCAGGTTGTAGGTGGCTCCTGTGGACCTGTACCTCGAAATGACCACCGCCCCACAAAAGGGGATCTTGTCCCTCCTCCGCACCCTGTAGATGATGTTGGGGTAGCTGAGGTAGATGAGGAGGGTGGTGGTGGTCCAGAGGAGCAGGGAGACCAGGACGGCGTTGCGTGGTGTGCGGATCATGCGTGACTCCAGGGGGAACACGATGGCCAGGAAGCGGTCAACGCTGACGGCACAGATGAACATGGTGCTGGACGTGAGCCCCACAAAGTATATGATCTTCACCAGGATGCACATGGACTCACTCATTGTCCAGTGGTAGTCCGTGCTCATATAGACCGCCCAGGGTACGATAGACACCAGGTAGGCCAGGTCACACAGTGCCAGGTTCAGGACCCCGATGGAGCCGATGCTCCAGGGTCGGCTGTGAAACAGGCAGACCCAAACACTTCCCAGGTTCCCAACTATGCCCAGGAGAGTCAGCATGTAGAAGATGGGAGGAATGACACTGGACATGTACAGGCGGTTGGATTTGCAGTGCATATATGGCACCAGAGGCAGGCTCAAGTCCCTTACCTTGGTGCAATTGTTTGTCCATGGCCAGTATTCGCTGTTCTTTAGCTCAGACATGACCCGTCACTGGAATGACTCTTAGGCAACCTGAAAGGATTGAATATAGTTATCTCAACAATGATGTCAATAGTGTTCCCTAAAAGAGAATGTTTCCTATTTTTATTTCAACATCGTCAAAGAATCAGTTTAAAAACAAGTTGATTATTATGCAGTTTAAAATTCTAAAATCAGTATAAGATGTAAGATGATCTGAAGAGATTTACAGTTTCAAGATGCAGTGCTACAGACATACCACACAACTCAGCATCAGAAGTTGTTGAGATTCAGAGGCACAAACACATTGTTGTTCCGGGTTTATAAACCCTCCTCTCCTGTCCTTTTGTCTCTTGGGATTACACATGAAGCTAAAATTCACTCTAAGCTTTTAGAGAGCATTAGATGAAGGTCATCGGATGTCAATTAAATGCTCCATAACCAGTCCCAAAGGTACCATGTAAATGTCAAGAACAACACAACTGAGGGTTAGTGTGTTAGCCTAGTCCAAGTTTTTCATTTTTAACTGTATGGGTGCATTGCAGTGTTCTAACTAATAAGTTGTTACCCGGTGGTTAAAACCAGACTCATTCACTTCACTTCGACAGGACACAAGTTTGGGAAACGTTTCCAACACTAGCATGGTGACGGATGCAGACATAGCGTTAACTGTGAAATCATTGGTCCAGCCTAACCGAGCATATCGTTTCTTGGTGTTTTAGGCCCCCAACGTTGTCTTTGAGGCAGCGCTGCCTGGAAGGCGCTAGGGTGAGGCATGAGTTAAGGTTAGGGTTAGGTTAGATTAGGTACTTTCTTTCTTACTTAGGTCAAACAGAACTACCCAGGCCTTTTATTGGCCTGACTTTGCACTAGTATTTTATTGACTGTCTATGCACAATTTCAACCAAATTTTGCTGCTCTTATTTTTTTCATTATTATATGTGCCCTCTTATTTACTTACTTTTTTGTTTACTTGAATGTTATGTTTGTCTGTGGACTTAAATTGGTAAAATATGTCTTGTCTTCACCGTGGGATAGTGAGAAACGTAATTTCGATCTCTTTGTATGTCTGGAACATGTGAAGAAATTGACAATAAAGCTGACTTTGACTTTGACTTAAGTCGACGGTGGCAGCGCTGCCTCAAAGACAACATTGGGGGCTTAAAACACCATCGAGCATTCTCCAGGGAGACCAGGGATTCTTACCTTCTAAACTGACAAGAAACAGCATACAATGAAGATAGGCCTACATTTGCTATAAATAAATATACATATTCTTCAGACTATACATTTTTGATGTTTGCAAGCCTTGCTACTATCATTTACCACAGCCACTTTCGATTTCATCCCCTCTCGTCGCTGATTGGCCTGACCTTTTTGGGTTCTGATGGAAACGTTAGTGAAATATGGTGTTCCAGCCTAGTATCTCCCTGAAAAGAGATCTAGGTGGGCGTGGCCAGGCTAAATCACTTGTACTGGTCATGGTTCAATCTACATACACATTTACAAATATCCAGGTAAATGTACCGACGCTTGGTTGCATGCCTCAGGCAGTTTTGTGAGGTCACGGTGATCCTGACCTTTGACCAATATCTTCTCAGTTTATTCTTGAGTCCATGTAAATGTTTTTGCTAAATTTGAAGAATGTCCCTCGAGACGTTTCTGAAATTCCAAAGTGTTTTTGAGATGTCACATTAAGGAAAATGGATGTACATGAGGTCACAGTGACCTTGAACTTTGCCCACCAAATTCTGATCAGTTCATCTTTGAGTCCAAATGAGCGTTTGCATGAAATTTAAAGAAATTCCATTAAGATGTTCTTAAGAAATCAAGTTCACAAGAATGAGACACATACATGGAAGCCTTAACACACTCTGGGTACCATCCAAGTTTAACACACACCTTTATTTACTCATCAAGGACACTTCAGCTCTTGTTCTAGTCTGTCAGCCAGTGTAACACTGTCTACATATGAACATCTTACAAAAATATTTTCAAGCTTAGTACAAAAACCAGCACACAACCCTCTTTATTTACAGATCTTTTTCTTTTAGAGTATAAACAAACATTATATACTGGACATATCAGGCTTATTCATAGAGGAAACCCCAAACAATTCTTAATGTGACCGATAAACATACAAAAACTGACAAAATGTACATGCTAAATCTTGCAGTATTCACAGTAATGAACTATAGACAATGTCCTTCTCAAGATATTTACACACAGATATGCACTTTGTACTTCTGCAACCAAAGATTGCAAAAACTGAACACAGGACTTGCATAAGGAATATATCCTGTAGTGAAACGACAATAAACCACACTGTGTCGATGTGCTCAGGTTGTTTTTTGGGAATGACCAAGTAAACTATGAGTACGTAGAGAATACTGGTGATGGGGTTCCTATGCGTTTTAACTGTGCATTATTTTGTACAATAATTCAATTATACCCTAGTAGACTGCAAAGAAAGTGGTAGGACAGATCATTCAACCAACCAATTATAGAGCTGGATTGCTTGACTAAAATCTTTCGATAGGTGGTGGGTGATCAACAAACTTGTCTGAGTCCCTTTGAAATCTTGCACACAAACCATGGTGGTTCAAAACACTGAAAACTGCAGTGATAACAACCTGCACTTCTCTGAGCCAGCAACTGAAGGGTAAAAAGATGAACAAGCACAAAAGCCATGACCCTATACTGAGAACTATACTGTATTATTGCATTATTAGCGTTAAAACATTGCCATCCTCAAGGGCTTCATAGTGTATGTTTCTCATAATCATGATAAAAGATAGCGTGAAATGTTAAGATAGGCGGACTCTTAACGCTTCACAGTTCATTGGAAAAACAAATGTCTACACAAAAGGTCAACTACCCCAGCATCTCCCTACAGATGTTTGTACAAAGTCACATGGGACACAGCCTTTATTACACTGTTGTGTTGTGAATAATTGTTAAACAGAGTTTCAAGTGTGACAAAGGGAGCAGCGACTCACACCCAAAGGCTAAATCTTTCCGCCAAACTTACATTCATCTTTGAACTAGCTTAGTTATCTCCTATGCTTTAAAGGTGGTCTCTGCTCCAATATGGAGAGACCCCACCACACCTACATAAAAATGCAAAAGATGTTTAGAAGAAAAGGTGACATATGAACACAATCTCCATCTCGGAGGCATAACTATTTCGTATAAGCCATTTACATCTCATGTTTCAAGTAGATTGTTATGTATTGCATGTCCTCTTCCCGACAAGAGGAAAAACAACTGTAACCGAAACACCAAAAAAACTAAACAATATATACGCTTTTTTTTAAAAGATTCAACACAAACCAAAAGAAAAACAGCAGGTTCAAGTATTACCTATACTTTCTGAATTTCTTATATCTTCCTCATCTTAAGATGTGTATGTTTTCCCTGTTTTAGGATATATTACTGAAATTAGGACAAACACGTCTTTGGGATAAGCAGGTAGGCACATCAGGCAGTGCTTGTTTTAAAAAAACAAGCCGAACAGAAACAAAAATACAGACACACAAACATGAGAGTTTCTCTTCCATCAATTTAAATATACATCAGATTAAGAACAAATCCCTGATTGCTTTGCTACCAAAAAAACCCAAACCAAACCAAAATAAAACAAAACAAAACAAGGACAACGTCTACTGGGTTGAGCCAGTTCCCCGACTTAGAGGTACCTGTGGTGTGGCCTTCAAGCCCAAAGGAACAAGTTTGGGCATAGGTCGCCATGACGAGTTGTCCTTGAGCGACGGGGCCACAGGTGGCGCTACACTTCCTGCCTTCATCTGCAGGAGAGGTGGCGGGGCCAATGCATCACCTTTGGCAGCACTGGGCGTTGTTGGTGGACTCTGTCCGTTTGTGGTCGTGGAAGGGACAGGAACAGGGGTGAGCAGCGGAGTGGGCCCGGAAGCGGGTGCCACCTTCACGACTGGTTCTGATCCGACCGCTGCTTTGACAGGATCATCCACTGCCATCTGGGTTTTGTGACTAGACGTAGATTTTGTGGGGGTGGAGGTCGTGGAATCGTCATCGTCCAGGCGGAGGAACAAAGGGCTGAGGGAACGTTCGTCGTCCAGTGCCACACCCCTTGGCTGGTCCACCAGGACCTCGCCTGGCTCTGGTGGTGGCAGAATGTCACCAGGAGTGGACGGCTTGGACCCATCGCCGCCCAATTGCTGGTTGAGGAACACGATCTCATTGAGCAGCGACATCAGAGTGGGGTCAACATTCCCCTGTTTCGTCACCGCTTCACTGGTTTCCTCCTCGTCTCCTTCGTCTTCTTCGTCTTCTTCGTTAACTTCTAGATCAGCTGAGGCCTTCAGATGAGCGGTGAGCTCCCTGACTACGGTCAGCGGCCCATCCGGGACCTCTCCCTCCTCTAGTATATCTGTACTCGGAGGGGTTGGTGTGCTTACTGTGGCCAAGGGTAAGCAAACAGCAGGATCAGTCTTTTCCTGGGCTGTGATATTAGTACTTGGGACCGAGTTTTCCATGGAAGGTACCAGGGACATGACCGTTACTATCTTGGGTAGACTGATAGCATTCGCTGAAAGGTTATAAAAACTTTGATCAGAAACACTGAAAAGTACTGGAGACTGAAATACTGTAGTAGACAGTATAATGAGACTAAAGCCTCATTTTCAGAGATCCTAAGATTCCCTATCACCATTTCAAACACATTTGCCATTTTGACAATTATATAAGGCTGTATTCAGGTCAAAAGTTTTCATTGTGATTTTTTTTTATAGCTAAACAAACTGATCAACTCTTTGTCTCAGAACTCAAACATTCTCAAGCAGTTGAGTGTGAGAACTATGTGACAGAGAGAACCATGACAGAGTAAAAATATCTAATTCATTCAATTTAATTCTGACTAAAAGTCAAACTACCTGCTGGTTTGTCCACTTTTGGAGTTTGGTCAGACACGAGGGAATGAGTACCCTCTAGCTGAATGGCCTTTGGCACAGGCGGGACTCTGATGCTCACCGCAGCCACGCCTTGGAGAAAAACAGCACACGCCTAATTGATCAGGGCTGAGAACCAATCCCCCGAAAAAGGCCAGTCTATGTGCAATTAAACAGTTGGCCGTAACAAACTGTAAATATTAATCGTGCCATGTTCAAAACTATAACAAATGCCCAAACCAAAGCTACTACCTAACGCAGGTAATACAAGAGTCACATAATCCAAATGGGGAAGTCAGGTCACCACACTCGCAGATATAACAACTGAAAGACTTCAAGTTATACCTGGCGTAGATGACTTGTGACCTGGGAGACTGGAAAGGGAGGCTAGGGGCAGGAGAGTGTGCAGGGGGTTGGACAGCGTGATGATCTGCTGGCCAGGCAACATGGGGTTTATAACCGCGAACGCTGAAGCGGGCACTGGAGACGGAGCTGCTGGGGGTTCTACTGGAGGGGCTAGAAACGAGAGAAATGAGTTCATGGTCAACATCCAGTTACAAAACCAGTTACAATACTTTAGTGTAAAAGGATTCCCCAAACTTGAGAGGTTAACAATGTTTAAACTGATATACTAGTCTTGTATAAAACTATGACAAAAGACATTTGATTATCATGTGCTGGCATTGATCCAATACATTTCAGTCTATTCGCCTTATTCACCTGGTGGCCATTACGAAGCTAAAGGGTTCACTTGCCATTACACCTCAGTCCAGCAGATGGTGGTGGTAATCCACTCTGTTTGCAAACTGCCAAAAAAAAAGCTCACTGAAAAAGAAGAAGGGTTCACTGGCCTGTTCTTCTTCTTCAGTGATTTTTTTAGCAGTTTGCAAAACAGAGTGCATTACCACCACCATCTGCTGGACTGAGGTGTAATGGCAAGTGTACCCTTTAGCCTCGTAATGGCCACCGGGTGAATAAGGCAAATAGTGATATAGCCTACTCATGGCTAATGGAAAAGTACTGTGGAAAAAAATAGGTTCAAACTTGGTCACGGGATAAAATCAAAATGGGCGCCAACCAAACAGTGTCTCTGATTAAACAAATATTGCTATACAAATAATTAAATGGTGTTCAATTAAATACTGACCTCTGGACCTCTTACTGAGGATGTTGGGCAGTATTTTAGGCCGCTTCTCTGGACGCGAAGGTACCAAAGGAGCCTGGTAGGTTGGGGGAGGGGCAGGCTGCTGGGCAGGCCGACGCTTGGCATGAGGGCTGTGCTCAGAGCCTGCTGTGGCTGAAGGAGTGGGGGAAGAGGATTTTTCAGAGCTAGGGACTGGTGGGCAGACAATTAGCTCTTTCGGTAGTGACAACACAGAGAGTTGTTGCTTCCGCTTCCTGTGTTCCTCGATGACCTTCTGCCTGCCGCTGATCTCCTGTAGCTTTTTTAGAATCATCTCCTCAGACTTCCCTGTAGACAACAAGAGCCAGACAATATTGTAACACTGGATGAGGCTCTGTTTGCCCTTGAAATCACCACATCATGTTGGCAGGTACCCAGGGACAGCTAAACTGCTTTTCTTAAAACGTGCCACTATGTCTGTACAAACACATTATGAAAATAATATCATAAAAAGACAAAGAATTGGACAAGAATAAATCAACCAAAATGTCCTACAGTTGTATTCATTATTACTTTGTTATTATACGGCTCTTCACAATGGAAGTAGAATGCTCCATTGACTTGAGATTTCCGAAAGTTCTAGCGGTCATTATTTCTTGGGAAAGGACCTCTGAAAACAAGGACGACCGCTGTCAATGGCAACGGAGTTTGTGCTTGGAACTTCATTCAAAACTGCAAGCAGACGGTTGATCAGCTGTGTTCTAAAGAATGTTTGATTCAAGTTCAGCATGTGTTGCAAACTATTTGTTTCTCAGCCAAAGCTACGACGAAACGGTAACAAATAAGTGTAAAGAGACATATCGTGGAGTTTATTTTTTCGTTTTGGCAAGTAGTCAGATAATAAAGCGGGATAATGTACAGAACGCCCGGTCATTATGGGAAAATAAGTCCCTTCAGGGCGAAAAGAAGACCCCTCGCTGGCGCGATCGGGTCCGGTTAAGCCCTGTCGGGACTTATTTTCCCCATAATGACCGGCGTTCTATACATTATCCCTTACGTATCTGGCATAATTCCACTATTGAGGATTACTTGTGACTGCTTTTCTTACATCGTGCCACTGTCTGTACAAACACATTATGAAAATCACATCACAAAAAGACGAAGAATTGAACAAGAATAAATCAACCATAGTGTCCTACAATTGTATTCATTATTACTTTGGTATCTGGCATAATTCCACTATTGAGCATTACTTGTGACGTGTAGCTTACCTGAGGACTCTGATATCTTCTTGAGGTATATCCTCTGCTTTTTAATCAGCACATCTTTTTCATTTCGCAGGTAAAATCCTTGGGTTTGAAGTTCACGAATTTGTTTTGTGGCCTTGAAAGAAACATGTTGAAATTATCAGCAAGCTAATAGTTTTGGTTGTACAAATAAAGCAATTTTCAAATAAATTGGGTCATTATCATTTTACCAATACACACAACATGATAAGAGACTGAAAAAAAAAAAAAAAAAAAAAAAAAAAAAAATCTCACCTCTTGGATAATGGATATTTTGGATGGCTTGGGGTCAGAGAGACTCAGCGACAGCTGCAGCTTACTGAAACACTGCCTCATGAAGTTCCGGCGCAGCCTCTCATTGTGTTTGTGGCCTTCAAGCCTTTGAGCCCTTTCCAAAATGGGCGCACTCTTCTGACTACAGTGAGACAACGAAGAGTGTTTGTTTTCATTTTGTTTCATGTTAGTGTCATGTCAGTTAAAAACCAACAGTGTCATTTAACAGAATCGAGAATGTGAGAATCCTAGTGTCCATTTTAGGCCCTTTTAAGATGCTTTATGTGGTTTTTAAGTTAAAAAATGAAAAATGAAAAACTGACCTAGAAATAGTTTTGATGTAATGTCGAAATCGCCTATACTGTTGCCCAGATGTCCACTACAGTTACCATGCAAACCAGTTAGTGCCAGCTAGGCCAGTTATCTTGTAACATCACTTTATACCAAGTTGTACCGCTGTATTACATATAATGCAAATCAATGGAAGAGTACTGCTGCAAATGTAATGTTTAAATCGAGAAAATCAGATTCCTACACATCCATTTTTTGTTGATCCGCACTTTTAACTAACATCAATAAGATATGGCTACATCGATATCGGTATCCGTTTTTTAAGTGTAAGAAGCCACGTGAAGCCACGTATCAGAATAAAACTGAAATGAACCGGTCGTTATATCGATTTACTTGTTACGAATCGGTTCACAACTTTTTCTGCTCGCTCAGACTCTCATTTACGTTGCTAGCAGCGCGTTTATCCCACTTCCGGTTTTGAAACTACACGTGGCACGGATTTGTGGGTAATGCAGTTAGTTTTGGGCTACATTCATTGCCCAAAGTTGTCAAAGGACCTCATAACCCATATATCTACTGTAAAATAGTCTGTAGAGTAGCCTTACGTTTGATGAAGGGATTTCCTTAATGTTAAAGAATAATTTGGCCCTTGCTGCTAAAACGATGCACAAATTATTATTATTTTGTTCATATTCACTCAGACTTGTGGCACTGAGTTTCTGGTTTCTGCATATTAGGTCTACCGTTGGAACAAAATAAGCCCAGAGAATTCAATTATATGTATAGGCCTTATTCTTGTAGGCTATGAGAAAAGGCCAACAGTGTCTTAAGCACCGTTTTATTTTATTTCAGTATTGTCTTACCTCAACAATAGGCTACAGCTCCTTGAAAACAATCAGATATAACTCTATAAAATCTATAATGTCTATAAAAATGTATTTTTATGTTGTATTTGGCTGCTGTGTTTGACTGAAATGTAGACTATTATTTTTTTCATTTCAATACAGTATATGATACAAACCTCAGTTTAGATAATCATATTCACACTTATTTTGCCTAATTGACAACCATGACCATGATAATTGATAACATAAAATTAATGTGCACCTTGAGCAATTGATAAAAAATCTTTCAGAATGCTTTCCATTCTTGAACTGCATTGAATCGTACTGAATCGTTTTTTATGAACATGTATCTAGATGTGAATCGTATCGTCTTTTACATGAGAGATTCACACCCCTAATGTATGTACTGAACATTCACTTTCACTTTCACATTGACATTAACATACCGGTAGATAAAGTTCTATAAATGATGTCAACAATTCTATTCTGTGGGTATATACATCTCCTTATATACACCCATATATTGCATAACCTTAAATTTTCATCTGAACTGCTTTACTTGCCTTAATTTATTTTTGTTTAAATCAGAGTTATGTGACATAGTTGACACATCCACGGTCTCAATGTCAACAGTGTTGTCCTCATCACTAAAATCCTACAATGGGTTAAAAAATCAAAACACTTAATACACTCAAAAATTCGATACACATAACATACAAATGCCAAGAGCAGTGCATTCTGAACAAGGTCAAGAAAAAACATGTTCATGGTCTGATAATGTAATGAACCTACAGAATAGCAGCTCAGGTATAGTTAGCTATATTGGTCTACAACTGTACTAAATCTTACACTGATCACGCAAACAGACTCATCCGTGTCAGAGTCCATATCAGAGTCATCAGTCAGGATGAAAGTGTCTCCCACGATCTCAACATCTGAGCCAATCTCTCCTTCCTCCATTGCTGGCTTCTTTTCTGACACAACAATGCAATCCTCATCTTCATGGTCGTCACTGTCGATGTGTATAGTGCCTACTTCATCCACTGAGGGGCTTAGTGGTGCTAGATCCAGCATCTCCTTAAAGAGCATGGGCTCACCATCTGGGACAGCCTTTTCAGCCTGCATATGGTCGCTCCGGAAAGAGACAGAGGGGTTTGACACAGAGTTTCCCTTTGAGGTTTCGACCGAGGGAGTATTCCCATCTCCAGGTGGAGTGTTGTTGGTAGGACCGGTCGGCTTCGGCTGATCAGCTTTTACTAGGCTGGTCAGACCTGAATCACCGGAATAGCTGTGGTCTGCAGAGAGATCTATTGGGGATCCAACAGAACCTTCTGCTGTGGTATCTGTGACAATGCTTTCCTGTCTTTTCTGCACAGAGGCAGAACTGCCTGATGCGGGTACCACATCGGGTTTGTCCAACACAGGGCCTTCAGGTAGTTTATCAGCATTGTTAGATGAAAGGACTGTTGTCAACTTGTCTGACACTAAGAGTGAACGTTCATTTTTAACAGCCGGCGCTGAAAGTTTCTTTGGAACTGCAGATGTTGGAGGTTTGTCCTTATCTGGCACTGCCAAAACCTCTGGAGATTTGTCTGACAGCTTCTGGACTTCTGGAGTTTTCACCAATGTAAGGACAGTAGAGGCTGAAGGTCCCGACGCTGTTGTTGGTTTGCCTTCTGCAAAAACTGTTTTGGAGTTATCTACCAGCAACACTGCTTGAGGTTTGGCCAAAACAGGAACTGGTGAGGGTTTACTCGGTGAAGGATCTGTGGCAGGTTTTTCTACAACAGGAACTGCTGTGGGTTTGTCAACAACCAACACCAGTGGAGGTTTGTTTGATAAGGGGGCTACTGAGACTCTATCTGGCCTAAGAGCTACACCGGTCTTGTTGGTTGGTGGTTGAAGCAAGGTGAAACTTCCACTGGCCGGAACAAGTTTAGCTGCCCCCAGAGCCAGAGGGAGCCCTTGAGTTCCAGGACTGGTTGGTAAGATCCTCACGGTGTGAGTTCCAGTGTCCCCTAAGAACTCTGGAGCTCCTTTGAGCGCAGGCGAGACTGTTTTAATGGCGAAAGCAGAGGACCCAGACAGGGAGATGACCTTGGCTGCTTTAGGTGGGGAAGTGCTGGTAGTTGAACTTGATGCGCTCACAGCACTGGTTGTGATTGGCTTTTGGCTTGAGACCGCTGTGACTGAGGAGGAGCTGGTCGGGGTGGCAACGGCCAATGGTGCACCTGAGGTGTTTGTTAGAGGTGAAGAAACAGCATTCTGGGTGGGTCCTCTGGGTTTAGTGCCAAGGACAACTGGAGAGGGTAACCGCACAAAAGCTTCTGCAGAAACATAAAGATAAAAGATTTGGTTGTAATATATCCTAATCCTTCACATAGCCATCACAATACAAAAATGTTACCAACAATGCAGACCTAAAGAAAAATAAAACTTATTTGCCCTTTCAACACATGAATGACTAATCTTAATATCTGTTTCCTTGATGTTTATTGATTTATTTGAACCAAAATCTATTCCATAAAGATTCTGAGGTCTTGATATTTCTTACATTGTATATTCAGGTCCACATTGAGTTTTCAAGCATAAATGAAGTATGATTATTATATTCTGTACTTACTGGTCTGGTCTTTCAGCACAAAATTGGGTTTAAGGTTCCGCAGCTGGCTAAGGGGCACGAGCTGAACAAGCTGGCCATTGGGGTTACGGTAGAGGGTCGCCCCAGAGCTGGTTCGAACTGGCTGAAGCAAGACTCGACTGGCATTCTGGGTCAAAATATTCCGGGCTCCTATTGTTGCTGGGGCGACGGCCCTAACAGCTGGAGTGGGCACCCCTACCGGCTGCTGGCGAGGAACGATTTTCACTACCGTCTGGAGTTGAGGTGCCCTATCTGAAATCATGGAGTCAGACAAGAATGAGTTCATGAACCTTCATACAGTAGGAATAGCAACAGTGATTCAGGTATGTTATACCCTTTGGAGAGAGAGGAGATTATATTTGTTTTTGTCTTGGTGAGTATAATGCCATAGAAAAAAGCAGCATGGTGTATGTCTTGAATGATTATTGATTCTTAAAATGTAGCTTTATGTTATCTTGGCTTCAGATTATCTAGATGGATCGTTTTGGTATATTCAACATGTTTTATACAGCAAAATAAGAAGCACATCAAGCACATCAGCACATCATTAAGCACAACAGCGAAAACATGAATGCATCACAAAAACGCCAACCATGCTCACCTCTGAAAAAAGCACACCAATTCACCACATCCAAGATGCAACATGATAAAAAGTGACCACAACAATAAACAAACACATACACAAAAAAAAAAAAAAAAACAATCACACAAACGCACAAATAAAGGATGCATCACCCGAAATCACATAATCACTGTTGTTGATAGGCTTTGTGGGCACGGACCACAATATAGGCTTACTTGCAGGAATTTCACGCTTATGCAGCAGCACTGGTAAGAGCATTGTGTGCGGTAAAGAAATCAAGGAGTCATCAAGGAGTACTGCCGCCCTCTTTTCTTCATTCCAGTAATAACCTACACAGCACAATTCACTAGTGTGTGTATGTGTGTTGTTAAGCTGTGTCAGACGGTTCATGAATTCAAAGTGAATCTGGACACTCGAAGAGGGGGGCAGGCCTACCCTGATATGGGCTGATGAATGAGATTGAAATGTGTATGAAGGGTCAGGACAAACACACCAGAGCATGGCAGCAGTGGCACAGGGGCACGAAAGGCAGTTCTTACTCTGCAAGTAGACAGGCTTAGCAAGGGCAGGGGCATTTTGAAGGCCCCTTTACAATCCTGGCGACAAGTATCACTCAACAAAGTGGGGTTTAAAAACAAAATAATGTTTGTCCTCCAGGACGGCATGTACAGCTAAACTTTTGAAATGGAGTTGATGAGTCATAATTCTGGTCAACCAATCAGAGAGTGAAGAAACATGTTTTTGTTGACAGGGGCTCGTTGAAGGTTTTACTTTTAGATAGCTAGCATAGTTAGCTAATCACTGCTAATGTCCAAATGACATTACATAACACTTGGTAGCCAACTACTGAGAGACAAAAGGACAGAATTTTGCATTAAAAAGACTTCAACATGTTGTGGATGGTTATGATAAGCTTAAATTGGAGGTGCAGAGAGTTCACTGAACAATAAAACAAGGGAGAAGCCTCATCTCTTGGTCATCAAGCTAGCACTGCAGACGTTATGAGGTTTGTTGACAGCAATGTAAGATTTATTTACCTCAAGTTAACAAAGTTGGAGAGACACTGAGATGTAGTCTGTGTTTACTTCTTTACCCTGTTCCTTACATGGCAGTGTCTTTGTAAATTAACGTGTGCATGCAAACCGATGTAGCATAACGTTCACTTAGCAAAAGAGTGAATAACACCTCCCCCGTCTATGTCTGTCATCTACGAAAAAGCTAGATTTTAATTTTATACCTATCCCTCCATGAGATACTGGAGTCCTTAAAAAAAATCAGATCCTTAAGTCTCCAAAAGTGCTTCTTTAGTGTTTGTTGTTACAGACATGCTAACAGCTCCCATTGCAGTTCTAGTCAGCTCTGGTAATGTTTGTCCGAGTTAGCAGTAACAAAGGGGGGGCTGGGCTCAGCAATAAATCAATTTGCTATCTAAGTACAAAAGTTGCCGTAGAAATCAAAACACACTGCCAGACCCATTTAGCTTTTGTCAAGTGACTTATGTCGCCAGGACTACAAGGCATGGACATGGATGACCGGACCAGTACCTGAGGTGCCTGAGGTGGTTGGAGTAGTGGTAGTGGTAGTGGTAGTAACAGCTGTTGTGACCGAGGATGCCAAGGTGCCAACAGAGCCCTTCTGTGGGGCCTGTTTGCTTGGAGACAGAGTGACGACGATAGGTCCTTTGTTATCCCCAGACCCCTGTTCTTTTTGGGTACTCTGGGCGGCAACACGATGGCCCACCACAACCACGGGGTTGGAAGATAAGACTACTTTCTGAACACTGCCCAACAGCTGAGCACCCCCAGTGCACGGCAGCTTCTGCTGCTGGGAGCAGAGCTGGTTGACCACAAACTGGGTGTAGACCTTTCCCACAGAGGGCTTGGTCACTGTACAGAGGAACACATTCAGGAGTTGGTTGACACTCCCCATACAATCAAGATAGTAATCATTTTCATTAAATGCAGAAGATTTGCAATCGCCATTGTCCCCTTGGAATTTTTTTTTTTTTTTTACCAGTATGTTTTGCTTGTAGAGAGTACTTTACAATAAGTTGGTGCACTGTACAGAGAATGTGTTACATTTTATATATCCATTTAGAGGCAACTTTTTGGAATCAAGATTGTTGGTATTTCCCATATCTGATTCGATCCAAATCCATTCAAAATGAACTCTTAATGGGTGTTTCACCTTTGTCATCATGGTTGCCTTTGAACTTTGAATTTTGTCAAAACTCAAAACATGTCACAAAAACCTTAGTGTGCCATTTAGAAGACCTACGTGACCCCAAAGGGGTCCTTCCACTGTCACCAACTATGAAAAAAGAAAATAAAGGATGGCTCACCTGTGGATTTTTGAAGCAGAGGAGTTGCTGCTGTTGTAGTAATAGAAGTAACCATCACATCACTAGCAGTAGTTGTAACTGTGGCATTGGCCGTGCTTGCGGCTTGGGCTTGAGATTTTGGATACCCTGGTAGATTCACAGGGTCCAGACGGCCTGTGATGTATGCAGCTAGCCTGTTGGCTGGGTGAAGTGCTCCCATGTGACCAAGCTGTAGTCTGGCTTTAGGGTACGATTTTCCATTCACCTGGAGACATAAGAATGGTATGAGCACATGACATATTCTACACTAATATGCAGCAGTTTCAGCATTGTTCTGGAAATATAGTGTATGAAATATCAAAGACAAAAACAGAAGAGTTGCCGACAAAGTCATGACAAACACTTCTACTACAAATCTGTACTGCAGTGATGGGGAATTGTAGTATAGCACAAGCAGCATGTAAGTGCAATATTATGTAGGAACATACCGTTACAGGACAGCCTTCACCATTTTTTCGTTGGGCAATAAGCAGACCCGCTGTAGGGACACCAGCCAGGAAGGGGAGGCCTTGATCTGGTTTTAGTTTGGGCAAGGGCTCCATCACTCTGGGCTTTGTTTTCGGTTCAACCTTCGGCTCAGGCATGAGTTTTGGCCTTGCAACTGGCTTCTGCTGTTCTGCTGGCTTCTGCTGTTCTGCAGGCTTCTGTGGAGCTGGAGCAGCTTTCTCCACAGGTGGAGCCGGTGGTTTGGTCTCCAAACGAGTCTGGATCTTATCCTTCAGTAAGCCAAGCTGTGGCTGCGAGATGAGGACCTTGTAGTTGACACAGGGCCCCTGGCCCTCATCCACCACAGTCTGCGAGATGGGCTGGATGCGGTATTTGCCAATCCAAAAGGGCGTCTTCAGGCGGTCCTTGTCCATGTGCTCGCACAGCACCCGCATGATGTACGTGCGGTCAGTCCGTCGGTCCCAATTGCATTCGGACACAACCTCCAGGCGCTTGGAGGGGCCATGGGTGTACTCACCAGGCTCTGGTTCATCACCATGACCACTCTCTGATGAGGAAGAAAAATTACAGACTGTAATTTTCTACAGGTATTACCATTTTTACTGGTCACCATTTTCTAGCTTCTGCCACCACTTGAAACAGTCTAATTCTGTTCATTATCTCACTGGAGGCATCTACTGTCCATCTCCTCTTAGGTTGGCTTTCAATGACCCTAACCTTCTAAAACAACACATACCTCATTGCGTTTTGTCCTATATAGCGGCACAAACAGCCTACTTCAGGGTATACTACTCAGCTCACTTAAACGGTAAATGTTTGTAAGAATTTCATCATGAAACAGCTATTAAAATATAGACTTTTTTATATTTTGTACCATTAATTATTGGGAGGGTTCAAGATAACAACAGTAATTCCCCTCAAGCACAGCTACTTTGAATATTCCATTGTAGTATGGACACCTCTTCAGAGTATATTACTTGGTTCACTTTCAACATGTATGGTACATGTTTTTAATAATTTCATCATGAAATAGCCAATAAAATATAGGCTTTTTTATTTTTGTGCCAGAGTGCATGAATCCTTTCCAGAAACTTTCAAGAGGGGTTCAAGAGGGTTCAAGATAATAATAGGGATTTTCATAAGCATGACTACTTTAAATATTCCGTTGTAGTATGGACACCTCTTCAGGGTAGCTCATTTTCAACATGTATGGTACATGTTTTTTTAAGAATATCATTGTAAAATAGCCATTAAAATATAGGATTTTTTTTTTTTGTGCCAGAGAAGTGCATGGATCCTTTTCCAGAAACCTGGCAGGGTTCAAGATAACGACAGGGATTCCCTCAAGCATGACTATTTTGAATATTCCGTTGTAGTATGGAAACCTCTTTCCTCCTTCATCCATACTTACCCTCTTGTTCACTATGCTCTTCTGACTCCAGTCTGCTTTCTGTACCTGCCTCTGGTGTCCAGTCTATGGGTGACAGGACTTTTAGAGTAGTAGGTCCTGAACACTACAACACGCTCCACCAACACACTGTATTGTAGGCCTGTGCCTCTAGCATCACATACCCCTCCAACTTTCACAATTATTCCTCTCGTCAACATTCCCATTCTCCCAAGTCATGTGAATTTATTATACTGTATGATATGTCATTGTTGTGATTCCATGCACATGTATGGTTTTATGTTGCATAGTACCATATTGTCTTGGTGCATAACATTATGCCATATTGAATTAATTGTATCCTACTTGATGTGATGCCACCCACTTTTAGCGATTTTAAAATTGCCAATACTTGTTGGGGTGCTATGATGGTAGACATTTTGTAATATGTGACACCTGTCAGTACAAGTCAGCACCATGATATGCTTCTAAGAAAAAAATATTGAATGTATAGTACATACCATCTGCCAAGTCTACTGGGACGTTCTCTTCCTGAAATGCAATAAAAAAAAATATATTATAATGTCCAGAGGTGGAGCTCTTGTGTTGTTTCCTCTAAAAGTCATCAAAAGAAAATTAAACTGCTACAAGAAGGTAAAAAAGGTCATTCACAAGGACAGGCAATCTATGGTATAAGCAAGCATTTATGTTGTGTTATATACATGCACATAAAGCCATGACAATCTGTTATCAGTTACTGTTTGCTATCAATTTCCATGACATCAGAGTCCATAACTTCACCTTTCTGTTAGACTCCTTTGAGGTCTTGGCTTCATAGGGTCGGATCCGTGCACAAGTCATCATGCCCTCATCATTGTCCTACGGAAAAATGTGAACTGCATTACAAGCTAGTCAAATCCAAAGCATTTAGCACTTCATAATGTATACGAAAGAAGTAACTGACAGAAAAAAAAAAAAAAAACCACGAAAATACTGGGCTTTGGATTTTCCTCTTTGCATGTATGAAGACATGTAATCATTCAGACAAGCTCTTACCACGTCCTCAGAGTCTGGTTTAATATCATAACGTAGAGGGCAGGGGAGGTAGACTGGAGTAGGGATGTGCAGCTCATCTTGATCAGCCTCCGTCCCTTCGTACTTCCAGATTGTCCTCACACGGGTGGCTGGCTCTGAGGTTACTGGAGGATCTGTGAGCACTATATATCACAGAGAGAGAAAGAAAGACACAAATGGTCAGAAAAGGAGCAACATCACTTAACCCTTAAAGGATTACTAGGAATGTTGAGAAATGAACGTTCTAAAGAATATCTGGGTTCATTGAATTCAACATAGAATTTTAGAACCTTCAATTGTTGCGGAACTTAGAACGTTCAAAAACCTACACCTTTAAGGGTTAATATTAACCTAATTTGGGAAACACAGGCCTTACCATAGGCCAGAGATTTGTTCTTTTTCTTCTTCTTCTTCCTCTTCATTTTGATGGAGCCCTCCTCGTCCTCCGTCAAGGTTTGAGACGATGGAGATTCTCTTGAGCCCTCAGTCACCTTCTCATGCTTCTTAAGCAAAACAACTTTGTGCCGCAGGCAGTTGCATCCCAGCATGCACTCTGGCTTTCCGCAGTGGTTGTGGCGCCGCTCCTGAACCAGGCTGGCACATACACAGCCCAGACGGCAGTGGGGACGGAGGCAGGGTGGCGCTCGACGTTTGATGATTGGCATGGCCACCTTGTTTTCCCCTACAACTCCCTGGGAGGTGGAGACAACAGGTGAAAAGGGTATTAGTTATACTATATACCACAGTTATACTACATTAACTTTTACCAAGAGTGAGATGAAATTATTCAACCACCGGTGAATACTGATGGGCCATAATGACATACGCATTTTTAGGTAAATAGATGACACTTTAGAACAGGGGTTGGGAACTTCTACATTCCACTAGAGCTCTTTGTATGCATTTTTCTTACTATGTCATGCTTATATTAATGCAAACGTTGCATTAATATTCAAGGCAAAACAGACACAGCTCACTCCAAAATAGTTAACTTGTCTGTCCGCATCGTTCATTGTCAAGCCACATTGTCCAATGAAAATTTCGTTTTGGTACAGACTGAGGTCACTCATTTAGAAACGGTGTTAGCATTTAGAAAAACAATTACAGCCATTGGCGTTTCATGTTGGATTTACACACTAGTGTAATAATTTAGCTACTTATTAACCGTGATGAAAACCTCAGCTCAAATTAGTGAGCCATGGGTTCCTGACCCCTGCTTTAACTTTTTGTACATCCTCATCCTCAATCCTTTAGAATATTCTGGGTTATTGTCTTCCAACTTGATAAAAGTGTACAATAATTTAAGAATCAAAACAAATTTCATTAAAATATTTATCTGCACAGAAACAGACACCAACAATCTCATAATTAAAGCAGAATTAAAAGCACGTCAGTACCGTGGCAGAGGCAGAGGCAAGGGCTGCTAGTGCAATGGAGGCCCGTTCCTCTGTGACAAATGTCCGCTCTTTCCCTTCCCACACCGATCCATCTTCCACCTCCAGCAGCTTCAACACAGTGCGAGGCAGGGTCACATCGCGTCCCCAGACAGATTTACCTGCCTGGGTGACTGAACTAGTGTCACTCTGCACTGCATCCTTGACTGACAGCGTCTTTGATCTTGGTGGCTTTAGGGTGTTTTTGACCTTGGATGATGACTTTTTGCTGGCTAGAGCATCTTGAGTTTCAGGTGTGGATGAAGGTGGGTGTGCCGTTGTGGGGTTTGCCTTGGGAGTGGTTGTCCTGGATGACCTGCGAGCCGTGCTTGCTCCTGACTTCTGCGTCTTAGGAGATACCTTGGACTTTTTGGTTTGGGAGGCAGCTGGGGTAACAGGTGGAACTGATTTGGGGGTGGGAGTGACGGATGCAGGTGCCCTCTTCTTCAGCACGCTGTCCAGTGTCCGCACGTAACTACTGCTTTTGGTGGGCATCTGGTAAGAAACAGGGGTGACGCTGCTCGTGGAGAAACTGGCCGCGCGCTCGTCTATGAGCTTTCCCTCACTGGCCAGATACTCATCTAGCATGTCACTGCAGAAGGCTGACCGATTCTTCAGTGCTGCATCTGAGCTGTTACCAGCTTCAAACAGAAAAAAAAAAATATTTTAATTCACCTACAAGTGCTACACCTTTTTTTTTTTTTTTTTAGATTAGATTAGATTCATCTTTATTGTCATTGTACAGAGTACAGAGACAACAAAATGCAGTTGGCATCTAACCAGAATAGCAATTTATGCCATTTTAAAGGCACTATGGTGGCAGGTACTGTTTGAATATGGCCTAATGCCAGATTAGCTGGAGGTTGAATGTTTATAGTATGAAGTGTTGTTTTACCTTCAGGAGGTGATTCTTTAGGGTCTGGTGCTACAAATTTATCCCTCCAGCCTTTGATTTTGGTGATATCTGTTGTTTTTCCGGTCCTAGAAACAAAAGGGACTATGTCCACAGAAACATCTAGTTACAATGTGAGTGAAGTAAGGGAGGTCATACATCAAATAAAAAAAATAGAAAAAAACTATGAGGAATATATTAATGATGAGACATAATCAACTTAATAAACAGATGGATTATGGCTTATGAATTATGGGATTTTCCATGTTATACTTACGTTGTGATGACACACTCCCTGAGCTTGTACTAGGACATGGAGAGGGAGGGGGAATCGGTAGTTCCACACCCAAATATACCAGATCAATGGCTAAGATCTGATCAAGTATATTCAACTTCAGACCAACTTTAAAAAGAAGACAAAAACAGATTACAAATGACCCACTTCATTTATGGTGATCAAGTTTGATTTTTATTTCTACACTACACTTAATTTAATTCAGTATGCCACTTTCTCTCTTCTTTTTTTTTTACAAACTGTGCACCTGTTCAGAGTGTAATAAAGAGCTTTAGGACCACAGGCTAATCGATCTTACCTTCCTGTAGAACTGGGTGGATGACCTGTTTGTGTTTCATGACCTTTAAATCTTGAAGGAGGGCCTTCTCTAATGAGGCGATTCGTTCAGCCATGGCCTCAAGGGATTCAACTGTTGCAAAAAGACATCACAATGTAAATCACTCTGAATGTCCCAAATTACTGTATTCTACTACTTACAGTGGAATATTCACTAATGATTAGATGTACCTTGCTTTTCCATAACCTCAGGTAATTGTGGTGGTGGAGATTCTTCATCATTGTCATCCAGATGTACTTCAAGAGCCTCCTGTTAAGTACAATGAAATTTCACCTGTTACTCATTGGCATCATTAACAATGAATACTGTACCATGACTTCAGAGAAAGATCCAATAAACCTCAAAGATGACAAAACTACAACCACCTACAGCATTATATTGCTTTTAGGCTTAAGTATGTAGTTACCTTTGAGGTAAAGGAGACAAATAATTGGCCTTCCACATCTTCAAGGCTGGGTTGCATGCGGACGTCTGTAGGACCACTCACCAACAGCGGCTCCTCAGGCTGTTTGCGTTTTCTGCCTTTCCTGGGTCTCCCCTTAGGCTTTTTCCCCACAGATATCTGGTTGCTAGTGTTGACCACGAGGGAAGCCACACCAGTTCCACCACTCGCTTCATTGCCATTGTCTTGCTCACTGACTTGAGGAATATCCAGCAGTTCATCAGGAAGACGATCTACTGGTTCTTGGTCAGATGAAGGTGCAGGGCTACCATGTGAAAAGACGGGGGATGATGGTGAATCAGGTGCTGAGGCAGGGCCATCAGCTTCGCATGACAATGGTGATGGTGTGGCAAGGGTAGTGGAATGGTTGACAGGGACTTCAGAGGCACTTGTAATAAAGGACTGTGATCTAGGTTCCTCAAATTTTGTAGTGGGCGTTGTGTCAGTGTCAGAGGGGTCTGTAGTGGACTGTGATGAATGTGTCTCAGTGGACAGTGAAGAAGTCTGGATTTCAGGGAATGTTTTGACAAAGGCTGTGTAATCAGTTTTTGAAGATGTCAAACATTCTGACGGGGCATCGACAGCAATGCTTTCAACAGTTTTATTGGATGAGATAGGAGTCAGTGTTGGTGAGGTATGGGTGTCAACCAGTTGAGTACATGATTCTGAAGGATGTGTGGAATTAGGTTTTAAAACAATACTTGTTGAGGGTGACGAACAAGAAATATCAGGTTTTTGGACAAGATCGACAGATTTGGGTTGTGATTTGAACTTTTCAAAGAGTAAATGACCAGGTTTAGGGGTGAGCTTAACTGATTTTGGCTTTGATTTGAGCTGCTGAAAGAACAACGCAAGAAGGGGCAAAGCCGCAGCACCTGATCGTTTTTGTGGAACAGATTTATTCTGGCTTTGTTCTTCGGAGTTGCAGAACTTTATACCAGACCGTGTTTCCGTTGATGAAATGCTAGGAACCTTTTGTCTATTTTCCTGTGTAACAAATGATTGACCACTTGTGGGCTCATGAACAGAATTGGATACATCAGGAGCCTGTTCAGAATCCTCCTTGGATTTCAAATCTATGTGTAACTCCTCCTTCACAACAGACTTTGCCTGTACATCCTCTTGCTCTGACTTTTGTGGCTCCCTCTCAGGATCAAGGTTGCCCCAAGTGTTAACACAGCCATCGTTTTTCTTCTTCAAGGTGCTACTGGAACCACTGCTCTCAGGGGCTGTCCTTCTCAGTTTAAGCGGGGTCCCTTGAAACAGCTCAGACAGGGTACTTGGACGTCTTTTCACAATACTGAAAGCAGACAAAAACAACTTGACGATACATTTTTTACAAATCATAGGTAATCAAGGGTAAAACACGTATGATATGCATTCCCTGCATTGATCAAATCTCTACTCACATAACTACATACTAATATACATAATATCTCAAAGTTATAGAAAGAACATTCATTCAACATTTAAAGTCTTCAATAATTGGATATGTATTGGTTTAAAACAGTTCTTTCTTTATTATATTGTTTTGCTACAAAGAAATACAGCTGCTCAGACAAACCTATGATTATGCCAGGAGTGACACGATTATAGTGTTTATTTGTGTGTAATCATTGAATTTCCAATTTAAGAACACCGTTATACCACAAAAGGGGACAACATTCATCACCAATATTGTTTATGCTGACATTTATTCAGTTAATAGATGCATTACATTCATTCAATTATCAAATCAGTCATTACATCACTTACCTTTTCTCCATCACGACTGACGGTTGGATACTACTATTGGTGCAGTCAACCCCATCCTCCTTCATGGCTGGAGGTTCCTGTTCCTTTTTCATTTTTCCAACAGGGACCCTTTTAGCAAACAGCGTTTTGAGACTGTTTTTAATGGGTCCAAGCTCCTTATCATTCTTACTTTCACCTTTCTCTGACACACTTGGGGATCCTAGCTTAGGCATTAAGCTGCGCAAGTTGGAAGCATCTTCCCGAAAACCCTTTGCGAAAGGGTTATAGTCGATTTTGAGTTGCGTGATACTCAGGTTCTGGTAAGCCGTTACAGCAAAAAATTCTGTTTGTGGAAAAATGAAGGTCATGACATCTGGCCCATTCACATCGATCACATCTGCTTGCTTCTCAGCAGGAACTATGTGCAACCGCGGCAAGTATCGATGCATGGAGTGTAAAACGACATGGCCGTCTTGGTCCATGACATTATTTGTAAGCTTGAGCTTATAAAATGACACAGGACTCTGCATCCAGTAGTGACCAGAAGCAGGGGACTCTGGGTGGATGAAGACCCTTCCTGACACATGAGCCTCACATTTTCCATTTGGCTCCCAGCGATGATCACTCCATTTATAACGATAGTTGTCCTTCGGAGCAATATCCATGATCAGGAGGTAGCTCTGGAAAGGCTCCATCCCCGAAATGCGATACCGGCAAGACGGAAACATTCGCCTACCTTGCTTGGTTAGAATCATCTCCGTCTTGCAGCGGAAGAACTCGTTCCACATGTTGTTGTTATCCAGGGTAACTGTGATGCCCTTGGTTGTAGCCTCTGGGGGCAAATTCTCAGGATGGTGGCTAGAGTTTGTGTCTGAGGATAATGTGGAGGTGACTGCATAAGGACTTCCTGCTACCAAACCTAGAGATGGTTTCATAACATCATTATGTTCTCCACTAGCCTCCAAAGCTTCCTTATCTTTGCCTCCTTCAATGGTCTGCCCTGGCTTGAGGTCTACAAAAAAGGATGATGCAGCAGCAGTAGTTGGGGCCACGGCCGGGGCAGTAGCCCCGTCCTCTCGAAGCACCATTACTGTCTGCTTCTTCTCTGCCATGAGATTATGAGGAACATCGGGAGGGCTTCAAGCCTCTTCTACCTCTGACTGCGTCTTTGATCAATCAACATCCTACAACAAAAAAAAGAGATAAAATAACACATCTGTTAGAGCATTGCTGTTATTGCCACTGTCTCCAAATAAATGATATACATATATCAGTGTTCCTCGCAGAACTTTGCAGCGTAAGTGGCCGCCTAATCAACACACTGACCAGTCATGACTGTGATAAGCTAGCCAGTTAGGCTACTGTATTTTAGGGCTGTCACTTTTGTGAAAAAATCCTGTTCGATTCTTGAGACATAATTGTTCATTGAATCGATTGTAAAATCGATTTTTCATGTCTAAAGACGTTTCAATTTTCATGCCAAATATAGGCCAATCCACGAAAAACTAACAGGCATTAGGACAAACGTAAAGGGCGCTTTGAAGACGACAATGGCGTGAAGTTTCGCAGTACAATGACAAACAGGAGTGCAACGTTCTCGAAAAAAACAATAAGCAGAGTGGACTGCCATAACATCGATGAAAACATTACTGCAGGCTTCAACGCGGGCTGCGTTTACAATTAGAAATGTCAAACAAATGTTGCCTACGAGAACTCCCAGTTTGCATACCGCTTTGTCCTTCTAAAACCCGGCGGTGCTTCCATATCGAACCCAAGTTATTAGGGCCTATCACTCGATCTCTCATGTCGCACAGGTTGATCGCGTTTTCCTCAATTTTTTGGCAAAACACCAGCAACACAGCAGCCGATTGAAACAGCTGTTTCTGGTGCGTGAAATTGATGGGAATTTTATTTTTAGCTTTCAATGATTACTGCACTGAATTCTTTTGTTATTTTTTTCTGCTTGTTTGTGAGTTTTGTTACATCTATCTTTTTCATTTGTTTAATTCGTTTAAAATTAATAGTGTACATATTTGGTTAAAATCGATTCCCTATTTTAGTTTTCGAAACTTGTGTTGGTTGGTCCAATCGATTGTGCAATCGATTTTCGAACGTAAAGTGACAGCCCTACTGTATTTACGATATTTCCAGGCTTCAACCGGTGCTGCTGATACCTGAAGCAGTAAGAGACAGAAAGCGGTAGTGCTGTTGGAGCCTAATGTACCTAACAGTACCTATAATATCTGCATGTGTCCGGTCATGAATAATTAATCAGAAATACAGTATTATTATGTGTGTGTGTGTGTGTGTGTGTGTGTGTGTGTGTGTGTGTGTGTGTGCATGCATGAGTGTTTGTATGTGTGTGTGTGTGTGTGTGTGTGTGCATGTGTGCGTGCATGCATGCCTGTGTGTGTGCATGCATGCATGTGTACTGTTTATGTGTGTCTTTATGTGTGAGTGTGTCCATGCGTGTGTGTGTTTATGTATGTATGTGTGTGTGTGTGTGTGTGTGTGTGTGTAGCTGATATGCCCCCCATGAACAGAATTTCAAGAAACTTGGCATGCATTCAGATAATGATCCTACACTAAATTTTGTGCAGTTGAACTCAGCCAAAGAAAACTGCGATTACAATACAAGAAAACTGTGTCCGGCCATCTACAGGCCAATTGGTGTACAGTCACTAAATGTACACATATATTCATTTGTATGGCCCCCATTGTATGGCCCCCCCATGAATAGAATTCCACGAAACTTGGCATGCATTCAGAAGATATCAATGATCCTCCTCATCAAATTTCGTGCAGTTTTGAACATGTCAGCCAAAGATACATGCGATTACACCTTGTACCAAATAGGTGGCGCTATACCTCAAATGAGTGAATATGGGATGAGTTGACATGGCTCTACAGTTCTCGAGATATTCACAGAAAACTGTGTCCGGCCTACCCTCCTTTTGTGGGGCCTGGCGCAGTGGGGGAGGGGGGGACAAAAATCAATGGTTCCGTGTCATCCTTGTGGGGCTACATGCCCACAAAGTTTCGTGCAGCCCGGTCTTTCAGTGTCCTGGTAATTATTAACACAAAATTACTGAAGAGGAAGAAAAAAAAAACTCTAAACTAAACCTTTATGACCGCCACTTCGCTTGCATGGCGGTCATAAAGGTTTAAAAAAGCTAATGCTAAGCTAATGGGTGCCTAACACAGTATTGTATATTAAAATTATACATAGTCTATGTATATGCAAAGCACCTTTAGGCTTTTTGACATTATGTCAACACTGTTGTTTCTTCACATTCTGCATGCTTGCCTGTTTTAAACACAAAAAAGGCCACATAGCACCTTTAAATGAACTGTTGCTTTGTAAGGATGTAAACTGATTAAAGATCAACTCCAACCATTGTTTAACCCTAAAAATTCATCTTAGTTCTTCTAAGGTAAGTTTTTTTTTTTTAGAGGAGGCTTGTCTATTGAACAAAGGAATGGCCTCCTCCCTTAAAGGAATAGTTTGGTGTAAACACAATTCTATTTATGGATGATAGCATTAAAGATAGTGTTTGGGAGTGAAATTGCATTAATCAGAGGCGTTTTGAGCTACTAGACTGTTTTTTGCGTTAGCATGAAATTACTTACAGCTTGGCATGGAGCCACATCAAAATAAATGGCTATTTTCAAACCACTGACAAGGCTCAAAATAGACTTAGCCTAGAGGGTCCCTACATACAAATCAAAGTATTGTAAACTTTGAAAGTGCACAGAGGAGTTATAAGGACTGTTCATGAAGTCAGTGTATTTCCTTCTCTTGTATTCCGTTAATGTTTCGCAAATCTGGCTGAACATTGTATTGTAAACATACATCACGTTTAAGTAATACACTGACTTTCTAAACAGTCCATTTTATACACTTTCAGACCTTTCTATACAAAGTTTACAATACTTCGATTTGCACTATGCATACTAACCAGTTAATTAGCTACTTGTGCAACTTGCGGATATATGTAAATATGTGAGTATATAAGTGCAATATTTCTACTTCTAATCAAGAATATGTTTGATAAGTTGCAAATGTTGTAAATGTTGTTGGTTAGCAACTATGGTTTTGGGTAACACATCCCAGGATCATATCTCCTCACAAGAATAGAGCACCAAAGTGTGACGTTGTCACGTTTCCGTAGTAACCAAATTTCTGTTCTACACAGACCAAAATCACAACGTGAAATACCAGGCCAGACCAAAGTTTTCTAGAAAAGGAACATTTTTTTCGTGTAGTGATAAAGCAGTTTACTTTTCCGATGATTGAAGCATTTATTGAGAATAGATCGTCTTGTAAACCGCTGTCAACATGGTGCAGTGCTTCACTACTGAATGCTATGTTTCGATCTCTAGTGATTTTCACTTGAAATTGATTTATTCTCGTTTTCAAAGAGAGAACACAGCAAAGCAATAGAAAAACTAGAAAACATCTAGGTTCGATTGTTTAGAACATGTTTAGATCTGTTTGCCCGGACAACGTGACGTAATGGCTTTGATACTCTATATCTGATGATTACACCGTGCTTCTTAGCAACAAGTAGGCAAGCCAAACAGCCAATTAAACCAACTATTCCTGGTAAACTAGCAAGTTTGCTGACGTTGAAAAACGAAAAGAAAGAGCAAGTTTGTCAGTGTAGGCCAACGTGTGTATAAGGGGAAGGGTTCGGGAGTGATTATTCAACTGTCGAGGAGGAAACAGTATAACGGTAGCTAGCTGGTACGTAGCTGTGCAGAATGCACGTTGTGTAAACCTCCATCCCGACACCTTAAGAGTCGTGCTAGGGTGACTCAATTGCTAGCATGCTTGACTCCAGACACAAGGTACTGCTGTTCGCAGGTTCGAGTCTGGGCAAACGCAGGTTACACTGGGGCCATGACCCGAATTGGGAGTGAGGTTTAGAGGAGTGAGTGTAACGGTAGCTAGCTGGTACATAGCTGTGCATTTTGTACGTTGCGTAAATCTCCCTCCAAATGCCTTAAGAGTCGTGCTAGTGAGAGAACTAGCATCCTGGGTTTTTGGCTCAATTGCTAGCACGCTTGACTCCCAATCCGAGGTGCAGCTGTTTGTGGGATTAAGTCCGACAAGTGGAGGGCTGAGCCATGCATTTAACACAACACAGCTTACATTTGGTGCAGCAAGGAGGAATGTTGAGAGGTATCCATGGTTACAACTCCTTACTCTCTTCTCTCGGCTTCTCATGTAACTTTACATTACAGCCACAATGCCATAAACAGGGGTGGTGCCCCACCTTTTTTGAACCAAGATCTACTTTTAAAGTTGGCAGTATCTCGAGGTCTACCAAGCCAAATAGAAAACCATAGGCAGTACCGGTACTTACATAATATTCAATATGCACACAACAAACACAAAAAATAATCCAGATAATATAGTAATGTAAACTCATGTCCTGGGTTTGTTTACTTGTGGATCCCTCCCCACAATGGATTCCTTGTTTCATTTCATAGTAGTTAAGTCCAGGCAGTAGGAGCTGGCTGCAATCCTCAAACAGGCCAACAGGTGGTCATCTGTCATTGTCCATCTGTACTTTGTCTTGATGATTTTCATGTGAGAGAAAGCAGACTCATACATATAGGTTGATCCGAAGAGTGCTGTCAAACTCAGTGCACATCTTTTTAGCTTGTGATATTTCCCTTCCAGCAGTAAATTCCAGAACTCTTCATTCTTGCTTGAAGAATGGATTTGATTTCAATGTCATTTTGCAAAGTGAGAATCTCATTCTCAACAGCAGAGCTCTCCAGGTGGAACAGTGATACTAATTTGGAGGCAATACCATCCACATTGATATCTGAACTGAATGGATAAGACATATAGTTGGCAGCAAGCTCGATGGATGCAAAGTCATTAAAGCACCTCTCAAATTCTGACAAGATTGTCTGAATTTGCTCCTCATAACATGCACTGTTGCTCTGCACAAAATCTTTGCCCTGACGCTGATATTCTGCCTGCATGTGAGAAAAGTTCCGCAGGTCACAGTGTTGCAGCCTACTTGACATCAAGCAGGTCAGTGAGCTCTATCAGGAACACTAAATCCAAAAGCCACTGGTCGTCTTCTAGTTATTCTAGCATATTCTGTATGTTTTGATAGCTTCAGAAAGTCTTTGATTTCAGGAAGCAATTCAGAGAATCTGTTGCAGCAATAGATCTGTATGTTCTGCGCCGGTCGCCTCCAAATGTGCACGGAATAACCGTCTCTGTAGACTCCAGGCCCGAACGGAACAAACAATCTTCATGGCAACATCCATCACTTTCATATTTAAAATATTCACAGACAATGCTTGTTGGTAAATAAGACAGTGGTATTTAAGGAAGTCCAGGAAAGATTCACTTTGCTTGCACAACGCAAAAAACCCACTAGTGCGGCCCACCATCGCTGGAGCGCCGTCAGTCGTGATGAGTTTGAAGAGGGGCAGTTGGCTCTTGTTGATGAATTCCAAGAAAGCTTGGGAAATATCTTCGCCTCTGGTATGTCTTCTTAATGGCAAAATGGCTAGTAGCTTTTCCTTTGCTCCCATGTCTCCAAAAACCATTCTGATGAAGACACATAGCTGAGCCACATCCATAATGTCAGTAGACTCGTCAAATTGGAGTGAAAAACACTCACATTCGTCAATGTCCTTTCTCAACTGCTCTTCAACATCCTCTCCATTCCTTCACATCGTCGTGTAACAGTGCTCCGGGATAATTGTATGTCCTTAATTGAAGCTACAATATGTTCTTGAAGTCACAAAAGAGAGCATCTGCTGCCTCGATGAACGCCTTTTTCACAATTTCGCCGTCCTTGAAAGATTTCTTGTGTTTAGCAAGAACATGACTGATGCGATAAGATGCTACAGTTGCAGCCTTACCCTTAGTGTTGGGCCTGGTGAAAATCAACTCCTGTTCTGCTAACTGACCCTTCAATTCACAGACTTTTCGTGTACGCAGAGCTGAATTAGCCCGGAAAATCTGTATTGTTGTGCATTATTTTGAAATGCCACTCCAAATTGCCCTTTTTTGGTCCACACTGGCATTGCAGATGAGACAGATTGCATTGCAAAGCCACACTAGCATTGCAGATGAGACGGATGGACTTCGAATTTGAATAAACAAAAAAGTAATCCTCCTCCCACTCTGAATGAAAATGATAGATTTTTGATTTTTTTTGTTTCTGCCATTGTTGTATTTCGCCATATAACTATAATGTTAACTTCTCCACTATAACTGTCATAGAATCTTTGATACGCAAGGCACGTGCCATACTATGCATGGAAAACATTTAAAAAAGAGAGCATGGCAGGGATCTTATTCTATTTTACTCAGGAATTGATTAAATTCTATGAGTCTATGACAGTTTCTGTGATCAACATTTTGTTATATTTTATTTAGGGAGTTTTATTCGATTTTACAAGTCTACACAATATTTCTCGCGATTGACTGGGACTCAGTGTGCGATCGTCAGGTCAACCGCGATCGACTTGTTGGACACCCATGGCCTAAAACATCTAATTTATACTGCAACAGATTGTGAGTACCAAACCCTTCTATAATCGACATAAGTTATCTGCGTAATTGTTGTGAGAAAACTCCTCGATTGGTAAAGCTAACTATGGTCAATGTTACATTACCTGATTTATTCACCTGTGGAAAAGAAGGGGGGATGGTACAGAGCGAATCTGATGAAGCGCTAGGCGAAACACGTTGTTCGTTCAAAAAATAAAAATTAAGTTAATAGTGATCAGTGTGCGGTGATGCTTGATCTTTCACTCTCTAACTATGGTTAACTTCTGCTCACCTTGTGATGCATTTAGCTAGGACATGCCTTGTAGTCCAGTGTTTTTCACTGATAATATTTTAATGGATCTAAAGTCCACACGGAGACAACATATCCGTTGATTTCATTGAAATGAAACAAATGTGGGGTCTCTCAAGCAGTGAGTGTACCATGGGGGCATTGTTTTATGATTTCCGGAAAAATGCTAATCCGCCTCATACAAAATGATGGTAGTCACCTCCACACTCTATACTAAAGATGTAAAAATGTGTCTAAGCGTTTGAATATAGCCTACTTAAAGGTGCTCTAAGCGCTGCTGGGTAACGTCACTTCTGTTGTCTTTCAAAAAAAAACAGAGAGCTAGAGAGCTAGAGAGCTAGAGAGCTAGCTCGCTACTCCCCTCCCGTGCTGCTCCCGTGCAATTGAAACACTCCTAAACGCGCATCTCGTCTGTGATTTGCTGGAACAGTTTGTTAGCCTGGGCAGTCCACAGAGATTGCGTTTTTTTTACAGTGTATTCAGGACACAGACAGCTAGCGGATGGTTAGGTGATGTTTGCAGTAAGTGACATAAAATGTTTTAGCCTACAAAAACGTGTGGCATCGCTTAGAGCACCTTTAATGTGTGAACTGTATGCTTTATGTGAAATAATTGACCAAAACACATTCAACTCATACACCATTTCTTCTTTCACACTTCAGTCTCAAATCTTCACCAAAATATTCTGAGGTTTGTTGGATGTCTAAATTAATGTGCTACCAATTCAAAATGAAAATTACATGAAACATTGATGTCCTCCAAAAGCCTTTTTTTTTTATCAGCTGATCTGCACTGACAGTTTTGTAATTGTACTAACGTCAGAAAAAAAGTTCTTGTTTGTTCATTGAGGAAAGCTATATGTCCATTCAACCTAACATAAAAAGATAGGTAGCTGGCATCACTGTGAGCATTTGTTTTGGGTATGTTTTATCTGCATCTGTAGGCTATGTGTCTAAATGAGAATATGTGTCAAGCTTTTGTCTAAGGCAATGTAGTTGTCCTTTAAATGCAAGATTTCTTCATTGATGTGCAGGTGAGGCATGCTTCATGTTACCATTGGTGGTTCATAATCAACAGGTCAATACTTTCAGTGCAGGTGGGTCATTTTAACTCATTTTGCATATATGTTTCAGCCTATTTGTAATAACATAAGCATTGTTGCTTGAGAACTTAAATCATACTTACCAATTTCTTTGACATGGAAACTGTCGTAGCCTAGACTACTGCTAACTTGTAAATGAAGAGAAAAATAAGCAGGCGTTCTAACGACGTGACCAGTGGAAATATGTTTTATATGACCATTATTTCACAACTGCTACACTGAAAACTATTGTCAACCCTAATTTATGACCGTCAACGCTAAAGCCTTCTTGGACAGAACAGCGCCATAGACACGTAATTAGGCCAAACATTACACTACTACGTTAGCCGTTTCATTAACTTTACTATAAAGAGCCTCTTAACAGTGGTCGCAAAACCGTCGTCAACATCTGCTTGCAGTGTGAATCAACAATTCTAATCAGATTACTGATCATATCAACTTCAGCTATTGTCATCAAAGCCCTTATTCGGGCATCAAATTTACAAACCAGCAGACTGCGATTGAACCAATGCAATGATCAAAACAACTGGAATGGCTAGCCCATGTGATTGGTTGCCAATTGTTTGTTTACTATGGTATTTCTAACATTTTGGGGATAACTACACAATGACTTGCATATATTTGATTTGAGTGTCTACTTAAACTGAACACGGTACTCAAATCAGCAGTAAAATAACAACACGAGGCCTGATTTATCCCATACAAAAGCCTTCAGAGGCTACAGGCCTCGCGCTACATCCTACACTGGCGCGTGCCTTCTGCAACTAACCCGAATGGCGCGTGAATCCCTGATCCAACACGATGGAAGACCATAGAAGACCAGCAAAGCTTTGGGGTAATCTACCATACGTAACACACGTGGTGAATCCATTTTCTGTATATCTTCTCTACGCCATCCCTATATTCAAATCAACTGTTTACCTTTTGCCATTTCAAATGTTTCAATGCGGACAACGTTCGTTTCTTCTTGAATTCCTTGATCGTCGTTTCTTTCTCTCCCCACTTCGAACATTATTGCTGTGTGCGTCTCACCCAGCCGAAGCAAGCGTACGTGCTGTCGTAAGATACGTCACATCTCCAGTGATAGCACGTTGTGTGCGCACGCTCAGCCTTAGCGACTCGATTGTCTGTTGAAATTGTTCAAACCTTCAGATGCAAACGAACTAACAGGTCGTAGGTGCTATATTTCTGCAAATATACTCTTTTAGATATGCTGTTCGTTTTTAATCGAGAGAGACGTAGTGTATGGGCTCCTTGCACGATCGAAACTAAGCCTTTGTATTGCATGTTACGCTATGTTGTTGCATTTTTGTAGGGTCATTTTGTAAAACATTAACGTTATGGCGTCAAGAATTGTGAGACTCTTTCGATGTTGTTGCCAGTGTCCGTCTAACGTTAAGGTACAGCTGTTTTTGAAAGGTCTTGCACGATACAACTCATACACCTCACTCTGAACACATCGTGTTTTGCTTTAGTAACTGATAATGAGGTGTGAAAGGAGAGTAGGTATGGGAACTTTCCAGATCTTTGCTTCCATATTGTAAGTGAACGCCCACCAATTGTAGGCAAGAAAGGTTGGTGGGCCAAGGGCTTTCGGAGGTAGCCTATCAGCTTAGATCTTATTCAAAAACTGAAGGAAAATGTGTCTTCACCTGAAGGTAAAATCAACAAGCTAAGCTACTGCAAAATGTAATGTTATTCTATGAGGTTATGTGATTGTAGAAATTGGATATCTTAGCTCTTGGCGTTCATGTTGGTCACAAAATAAATGGGTGATATAGCCTATAGCTTGGTAACATGACTACCGTAGGCCTATATTATAGTTCCAGTTGGTTGGTGTTTTCACAGTGCATTTGTTTGTAGATGAGTTTTCCTGAGCTTTTCTAGTGTGCGCCATTTTGTGACAGCCTGGAGAGATTTGGAGATGTAGTAGACTGTTGACTAAGGGGTGAAGTGTATAAATTATCATGGAAAATGGAGATATTGAGTGATGATCTAAGCAGCAGCTTTGAGGCACAGATCGTAGTCATTTATAAAAAATAAAGGTAGCCTAGCTCCTTGAGATATATCAATAGGAATATTATATAATATCCCTCTTTCATATAAATTTGAGGCACCAGGGAGCAGGTAGGCTTACCTATGACAGTTAAGGTTGTTGCAGCATCCAGCATAATTTCTCAAAAATAATGGAGCCACCAACAGATTCTGAGATTGAGGTCAGACCGATTGTCAGGCAGCACCATACATCACCACTTTTGACATCACTGTCACATGTCAACTTTGTCAGAATAAAATGCTGTTTATTTGTTAATGTGCTATTACACTGTATTTCATATGCATCCAGGAATTGAGGTAGGTCATAAGTAAAAACTAATGCCAATCTAATTACAATTCAAAGACATGCCAATTTTAATGTGTAGGCTACTGTGAAATGACCCCGCGACACAATAAAATTAGCATGCAATGCTTTAATTTTTGAGAATTGATGATCAATGACCATAATATGACCTAACTAATATAACTAAACTATAACTAAATATATATATATATATTTCTATATATTTTTAAACAAAGAACCATGAATGAAAAAAGTCCTGATCTGTGGTCTCATAGTGCTGATGGAAGGCAGAGATCATAAGAGGACCAAAGTGGTTGAGAGAAATAGAGCTGAATCTAGTGTTTATTTGGGGTGTTGCTGATCCAGTGGTTATAGGCACAAATAGGAGATTTCGACTGAATTCTTGGAGTTACAGGAGGCCAATGAATAGAAAGAAGTATCATCAAGACCAAATGTGCTGCTGCATTTTTATTATCTGTAATGGTCTCAATACACTTGCAGGTAGACCCATTAACATTGCATTGGAATAATCTAGTTTAGACAACTAGGTCCTGCATAATTAGATGTGTAGCTTATTGTGTGAGAGAGGTTCTGATCTTATGAATATTCTTGTTAACCGATAAGACCTTGGCAACAGAAGCTACCATGCACAGATAGATTAAATCAGACATCAATTATGAGACTCAAGTCATGTGTCATGTCACGTTTTTGCTGGAGTCAGTGATTAACCAAAATGGATGTTAATATTTTATGGGATAACTGGATTGGAAAGATTGGGCGGAAGGTGACTGAAATCTCACTGAGGCATATAGAAAGTATGTGGTTGAGTATCATCTGCATAACAGTCATAGGAAGAATTCTTTTAGTGCATGATCTCGACTAAGGATGTGGTGTAAATAGAAAATTGAATGGGCCCAAGTACTGATCTCTGCAGTACGCCAGTTGTGAATGCGATTTTGACACCCGCCCTTGCCAAAACATACTGAATGAACATCAATGAATGCAATTTAAACCAATTAAGTGCTTTCCTAGTTCAAACAACATGTAACGATAATATAAAGAGCTGCTGACAAGTAAAATTCTCAACGCAGAAGTCACAGGTAAAAAGGCCAGATAAGGTTTGTGCCGAGGAATTGAGTCAGTCTGGTTTTCAAATCGTTTTTACGTATTTATCCCACAAAGCATAGAACAGTGTGCTATGTCCAGAGCCTTGTGAAAGTATTCAAGACTTTGTAGAAACACGTTTTCCTGTAGTGCTATCCATGGTTCCTTCAATTGTGAGTATTTTCCCTTTCCTTGCTGATGAAAAACATGCCCAGAGCATGATGCTGCCACCACCATGATTGATGGACAGAAAGTTAAAAATTTAGTCTCATCTGCAGTACCTTATTCCAAAATTGGGGAGTCTTCCAGTAGCATTGGCCCCGCCCACCTGTTATCGCCACTCATTTTCATCTCACTGAGATGCTAGCTCGAAGTGATTGGGTAGGCTGGACCAATGATTTCAAAGTTAATGCAGTCTATGCCCATTACAATGGTTGGAAACGTTTCCAAATGGAGAGTACCCAAACTCTCAAAAGTGAGTGAGTCTGGTGAAACCAGGCTAGTTTTCCAGATGCCTTTGGCAGTCTTCAAAAAAGCTTCATTTTGTTCATGCAATGGGCTATTCTTGGCCAATCTTAGGTGTGTACAATTTACAGTGGTCCTGTGAACAAACACTCCAATCTCGGCGGTGGATCGTAGTAGCTTGTGGGATATTTAATGGTTTGGATATTTTTTGTTTATAAACCAACCCTAATCTGTAGGCCTACTTCTAGAATTTTGTCTGTGACCTGTTTGGTCTTCATGGTGCACATTGCTCATTGTTGAAACTTGCTTAGTGCTGTTGCAGATAGCAATCTTAGAAGGTTTTTCAATGTAATGGCTAACTAGCTTTAGCTTGGGTCACATTTATCACTCTGAATCAATCAAGTCAATTCTCCGACAACACCAAACATTTTCAGAACCTTAGCTTGGCATAAATGACTGTCATTCTCTTTCTTGTTTTAGACCATAACAAGTGGCGTCATAATTAACTAGGCTGTGGAGAACATGTTACAGATCATCACAGAAGTAGCCTATTGAACAGAACTAGTTTAGCAAAATAGGAGTTTGTTCAGAGTAAGCCGTCTAGAAAAACTGTTTTTGTTTGTAAAGTCCAGACCTCACTGCCATTACACATTTTGGTGGTCTTAAGGGCGTATTGATGATGCAATGATTTCCCCATTTAGCATAACCTCTCCCCTTATAGGTGCCATAAAATGGATAAACAGAGTATTTTATCTCGATCTCTGATGTTAACAGAAGGTATGCAACTTCGGTCTGTCAAAAAAAGACAGATGTTATTTAAAAGCCCATTTACAACGGCCCATTTTAGAAGATATATAGCGCCCTTCATGCTCTTCTGGCATCCACATGAATAATTAAGTCAGCTGTACACTGATTGGCTGCCTTACACCCAATGACTCTTCACAACAGGCTCCAGCTTCTACCTGATCTAACTAACTAATGGTTAGTGATTGGTCAATTGAGGATTTAAGTAGTGTTATATAATAATGTATAGCCTAAACATCAACTGATTGAGAGTTCGGTTCCTTGGGAAGGTTATGCAAAGTGCCAGCATTCCCTGTAACCTGGGGCATTTATGAGCTGGGCTGGTTGACTGGTTCGGACTGTCCTGAATTGAATGCTCTCTGTCCAAACTGAATCTATTAAATATGCCCTTCTATCGTGTCTTATTTCTCATAAACGAACGATGTGAGTTACAGATAGAAAATAGGAACAGGGCTTCCAACAAAGGACATTCCAATTGAAAACAATGTCCAATTAAACAGATTTTGTGACTAAAATTCTTATATGGGATGGCTGTGATCTTCAGGGCCTCAGAACGTACTGCATTAAAAACAGAGCTGTTTCTGTAAAGAAAATCAAAGTATAGGACTGCTCAAATATTGCAATTGCAATCATGGCAATAGGCACCATCACAATTACCAAATCGCAAAAGCTACAAATAATTGCACAGTTAATATTGTCACATTTTGACTATTATATTCATTTCATCCTCCTTTCTGTCACTACATCCTTACATGTCACTTCTGGTTGGTGGGTGTGCGTAGCCAACTACGCGAGGGAGCTTCACAGTTGGCTGGGGGTGCTGTGCCAGAGACTTTGTAATGAAAAGGCACAGCACTCAAAGAATCTCCCATAGATATGTATGGGGTTAGCCTATATCGTAACGCAAACATGGCAGTCGTCTACACATATTCCTCCCCTTCCACCGACAAAAGTTGTCATGTGAATAGGCTACATTGTGCCAATCATGTGGTATGCTGTAAATACATCGTGGCAAATGTGTTGTGATCTCGCAGCAAGGTTGGTGTGTCGTGATTCGTGAAGTATTGCACACACACAGTTCTACCCGAAATAGATGCCCGATAAGTGCCCAAAAACCGTTGAGTGTAGGGACTTGCCTAAAAGGACTTTGGCTGTGCTTCTATGTGTGCATTGTGCTCACCAATCAGGGGTGGCACAAATTAAAGAGACATTTGGAATATTAAACTGAATCAATTAATTGACATTCAAAAATCATATCGTAGGCTAAATTCATAATCACAATATCTGTTAGAAAAAAAATGCAATAAGATATTTTCCCCAAATCATGCAGCCCTATATTAATATATGTATTACTATAATACTAGTGTACTTCTTGAAAGTTGGTCCAACGTTTAGCCCATTTAAGACATTGTTCTTTTATGAATCTTTCATTGCAAGCTTTGGTGAAGCATTGCTTTCTTGTACGATCTTAGGTACACAAACACTATTATTGTGTATTGTCAAGTGTAATATTGAATATCCAATAAACATAATTGACAAAAAAGGAAGAAATATTTAGACTTGATCCAGAAATGCCGCCATCTTATTTGGGTCCAAGCTTATTTAAATGGATCAAGGTGAAGTGGAAAACTGTCCTGTGGAGACATAAATCAATTTGTTTTATTTTTTTGGAAATCATGGACTCTGCATCCTCCAGGCTAAAAAGGAGAGGGACCATCCAACTTGGTATTAATGCACAGTATAAAAGCCAGCCTCTATGTATGGAGGTGCATTCGTACATATAGGACAGGCAGCATGCACATCTGGAGGGGCACAATTAATGCTGAATGATATATACAGGTTTTGAGCAAAATCATGTTGCCATCTAGACATTGTCTTTTCAGGAAAGACTTTGAATATTTCAGGAAAACAAGACCAGACTGCATTCTGCACATATTACAACAGTATGGCTCCATGGTCTGCCTGTAGTCACACTGTGTGCTTCATGGAAGAAAAAATACAATTGAGACTCTATTTTGTGAATGAAACACAAAGCAACTATTTTCATCAGTTCCTAAACATTTACAAACTGTTGTTAAAAGAGAGTTGAAGCATCACAGTGGTAAATGTGCCCCTCTCCCAACTTTTTCCTAATGTGTTCTTTGCCCTATTCTCAATTAAATATGAGTTTACATGATCTGAAAATCATTCCATTCTGTTTTTATTTACATTTTACAGTGTCCCAACTTTTTAGGAAATGGTATTTTATTATAAAACCTTGATTGACTTATTAGGTACTCTAAGTCAGGGTGTCAAATGTCAAGATTACATGGGTGCTTACAGGTAATACAGTGCACAATATATGTCCCGGGTGGCCTAACAGATCCTCATCAAACCTTGCATTGTTATTCACTACAAATGCACTGATTACATATGCACGGTTGTGAGAGTCACTCCAATGCACTGGAGGTTAAAGCAGGTGAAGGCATACTCAAAAGCTTTATGTCGAGTTTGTCTTTTGTGTATTGATTTTCAAAAGTATAGGAAGTTCAATTATATCACGTTCAGTTAATAAGTAAACCTTTCACAGTCCAACATACAGAAAATGAAAAGCAATTTAAAAGCTTGAATCATAAGCTATACTTTTTTATTGTATTTTCATAATGCTGCATAGCAACACAAATCCTTAAATCTATATTAGGGTTATAAGCATGGAGAGAGCTTTGCCCCGACTAGTAACAGTATACAGTAGAACATTTATCATAATATTCATCTTTTGTTACTGTAATCTAATTAGTAAGTCAGGCAACAAAAAGTGTCTCATGCATCATAGACTAAGCCATCGTGTGGTGTGTTGGAGTATTGAGCAGACCCACTGATGTTTGCGCTTACGATCTAGCTCTTGGCCAAATCAATTTGATAATTTAGTACCAAGTTAAATTCATTAAATTAGCTTAAGTTAGATTTTGGGTGTTACCTGTCATTTAAATTGAGGCCCAATGCCTCAAAGACCCAGTTTAGTTAAAGGCATAACTTTTTTTGCAGTCAAAAAAAGAATTCTTTTAAGACTTCAAATAATAATGTAACTCTGAAAAGCATACTATGATTTCACAATTCAACCATTTCTATTAATTCTTGTAGTACTCCATTATTAAACATGAATTGTAAAAATAAATGTACTGAAACCTGAAACAAAAAATAAAAAATAATCCTTTCACTGTTCTGTCAGAGTTACATCATTATATGCTTGTGCATGTTTATTTAGGACAACAACAAAAAAACCTTTTGAACTTTTAAGACCCAAACCCAGAAATATTCACAGTTCCATTGTCAAGTCAAGTCAAGTCAGTTTTATTTGTATAGCGCATTTAACATGCACACAGTGTCATGTGCCATACATAAGTGAAATTTGTATGCAAATGCCGTTACTCCTTGAATACATCAGCGCTAAAATGCATGTTTCATGGCCATAACCTTGTCAGGTCAGCATTTATATTGTGTACTACCTTGCCACGAGTGTATGACAACATCTTAAATATAATGCATCAGCGAAGAGCATCCACCTAATGCATCCAACTAATATTAACTGGTTGAAATAACAGTGACAATTGTGGTTAACACACATACTAAATGAGTGGTGATTTATTGAGGGAGTCCAATCTCAGCAATGGAATTTATTGGTTTCTGATCATTGTTTTCAATTGTAGTGAGTGCAATCTTTTACTAGATGGGAGTTTGACTATATGGAATGCACAAAGACAAAAAAGACACTCTTTGCTCAAAATGTTGGAATGACAACATTACTAACATCACTCAAATGGCATCGAAAGTCATTAAATGGGGCACACATTTTTGCAGAACATAAGCTTGTAACCGCTACCTTGTCACCTCAGAATTATCATAATATAACAGACACAAAGCTTAATGTTCTGCAAGATTCCATTCATCTTTAATGGAAACCAGAAATCATTACATTAATTGATAAAAATCAGCAGTAATTCTTTACTTCAAGTGGATAGCTTCGTACCAGACAACTGGTCGGAATACAGAACTGAAATCTTGCATGACCTGCAATCTTGAAAACTGGCATGAACTCTATTTTGAACGTTCTTCCTGCTTAAACATCAAGCCCTTTCACATGTAACACATTACAGAAAAAACAAACAAAAGTATTACACTTCCCTTGATATCCAATACATGGAATGCTATAAGTTCTGAACTAATTCATCTAAGCTGGAAACTTTCAACATGCAATTGTATGATTTCTCAAAAAGGTGTGTCATTAAGACTGGGTTAAACATAAGAAATTATAAAACTATAGGAAATTATAAAATGTCCCTTGTTGTGACATTAATTGTTGACTGTGTAATCAGAATGTTAGAAATGTATTCTCATGTAAAGTTGCTTGCCCATGGCCACATATCCACCAATGAAAAAGGGCAGCATATTGCATAGCATGCTGCCAAGGTCCAGGAAAGTTTGGCTGGACAGCCTCGCCAATGTTCCAAACAGCGGGACACTGTCTCTTAAAAGTGCTGCTACAATATCATTAATAATCTGAATTTGTGATCCCTTCTAAAATGTGCCTCTAGGCAGTCTACTGGTCATATAAAAATTACACTGAACCTGAATTACAAACACTGAGTCATATGAAAATGCTACTTGAAATTTGTGTAAGATCATTATTTCACTGTATGAACAGTGGTGTGATTGTTGCTTGTGAGTTTTCTCATCTCATCTCAGTATGGAGGAAACATTTGTTATAAAATCCTCAAAATCTTCCAACACATTTTCTGCATTTCCTTAAAAGTCAGTTACTAACAATATAGTCTTTTGTAATCACAGCTGTGTGTTGGATGTGATCACTCTTCAGTCCTTCCACATGAGTATAAAGTGTTCACTGAAGGCGAGGGAAATGAAGGCAACAACGATGAACAAGCATGTTTAAATCAATCAAACATTAATGACCACATCATCGTCTTCGTCCCTGATGTCCTCCGAGAGTCCATCCAGAGGCCTGCTCTCATCATCCAGCCCGCATCCGGGACCGATAATGTAACGGTAGTCTCCGCCAATGGCCTGTGCTGCCCCCGATGACACCATCAGCCAGTCTTTTTCGTCCTCCTCCATGCCCACGCACTGCCAGGGCACGCCCCAGGAACCCCCAGGCTCTGGACCCGAGGAGGCCCCGGCCGGCTGCTCCGCACACCCGTCCAGGTCTTCCCCCTCCAGGTTGACATAGAGCTGCGGCTCCTTGCAGGGCGCTGGAGAGAGCCCACCCCACAGGCTTTCCAGCTGGTCGATCAGCTGCTGGAAGCTGGGACGGCACTTGGGCACGGGGCTCCAGCAACTGTGCATGATCTCGTAACTGAAAACAGAGTTCAGAGTTCAGAGACTGGAAAGTGCATGTCATGATAGACCAACATAGTACATGGAGTAACTGATTCAGTTCTTATGTAGCTGGGGTCCACCAGAGTTTTTTATTCCTGTGTAGAGTGCATGAAAGACATTTGACCTTTAAGTAGTAATAAATATTCTGGTATATTTTCAAGGATTTGACTGAGCCTGGTAAAAATACATGTTAGAATCGCACAAGACACCATCACTAGCGCAACATTTCCTCTGTATGAATTAAACAGTAAAGCTTCCATTAAATACATGGCACTTCACAGGGGAATATCTTTCATGGCCTGTGTAAACAACTCATACAAACTCACATGTCATCACGGCAGTCTGGAGGCTTCTTGAGCCTCTCTCCCTTGATGAGGTACTCATAGATCTCAGAGTTCTCTACCCCAGGGTAAGGGGTTTGTCCACGGGCCATAATCTCCCACATGGTCACTCCAAATGCCCACTGAGAGGAGAGAGAGAGAGACTTACCATGTTGAATGGGAGTAATTAACACATTATAAATGTTTGGCTACATTTTAGTTCAGTACAAATGTGTGTATAGACCAACAAGAGATCAAATGGGCACTCTCTAGGTATAGATATGTATTGATGGATATTGTGCCTTATTTTACTTGTTTTGTTTCACCGTGCTTTCTCACAAAGTCAAATTCCTCTGTACATTGTACATTTGTTGAATAAAGCAGTTCTGATTCTGACGCCACTTCTATATGCATGTCATGTATATTTTCCAATAAGGATGAGACTGTACAGTAGATGATTACCACATCACTCTGAGTAGTGTAGACATTGTCAGCTAAGCTTTCCAGTGCAATCCACTTGACGGGCAGCTTGGACACAGAGCCTTGTCTGTAGTAGTCACCGCTGTAGATTTTCTTCGACAGGCCAAAGTCCGCCACACACACAGTCATGTTTTCATTTAGCCTAAAATCATAAGAGACCAGTCTTTAATATGGGGACTGTATGATATTATGGAGGGTACACACAGGTGAGAATGCCCAGTTCCAGGTAGGTTCCTCACTGAACTAACTTACATGCAGTTTCGAGCTGCCAGGTCCCTGTGGATGATGTTTTTGCTGCTAAGATACTCCATCCCCCGGGCAATATCCAACATGAACTGGATCAGCGTTTGCAGCAATAGTGTCTGCAGCAGAGAGAGAGAGGCAATCTGACTCAAGCACTTGACTTTCCACTTAACCCTCACCTAATTTCCAAAACAATTCACTATTGCCTGCAGGATATCATTATAATATTGTTTATAAGCAAACAGATAGCATGTTCAGAGGAAATATCCTGAAGCATCTTGAATGTGAGAGGCCAGATATATATATAAAAAAATTGCACACAGTGAGCAGGAAGCAATATCCTGGTAGGAGGTAATTTCAGTATTTATTCCCTTATGGGTTTCAGGCAATATCCGTTAGCATGTGGGTCTTTTGCCTTTAGCGACTAGAACCAAATAAGAAACAAACAAATTGGATCACTCACGAACGGCTCATCCCCTAGGCGTGACATAAGAAGAAACGTGTGCAGGTCCCCGTGCTTCATAAAGGGAAGAATCACCATGGGGATGGGCAAGCGTTGCTGGGGACGGCGATGCAGACTCACCCCTGGGTGGAAGACAGAAATCATACAAACAAGTTTCAGGTTAAATATGAGGACACCGACAAGGCCAATGTAACCTTATGTGTTCCACTATATGTCCTTGAACTGCTTGAATGGGACAGCTCATTTACAGCTCATTTACGTTTTCATGACCTAATCTCAATTTGAACAGATCACAAAAATGGGAATTATAATATTTACAACCTTATATCTGTATATTTATATTTTCCTAGTTCTCTTGATTCTATTTATTAATTTTCTATTCAACATATGACTTTCAGCTAAAAATAAGTGTCAAAAACAGAAAGTTAACTAGGTAAATTATTGGGTAACTTGTCTGATGTGAAATTACATTGTGAATATGAACTAACCTATGAGTTGGATGACATTGGGGTGATGGAAATCCTTCATATAGGCAGCTTCTTTAAGGCACTGTTCAATGTCACTTGAAGAACTGATGTCAGCTGAAACATTAACAAAAATATGCATATCATATGTTAGGAATGGAAATGGGAAAAACCAACAGACATGACAAAATGCTGCTACTGTACATGACAACCCTGGATTGACACTGTGTTTTTGATGTTAGGAGCCTGTTGAAGGCTTTGAATATCACAATCCATGTGTGATAGAAGAGTGTGGTATGAAGACACAGACTCACTTTTGAGGACTTTCACCGCCACCTTCTGAACAGTGCTGTCCTCCATCTTCAAAAACGCCTCCCTCACTGACCCAAACTCTCCTAACAAAAACACATTGCATTACAGGTAACGATAAGGGACACGACCCTATTTCACCTGCAGGAAGACATATTTTTTTATACCAACAGAGACCAACTCAGTCTTTGGGTTGTTGAGTCCATGCCTTAGGGGCATGTTTTTGTAGCCAAGGACACTTTACTCCTTGATGCTACTGCAATAAAGATTTCATGACATGCAACAATGAAGTTTTTATTAGACACATCAAGTGTCACTAAGGACCAGCAGCCTGTAAAGTATTTCTTCAACACAAGTCTTCGCTTGATCAGCACTTCCAAGGGTGAGCGGTATTTTGGATACACAAACAGGGACAACTGCAGCCCCACTTACAGTTAAACCTCGGTCTTTCACCTAAGCGCAGGGATTCAAACCATCACTTACACTGTCTGATACAAGTAAATACATCAAACCGATCAGAGTAAGTATTACAAACCTTTTCCAAGCATATGGCCCAGTGTTAACAGTCTTTCAGAAATCAAAACATCTCGCAGTTTGGTCTTCAGGTCCTCGTTGATTCCCAGGCTGTCCACTAGGGGGACACAGAGGTAACATTCAGTCAGTAACATTCAGTTAACAATCAACTCTACTCCACTGAGAGGCCTAGTCCACACGTACCAAACCGATCTTTTTTTCCTCCGTCTTCCCTGGAACCGGATCAAGAATATTTGCGTCCAAACGGATCCATCTCAATACGACTCAACACGTTACTTCATACCCCAGGCCTATAGGTGACACTGTGTCTTTACAGAAATCACCAAAACTTGCGCTTTAAAAACAGACAGAATAGGCTACCGAAATGGCTAGTGCAAGGAAACCAGAATTGTTTGTGTGGACTGATGGTGAACTGTCAACTGTAAAACTAATAAACTTTATTTTACGGTTTGTGAAGGGTGCAGTCCCGTCCTTTATTTGGCTAACGCAGGTAGGCCTACTAATCACCTTTACTTTCTTTGGTTGTAGGATAGTCCGTGATTCACATTAGTTTTGGCTATCACCGCAATTAGGCTACTAAACGCAAGGCTTACCCAAGTTCTAGGCTATTCTGTTGCCACATTTATAATATTGCTATAAAACCTTCGTTAGTAACAGTCAATACTTTTGCCTGCATCAAATCGTGCATTTGCATTCAGTGTGGTACCATCGGCTTAACGTGAGTTCTAAGCGTCTTTGTATGCTTATATCTGATTTCACTCGACTGTGAATGCATGTATATATGTTGTAAGACGTGTAAAATAAACTAGAAAAGCATTTCCTGAAGGAAATACAGTGCATGAAAATGCAAAAAATATGATGTAAAATATCATACAGAGTAAAAACAAACTATATTGGTTGCTAGGTAGATGAGGTTTAATATAGTTGGAATGACTGAACAGTTAAATAGGTGTATAGTTTAAATGGTTAAATTATTTAGGTAGATAGTTGACGATAACTGACAGTTGGAATGGCTCTAATGTTTGCTAGCAGTTATGCTAACCATGTTAACAAAGATAATAATGTTAACAAAGTTACTATGCTAACTAGCATGCTAACATGCTAATCGTTTTTATGCTAACTATGCTAACCATGTTAACTTTATCGTTTTTAGCAGTTTTGCTAAAATGCTAACTAGCATGCTAACATGCTAACTAGCGCTTAGCATGCTAACTATCTTAACCACGCTACTTAGCTAACTTAGCTAATCGTTTTTAGCAGTTTTGTTAAAAATGCTAACTAGCATGCTAACATGCTAGCATGCTAACTATGCTAACCACGTTACTTAGCTGACTTAGCTAATCGTTTTTAGCAGTTTTGCTAAAAATGCTAGCTAACATGCTAGCATGCTAACTATGCTAACCATGTTACTTAGCTAACTTAGCTAACTAGCTACAGTGGGTAGGAGTCATAGTTGATGACAAGTAACAGTTACAATGGCTGAACAGTTAAAAAGTTCAGTAGTTTAAAGGGTTAAATTGTTTAACAGTGAAATATTGTGGTGAGGACTTTTATTTTGAAATAGTTTTTGGCAGAGGAAGCAGTTGAACAGGATGTGTAGTCTTAATAGGGCCAGTTTGTATGCTTAAAGCCTGAGACTGGCAGTTGATCCAGGTGGCCCGAACACCTGCCATAGGATTCTAATTGCTTAACGGCCGTATTGTGATGTCATAATCATAATGTTAAGTCAATGGGGAAATTTTGATTAGTTTTTAATTAATAGTTTAAAAAGTATAAAAGTTACAAAGCTGAAAAATACATAGCACCCATGTCCTAAGTAAGACCTACGTAACATAGTTTGAATGAAGTTTCTACGTTAAACGGTTGAAGCTGCATTAAATGCGTTAGAAGAAGAAGAAGAAGAAGAAGAAGAACTAGAAAAGCATTTCCTGAAGGAAATACAGTGCATGAAAATGCAAAAATATGACGTAAAAAAATCCTACAGAGTAAAAACAAACTATATTAGTTGCTAGGTAGATGAGGTTTAATATAGTTGGAATGACTGAACAGTTAAATAAGTGGATAGTTTAAATGGTTAAATTATTTAGGTAGATAGTTGACGTTAACTGACAGTTACTCAGCTAACTTAGCTAATCATTTTTAGCAGTTTTGCTAACTAGCATGCTAACATCTAAAATGCATGCTAACTATCTTAACCATGCGTACTTAGCTAACATAGCTAATTGTTTTTTTTTAGCAGTTATGCTAACTATGTTAACTAGCATCTTAGCATGCTAACTATCTTAACCACGTTACTTAGCTAACTTAGCTAATCGTTTTAGCAGTTTTGCTAAAAATGGTAACTCTAGCGTGCTAACATGCTAACTATCTAACCACGTTACTTAGCTAACATAGCTAATCGTTTTTAGCAGTTTTGCTAAAAAAATGCTAACTAAGATGCTTACATCTTAGCATGCTAACTATCTTAACCACGTTACTTAGCTAACATAGCTAATCGTTTTTTTAGTAGTTTCTGCTAACTAGCATGCTAATGCTAACTATGCTTAGCATGCTAACTATCTTAACCATGTTACTTAGCTAACTAGCTACAGTGGGTAGGAGTCATAGTTGATGACAAGTAACAGTTACAATGGCTGAACAGTTAAAAAGTTCAGTAGTTTAAAGGGTTAAATTGTTTAACAGTAAAATATTGTAGTGAGGACTTTTATTTTGAAACAGTTTTTTGGCAGAGGAAGCAGTTGAACAGGATGTGTAGTCTTAATAGGGCTAGTTTGTATGCTTAAAGCCTGAGAATGGCAGTTGGGACAGGTGGCCCGAACACCTGCCATAGGATTCTAATTGCTTAACGGCTCTATTGTGATGTCATCAGCCCATGTTAAGTCTATGGGGAAATTTTGAACAGTTTTTAATTAATAGTTTAAAAGTATAAAAGTTACAAAGCTGAAAAAATACATAGCACCCATGTCCTAAGTAAGACCTACGTAACATAGTTTGAATGAAGTTTCTACGTTAAACGGTTGAAGCTGCATTAAACGCGTTAGAAGAAGAAGAAGAAGAAGAAGCCTAGGAAGAACAGTACAGTGCATTTTCATGCACTGTAATAAGAAGAAGCCTAGGAAGAACAGTACAGTGCATTTTCATGCACTGTAATAATAATAACTAGAAAAGCATTTCCTGAAGGAAATACAGTGCATGAAAATGCAAAAAATATGATGTAAAATATCATACAGAGTAAACACAAACTATATTGGTTGCTAGGTAGATGAGGTTTAATATAGTTGGCATGACTGAACAGTTAAATAGGTGGATAGTTTATATAGGTAAATTATTTACTTGGTAGATAAGGTTTAATATAGTTGGAATGATTGAACGGTTAAATAAGTGGATAGTTTAAATGGTTAAATTATTTAGGTAGATAGTTGACGATAACTGACACTTGGAATGGCTCTAATGTTTGCTAGCAGTTATGCTAACTATGTTAACAAAGATAATAATGTTAACCAAGTTACTATGCTAACTTAGCATGCTAACAATGTTAAAATGCTTTAAGTATTGCTAACCATATGACTTAGCTAACTTAGCTAATCATTTTAAGCAGTTTTGCTTAAAATGCTAACTAGCATGCTAACATGCTAGCATGCTAACTATGCCAACCATGTGACTTAGCTAACTTAGCTAATCATTTTAAGCAGTTTTGCTAAAATGCTAACTAGCATGCTTAACATGCTAACTATGCTAACTATGCAACCATGTGACTTAGCTAACTTAGCTAATCATTTTTTAGCAGTTTTGCTAAAAATGCTAACTAAAGATGCTAACATGCTTGCATGCTAACCATGTGACTTAGCTAACTTAGCTAACTAGCTGCAGTGGGTAGGAGTCATAGTTGATGACAAGTAACAACAGTTACAATGGCTGAACAGTTAAAAAGTTCAGTAGTTTAAAGGGTTAAATTGTTTAACAGTGAAATATTGTAGTGAGGACTTTTATTTTGAAACAGTTTTTGGCAGAGGAAACAGTTGAACAGGATGTGTAGTCTTAATAGGGCCAGTTTGTATGCTTAAAGCCTGAGACTGGCAGTTGATCCAGGTGGCCCTAACACCTGCCATAGGATTCTAATTGCTTAACGGCTCTATTGTGATGTCATAATCATAATGTTAAGTCAATGGGGAAATTTTGATTAGTTTTTAATTAATAGTTTAAAAAGTATAAAAGTTACAAAGCTGAAAAATACATAGCACCCATGTCCTAAGTAAGACCCTAACGTAACATAGTTTGAATGAAGTTTCTACGTTAAACGGTTTAAGCTGCATTAAATCGTTAGAATAAGAAGAAGAAGAATAAGAAGCCTAGGAAGAACAGTACAGTGCATTTTCATGCACTGTAATAAGAAGAAGCCTAGGAAGAACAGTACAGTGCATTTTCATGCACTGTAATAAGAAGCCTAGGAAGAACAGTACAGTGCATTTTCATGCACTGTAATGAATGACACTGGCACTACGCACAAATTAATGTAGCCTAAACTTACACCGCACTTTCCTAATAACTTAAAGTTCTCTCGCGTCACTGACAGTAGCTAGAATGCATAAAAAAACACCGGGAAAAACAGTGTTCAGTCCACCAAGTCATAAGCTATCGGCGCTGCGCAGCATCAGTTGTGATATTTATCTTAACGGAGTGTAATCGTAGGTAATGTCATGTATGAAAACTAGTGTTGTTAGGCAATACTATAAGTGCAAGTCCAGGCAGCTGAGGTGTGGCGATGACATCATCGATCACGCAAGCAGGATGTCTTGGTTTAAGCTGTCTAAAACGAACTCAAACGGGCTCACGGTTTCAGATTTCTCCACTCTGGGACTAGGTTTCAGAAAAGTGCGGTTTCGGGCAGTGCGTTTACAGGATTCGTTTGGACGCTCGGCCAAGAAGAAGCAAAACCTCTGCGTTTAACCTAAAAAGCGTCTCCGTGTTGACAGGCCCTGAGACAAGCAAATGGAAATAGAGGCACCCTTATTTGTGTTGGGTGCCAGCATGCAAAACTTACAGGTGGATTCTGGCAGCTCTGCACACTGCCTGTTGAAAGACCTAGCCGCTGTGAAAGTGACTGTGGTCTCTGTGCCTGGTGGCTTGAAGACAGACCTACGGATTTAAAGTTGAAATATTGGTTTGCAAGAGTTGTGAATGAAAGACAATAAACAGAGACATATGCAGTGTACATGCGTCATTGTGCTGGCCAATTTTAGTTGTCTCTGTAGATACAGCATAGCCTACATTTGTTGGAGACTAGTGCACTGCTGGCAGAGGCCTCAGAAATCACAATAAACAATATTATTTGTTTGCAATAACAGTTTATCAGATAATGCAGTATCTATGTCTTGGTATCTTTTACAAAATCAAAAAAGTCTACCAGTGTTTTAGCCGAAAATAGCAGAGCTACGCAAACATACCAGTGCACAATGGTGTAGGGCACTTGCATAGAACAGGGGTTCTCAATTTGGTTTTGGTACCAGGGTCCCCTTGTGGGAGAATTTTTTTTCTGAGGACCCCCATTCAATTGTATCTTGATGATGTGGACTGACAGTTAAGCTATACAACAGTAGGAATGGTTCATTATGACCTGAGTGAAGTGATTAGTGCTGTAGATGCAATAGTCTGGAAACACAAATATTTCTTCATACCCTTGTTTCTTTTTTCCATACTTATCCAGACCTGGAAATTACTAAAATCAAATTCCATACTTTTCCAGGTTTTCCATACTGCGTAGGAACCCTGCTGTTAAAACAATAGGGTCGCTATGTGATTTTTTTCGCTATGTGATTTTTCTCTACAAATATGCAACCATGTGAATGAGACCAATTAATTACTGATCCTGTTCATCCACCTAGTGTTATCATTATGGGCAAATAGTATAGGCGATGGGTGGGATATATTTTTTATGTAATATAAAAAATACATGCAAAAAATTAGTATGCCACACTCTTACCCAAACTGTGTCTCCTTGCCCCTGCGTTTGACGAGCACGGTGAGGAGGAGGCCCACCATGGTGGCCACCAAGAGGCCGATCAGCAACCCCACCCACATGTGCCCTCGTTCAGTGTGTCCATGCAGAGCTGAGGTACCACAATACACACACACAGCCATCGTCACAACACACACACAGGGCCATAAAGCAAATAGTCACACTAACACCACCCAAGCAAAGCATACAGTTTTATAGCACTCAGTCATGCAGGTTGAAGAGGCGATTTTAAGAGAACTGTATTGTGGGTACTTTATACAGTAAAATAAAAACATTTAATTACTGTGAATAATTAAAACAATACATGTCCCACACAAAGATTGAAACACATAGAAAATGTTCAGTTTCAGAGGGAAAGGTAAAATTCAAATTAATTGAAAATTGCAATCTGTCTGATGAAGGTGTAATTTTGTGATGCCCTTGCTGGTAGTGAAAGGAAAATGGGAACGGGTGGTGTGCACTTACCTGAGGCAGGCATAACCAGCACAGGCTGGCTCCAGGGCCCACATCCCACCACTGTACACGCTGCTACCTGGAACGTAGCGTTGAAGAAGCGACCCCCACCTGACAAGTGGGCTACATTCTCCTTATACAGCAATGCATCCTGGGTAAAGAGGAGGAGGGGGGTATGACCTTTATGCATTTCCAGAAAAGTATGTGGTCCAGGTTAAAATTTCCATTTTTTTCAATTTTAAGAAAAAAAATAAATAAACTTAATCTCATTTAAATATTATCTTTAAAATTATAGCAATATGTGCAATGGGCCTGATAGGTGCAACGTCCCAAGGGCTAAAGCAACCTACTCATAAATGTCTACTGAAAATACTACATTAAATAATACAGTACATGAGCTCATCAAGAACTTTCATTAACAGAGGATTATAACATGAAAACATGTCCACACCCATTTTAAGGGTGCATAGCCTACATACTGTAATAACAAGCCATTCACTCAAGACTAAATGAAGGGTTCAGATGCAAAAGCCTCTAAATGCCACCTACGTCAAAAATGAGATAAAGATGGTGAGTGAATGCTCTCACATAGTATACGTTAATCAAATAATTTAACTTCAAAACACACCAAATAACACTCTCGTCCTGGTCTGAAATATCGATTTCTATGCAAAAACCTATAGGAACCGGATTTTAAATGCTCATTTAAAAGAAATGTGGTCAGACGGATTTAGAGGGTTTTGCATCTGAACTCTTCAAGACTGTAGTAAGTGTGGTTCCACACATCCGATCCTACCCACTTAAAACAAAGAGAAAAGTGAGCCTGGTTACTGCTCTTAATCTCGTGACTTTTTATAGGAGGGTGACTGGTACAATGAAATGAGGTCATGTTGTTAGAGCCTCTGACTGATCCAGTTGAACAAAAAACAAGCCCATTCGTGAAAATGTAGCGACCATTCTCAAGACCAAATCTACAGAAGGACGTCTTCACACGTTCATAGGTTTCTGAATGCTTCTACAACTGAACCAACACTATCAGCAATACATTTATTTGTGTTGTTGGTGGAACTGTTGAAGTTTTTATGGTCAAATGTATTTACAATGGCAAGAAATAGTATGTGAACCCTTTGGAATTACCTGCATTAAGGTATAAATGTGTCTTAAAATATGGTCAGCTTCATCTGAATTACAGTAATGAAATTTTGTTGGTGGAACTGTTGAAGTTTTTATGGTCAAATGTATTTACAATGGCAAGAAATAGTATGTAAACCCTTTGGAATTACCTGCATTAAGGTATACATGTGTCTTAAAATATGGTCAGCTTCATCTGAATTACAGTAATGAACAAACACATACTGTATAAACACGTATAAACGGTAGATACCAAGTTCAAACTATTGGTTGAGAGCAAAATTATGTTAATTGGTGGAATTTTGAGCAAAATTGTTGTTTTCATTAGCAATGAAATAGTCTACAATGGAAGTCTGTGGGGCAAGCTAGCACGTCAGAAAACAAAGTAAAACAACAGTATTTTATACCATTATACCATATAATTAGACTTCTGTGGTATCTACCGTAAATACAGCCTAGGTCGTTTTTACTCCGGAGTATTCCTTTAACAATGCTGGTTGGAAAAAGTAAGTGACCTCAAGCATATCTGATGTTAACCCTGCCTTGCAAGAAAAAGATCTCAGGAGACCTACAACAAAGAATCGGGCTACAGTGTAATCTCAAAGAATTTAAATATTTATCAGCTCGCATATCAACAAATTGTCATACAAATGATTTAGTACCATGGTGTGTGTGCTTAGAAGTGGGAACCCAACCAAGAGGACACAAAATGCACAGTGCAGAATTATAAATGAAGTAAAGAAATACCATCAGAAAGTGATCAGATCACATTTTATGTGCAATTAATGCAGAAAACCAATTATAAAGAGGGTAGCCTAACCCCTCACTGCTCCCCGAGCGCCGCCGTTGAAGCAGGCAGCTCACTGCGCCGGGATTAGTGTGTGCTTCACCTCACTGTGTGTTTACTGTGTGCTGTTTGTGTTTCACTAATTCACCGATTGGGTTAAATGCAGAGACCAAATTTCCCTCACGGGATCAAAAAAGTATATATACATATACATACATACATACATATACATAAAGGGTTCACATACTTTCTCTTGTCCTTGTATGTTTTAGCTTTGTGTCAAATGGCCTGCATTACAAATTCTAAAATCTTGTTGCCATGTACTCTGTGGTATGTACTGCAAATAGAAGTTACACAGTGTTATCATACAGTATGTTCCCACACTTAATAATAATAATAATAATAATAATAATAATAATAATAATAATAATAATAATACATTTAATTTCTAAAGTGCTTTTCAAGACACTCAAAGACGCTTGTACAGTTGTGTACTGATGTGTACCTGGCTGTCTCCACCCTGGCTCCACTGCACCTTGTAGGCCTGAAGCTGCCCTCCAAGTTCCTCTTCCTCCAGAGCTGCCCAGGTCAAGGTCAGCTGCTGTTCCGACAGGTCAAAGGTGAGGTTCTTCGGTGCAGCCAAGGGCACTGTTGTAAGACAGTGACAAAACAGTTAATGTAGCCACAACATAACTAATAATTTTGCAAGCAAGAAAAAATGGCATTTTGTTGAACTGTAGTGCCTGCCGACTAATGTGATATAATAAGCCTCACTCAAAGTTGCATTTTACTGAACACAACCATTCAATTATTCTGCACTGACACATTCAGGTCTTATAGCTCTCTTAAAAGAGCAAAACACTTATCAATTTCTGTTATTTAGAGGACAATTGATACTTTTCTGAAGCACTTTTCTTCATATGGGGCATGTTTGCGCTGCTCCAAACTTAACAGCACATTCATAGTCCATATGAGTAAAAGCTGTACACAGTTCAACAACTGGCACACCCTTACGTTCTTTCACATCACCTCCAGGGTGCAGTGATGAGCTCAGCCTACAGGGGGCGCAATCATCGCATGTGTGTTAGCAGGAGGAACACATTGAAATGGATTGGGGCCATGCACAATGAACCATTGTACCAGCAAGGCTGGAATCCACTGGCAGAGTGCCAGCACTGCCCATTTACAAACATGCAAACAGGGTCACCATCAGAACCCCTCTCCCACCTCCACCCACCCACTCACTCACCCACCCCCTCAACATCACCACCAGCCTTCTAACACCCACCCACCCCTCATCCAGTGCAGCTGTGCTGCTCAGAGGGCTCTGAGTGCACGAGGGTGGGAGGTTGTGACTGGAGGGGGCAGATCTGGGGCCTCCCTGACAAGCTTCCCCCTCTATTTGTTTACCCAGAGACTCCATTTGCCATCCCACAACAGGCCTCCAAGCAGCAGCGTGGTTTCTCAGGCCCCAGCAGAACTGGAGGCCCAGCATGCCCAGCGTGCCCAGCAAGAGTTACTGACAGCCCTCGCGTGTGCCTGAAATGTTTACAGCTAAAGCGGAACTGATCCTGTGGCCCATGTTTATGAATTCTGTTTGTCTCACACCCATGCAGTCAAAAAAAAAAGCATGTTGAGGTAGATTGAAGAATGCCATTTGGAAATCATTAGAGTTCTTGAATCACAATGAAAACCGTGACAGTTTGGCTGAAATAAATATGATCATGATTATGTATAAAACTATTGAATACTTTGTTGATGTTGGGTGTTGTGAAAGAATACCAATGGCATAGAAATACCATTGACTAATCAGTGCGTATATGGGGGAATGGCATATTCATCCTGTAGATTGCAATCTGTTTCTATAATAGTGCTGTCATTTACTGACTACATAGGAAGAATAAATTATATACTATTTATAGTGAATAGTGAAGTCTGTTCAGAAACTAACAACTTAAGTTAAATGAGGAAACAAATACCGGTATGTTATTGCCATACCTGATTCAGGGGTCTGAAAGTTGACCCAGGATGAAAAGGGGGAGAGTCCCACTTCATTGGCACAGCGGATTCGCACACTGTAGTTTGAGTGCCACTGGAGTCCACCAATCACCACCTGGAATGGCGGCACCAGCACGCGGCGTTCCGGAAGAGCAATCTTCCGCCCAGAGACCTTACACATCTTTGACATCTGCATTTTAGAGGAAAGGGATGCGGTCATTCCACTCACAAGTACACCATCTGAAAGTTCTCTAGAACATATGCTTCATCCTCTTCCTGTGTCCATGTGTCTACGTGTGGAGATAATAAGGGGATGGGGCGTTGGGGTGGTGGTGGTGGGGTTGAGAGCTTAGAGAAGAGAGGAGGACAGAGGGGGAGGAAGTGCGGCCATCACTTCGGGGCTAAAAACAAAAGCACAGTGGCTGGGCCGGCCACTTGGGTCAATGGGGGCGAAAGCAATTTCCTGGCGCAGGCCCAGTCACTTATTTTGTCGCTCTGAGCTGTTTACATGACTCTGCTGTGGGCCACTCAAAGCACTGGGGCACAAACACGCCAAAGTAGAAAATAACTGGACAACAACAACAACAACAACAAAAAGGGATCGGATCGGCAGTCACAGAGCATAGCTATGACATGTTATGACGTGTAGCTCTCAGTGTAGTAACCAATAATAACCACCAGCAATGACATGCTTTAGCCATGACCACAGGCCCTTCAGAAATGTGTGACCTGGCCTGATCCAAGAACTGCTCAGATGGGTTGTTTAGACTGCAGCGGATTAGCCGTTTATACTTTCTTCAATAAGGTCATGCAAAGGCTAATACAAGTAGCGGCCAAAAACACAGTAAATCTCATCAGTTGATGGAGGCTCCAGTACCTGTATGGTGCAGTTCAGCAGGTCTGAGTGACCAGTGAATCCAGGTGACCACATTAGAGTGATGTTACTTTCCAATGACTGGACCACCTGTACATCTTTAGGGACTCCTGGTAGCACTACATACAAACAAAAACACACAGGCTCAAGTGCAGGCTACAAAGACAAACACAGCACAACATTTACCAATTGGATCAGCAATGTTTTCAATAGGCCTGCAATAAAACATTTTATGCAACAGCTGATGTGAAAGTCTTTGACAGGCTAGGCACTGTGCTCTTCATTCATGTTTAGTTTAAAGCACTATTTAAGTCGATTCATTTTCATTTCCTAAACAACTGAAAATGTGTATGAGCAAATGTCAGTTCTCACCGACAGCCGTACCTTTGATATGCACGGTGCCTGTGCGGGACACAGAGATTCCCCTGGCGTTCTTAGACTCGCAGTAAAACTTGATGCTCTCATTGATGCCTGGAAGAGAGAAAACAAACAGAGTGGTGACAGGAGGAATGCTAAATGAAGGTTTCCAGCACCACATGCAAAGACTCCAGCACAGTAAGGAGTGAGGAGGACCATATGGCTGAAACAGTCAAAAAAACATAACTAAGATAATATATCTGCCAAAGGGCAGCACGAAAGGCTGGAATCCAAGGATATGAAAACCAAGGATAACATAGTTTAGAGACTCTTATCTTCACTTGAGGCAGCCGTGGCCTACTGGTTAGGGCTTCAGGCTTGTAACTGAAGGGTTGCCGGTTCGATCCCAGACCCAGTAGGAAAAATGTGGGCGGGGAAGTGGTTGAGCTCGGCTCTCCCATGCCCACATCCACGGCTGAAGTGCCAAGCAAGGCACCTAACCCCTCACTGCTCCCCGAGCGCCACTGTAGCAGGCAGCTCACTGCTCCGGGTTAGTGTGTGCTTCACCTCACTGTGTGTTCATTGAGTGCTTTGTGTGTTTCACTAATTCACAGATTGGGATAAATGCATGCAGAGACCAAATTTCCCTCACGGGATCAAAAGAGTATATATACTTATACTTATCCTGACGGATACTAACTATTGCTGTGAGGCTTGGATATTTCAAGACAATAGTAAAAACATTGCATTCATAAAAGGGACACATGCTCATGCTTATGTAATTTGTTAGCACGTTCGAAACTGAATTACTAAATGGAGGAAAACATGCAGGGGCATACAAGATTTCCAGAGAATATGGCCTGAGGATATGCACCTGACCTTCAAATATGGTGAACCATAAACTTGTCTCAGTCACTTGTCTGTACTTGCCTTATTAGTCAAAACATAAAAAAAACTTGCTGGTCTTCACAGAAACCCACAGAAACCTCACAAGTGTTCAGCCATTATGTCAGAAAGCTCATTTACAGCACTCTCAATTCTTCTATAAAATCCTCATCTAAGTAGCTGCCCTCTGGTAGGACTAACCTGCATGACGCAAACATACATGCAGACACGGCAGTCTTCCCTGTTGAGGACTGCACTCTCATTGCTGAGTGTTTGTCAAATGGATCAGCCTGACAGACTGATTTCATAAATGTTCTGTTCTGGGAAAACAACACTTCTTAAAATGGCAAATGTATTGTCGCTACAGCCTTGCTGCTGGATAACATCGATCCTCTCCTAATGCGGCCTGTTAGCAAGAAAGCACCACCAGGAGGACAATCCATTAGTGATGTGTAGCAATGCTCCAAAGCATTCTCACTGATGGGATAAGGTAGCACCAGAAGCAAGCAAGGCAAATGGATGCACATTTTCTTGTTGTGAAAGTCACATTAGATTTTCATATTTTGACAATGATCATACCGGTCAAGATTTGCACATTTTTCATTTCTTGTATCTATTCTAACAATTTTATCCAAAGTAACTTAAAAGTAAGGTAGACGTAAAAGAAAAACCAAGCAACAGGCTACGAAGGTTACAAAAAAGCCATTGAATAAAGTGTGACAGATCACCATGACAAATACCATAGAAAGTAAGTAGGTGCTGAAAGTCCAGGAAGTGCACAGGAAGTACAAAGGAAAGATTAGGAGAGCCCAGTTTTTAAGCAGCCACAATAGGAAGGCTAACACAGCAAGGTCACAGTGCAGATTTGTGAGGACTGAGTGAGGGGGTAACTCATGACTAATAACCTTTTTATTTTCACTCACGGCACACAGATACCGCAAAACAACTTACTGAAACAACTAACTGATGAGTTCATGATGTAAACAAAAACAGCTCCTAGCTTGGCACACTTTCCTAACAACATCAAACTTGCAACAAAGACAAATGAAGATGACTTTCTTGTACTGAGACAGCTCAAGACGTGCCCAGCATTTGAATGCTTGGGCTGTTTCCAATTATCCCACTCCAAGACCCTATAATTTGATGACAATTTCCCCCTTCTACAGAAGTAGCAGGCATCAGTCTGAACACATGGACTTGGTGAACCAGGCAATGAACATAATTACATATGAGACTTATAACATACATCAACACAAGAATTTCTGATGCGATATTATTCAAGTACTTAATAACCCTTCCATAGGTTGGGCCTCCATACTACTGTTGGAGTTGTTATTTAACCTATAGCTAACTATGCCCTTGTCACACCCATAGTGAATGTTTACTAGCAAACACCAGTGTAGACATAACACCCCAGCAGAAAACCCTTTTGCTGGTTCCAGAGAAGCCTGCTGATCATTCCCACCCAGCAATAACCACAATAACCACAATAACCTTTGACACAATGTAATCATTCATGTGACTAAAGTAGTCCTCAATGCAGATAGCACATGTAATGTCATGTGCCTATCATTCATTAACCAGTTACCCTATTGTTTAAAAAGCAGCCACACTAAAACCAAGCAAAGTGCTACCTGGCTAGTAATGACCAGTCTGAAAAACAATATCTCTGCTAATAAAACATGTCCCACATTTTCATAAGAAATTAGCTCATCCCCTTCCATGCCAGCCCTCTGACACTGTTAACATCTCGCTGTACAGCAGCTTCTGCAATTATTCATTCAGATCAATACAGGAATAGTGGAGGTGACTCATGAGTCATGAATCATGAGTCACCTCCACCCACATGGATTATGACTTGAGAAAAAGGATGAGACAGCCTTACCAGGAACGTGCAGCACGGATGGGGAGGACATGGCACCCCCCACCTGCACCCCTCCCAGCCACCACAGCACCTCCACAGGGTCGGGGGGCCCCATGGCGGCACAGGTGAGGTTGAAACTGACCCCGGGGAAAGTGGCAACATCCTGGGGCTCCAGCACAAAGTGAGGGACACCTGCAGGAGAGGATGTCAGGTGGCAGGGAGTGCATTGTTAAAGAGGGTGTCAGGAGAGTCTGAATATGGCAGTGAGTTGACTATTAAGAAAGAAGCAATTCCTCCAAAAAAGGTGAATTCTCATGTTCTCTTTTACTGAACCGAAGTTACACTTGTAACTTTACATAAGAACGTTCCAATGCTCTGTTACAAAACATAGAATGGTTCACATACCATCTTAATCTTAATACTTTCTGAACAACCATTTTGGCTGGATGTACATTGAGTAAAACTGTAACCAATGGCAGACAGATACAAAATCATCTTAGAGGGAAGTCTGATAAGTACTCTGCTACTGCCCCTATTAAGCAGAAATGTTTCAAATTTTAGTGTGGCAGACACAATACACAAATTTGGGCATGTGTATCGCAACCTACTAAAGCCTTCACGATAATAGCATTCTATAAGAATTGATAGACAAAATGGAAAAGTGTTGCATTACCTTCGACTGTAATCCAAGCCGGTTCAGACGAAATGGTTTTTCCGTGTAACTCTACCTCACACCAGTACTTTCCTGCATCCTGCTGCTGCACGCTTCTCACACTAGAGTCAAACAGTCGATTATTATGTAACACAGAGTATGGACTACATACAGTACATAGTATCTGAGATAAAAATGAGACGAGCAGAAGTCATAACTAATTATTAAGTAAATAATTATGTTATACTGAGTATGAACTATATACACAGTTCATAGTACGGTATATAATATAAGAATGAGACAAGCAGAATGCAGTCATTCATAGTTAAAAGAAATAGAATGGGCATGATCAAAACATACTGGGAGTTGCAACAGGACCTAGACCAGTAAGAATTCATAGTAGTGCATTATTTGAATGTGGTCCCTAATCCAGACAGCAAAATAACATTTACACTGCTCTTTTGGTTCCAGTACCCACAAGACTTCCAGACAGACATGGCACTATGTAGGAGACCTAGGAAATTCTTACACGCTTGTTAACACCATTGCTTTGACCCACTTGCAGACTGAGCGTCATAGAAATATGAACATGCTGCTTTCCCTACATGAATGATCTTTTATTGTGACGTGCTCCAAGACTTTAGCATAACTTCAGACCTACTGTATATACTGTGGACTGCCTGGCACTCGTGCAGGAGCTTAACGGCAATGACAGCATCCGCCAATGTCGTTCTAGGTCACGTTACCGGCAGTCCAGAGCCTAAGCGTTACTCACAAGGGGCCTGACCACATTCCAGTCCTCTTTCAACCATAGGGTGGGAGCTTGTTGTACCTGCCAGGGGTGGACCCCCACTTTATGTCTGGCTACTTACAAGCTCTGCTGAATAGAAAGCGATTTAAAGCTGATTAAGACAGCCTAGATCTGAGCCCCACCATCCCTTCTCTTTTTTATACTTTATTGTAGTGCTTTCATATCCAGTCACACGTTATTATATGTTTTTTCCTGTTGCACTTCAACATTTAACAGTTTTTTTATTTATTATTTAATAACAAAAAAACTCTATCCCTTCTCAAACAACTCCTCCCTCCACCTTCTACCTCCATCTCCATAATGAATTCCAGTATGTCACAAAAAAAAGGCTTTAAAGATAAGAGCAGCCTCTTTGCCACTATTTATGGTTGTACAAAGACTGTTTCTGTACACAGAGGGAACCTATACCAAAACATGGCATGCCAACATGCTGCCCATGTCTGAAGTTGTACTTACAAACACTGAGGGGCTTTTCACACAGGCAGGTTGAAAATGTGATGTAAATGCACAGGGTACAGCACACACTTGAGTGGTCTACAGACAAAAGTTCATATCAACAGAGGATCACAGGGTCGTAGCTAATGAATAATTAGCCCTAGGTTATGTCAGCAAGCCAGAGGTCACACACCTACAATGGAACATCTCCTGGGACCAATGTCAGCTCGGGCCTTTTAATATCATTAAAAACATTGTAAAAATGTGTAAGGGACAAACACTTGCAATTCCTCCAAATATTATTCATATACATGCCAAATTTTTGAGTTTCTTATTTGACTATAATAATTTGAATATTATATATCCATTTTCCCCCTTGATTCCAGTGAAACTATCATAAATCTAGATTCATTACGCATATAGTGAAATATTTCAAGCCTTTTTGTTTTGTTTTAATCTTGATTATTACGGTTCATGGAACTCAAAAATCCAGAATCTCAAAATATCACAATAAAGAATTTATAATACACAAATGTCAACCTGAGAAGAGCTCTAATCAATGAATTAAGTCAAACACCAGGTTTCCTGGTTTCCTGAGCCTATAATCTCGAAGTCTTGCCAGGGCAGTGGACTTCTCCCACGATTCTATTTTTTTGAGATGCACCTGTATTGTCTTTTATCAATTTGCATTTGAATATTGTGCTTAACAGCAACACTCCTCTTAGAATACTTGATGAATCCCCAGACACTAGATGAACTATTTGGTTTAAAATTCTGTTGCCCTAATACTCCAGCCAAATAAACATTAATTAACCAGGGACAGATAACCGTCTCTCAAACAGCTGCAGAGCGTGAAGAGCTCCTTTGTATTCTTACAGTGAATGACAAAAAGTACCAAATGGGGCACATGTTAATGCAGATGTTATCCAAACAGGTCAGCCTTTAACTGCACCATCCAAACATCACACTGTCTACGTCTTTCTAATCCCATGATGTAGTATGCTCCTTATAGTGTACCTGAAGAAGGTCTCCCAGTGCTGGGCCTCCAGAGTGATGTACATCTGGTCTGTGCTGTACAGCTTTTCCCCGTCCTTCATCCACACAATGTCGGGCTCATTCATGAGGCCTTCGATGGCACAGCCCAGGCGGGCCATGTTGCCCTGGGTCACCGTGAGATTGGCCGGGCTCTTGGTGAACCGCAATCCTGGCAAGGACAATGCTTCATAACTTATACACAGGTTGACCAAGTATGATTTAACAAACACAATAATGGTCAACTGCAAGCAAAGGGACAGGCTCCCATTTGAAAGGCTAACAGTAGATGTTGTAAATGTCCTTAATGAGTTGGGAATGGTCTTTGAGGTTTGGTCAAATGAATAACTTTCAGCAAGAGGCTTTTGTGTGTGTGTGTGTGTGTGTGTGTGTGTTTGTGTGTGTGAGGGTGTATCTTAGTGCCCTTTGTGCCTGAGCTTTTCCATAGAGCTTGGCTGATGTGCTTGCTCTGACTGGGTCCAGCATACGTCATGCGTTGCAAGCTGCAAAAGTCTCAAAGCACACCACTGTGATCCAATACAGCTGTGAGTGACAGTAGTGAAGACAAATCAAATATCAATACCAATATTCTCACAACAGATACAGTAGGAGGCCAGAAAGAAACAACAGAGTGAAAATGTCTCCAGAGTAGCAAATAGTGTGTGTGTGTGTGTGTGTGTGTGTGTGTGTGTGTGTGTGTGTGTGTGAGAGAGAGAGAGAGAGAGAGAGAGAGAGAGAGAGAGAGGAACGCTACTGAAGCCCAAGGGTAAAATCCCTGTAAAAGTGTTACTTTGTTTTATACAACCAGAACGAATTCTTTAGTGCCTGTGATACTGTGAGGTAGTCATCTGCGGTAGATTATCACTACAGCCTTGTGAGGCTGGTATCTGTGGTATCACATTTTACAAACAACTGTTAGGCTATAAGATAACAGGACGGCTGAGGACGTGGAACCTCGAAAAGATATGAACCAATTTCCAAGGTGAACAGACTGAAATTAAGTACTTCGGGTTTTCGAGAAAGATACCAAAATGCTCAAACGAATCATCATCCCATAAGCATCTTAAAACGAAGAACGTGTTCAAATTCATCATACAAAACAGACATTGATTCCCCAAAATACCAACACTTGACCGGCGAGTTCTTTCTGTGCTTAAAAACCTAGATGACTTACCTTCCACTTCCACATTGTTAAGGAGAATAAGTAATATGCAAAAAGACATCTGCATTTTTTCATCCTCTAAAGCACTACGTGCGCTCCTCTGGATCTAATTCTTTCTCCCAAACAACCTAACCAGTGAGCGGAATTGTTACATTCCGGGTTTGTTACATGTCCTGTCAGTTCGGAGTCTCCATAAGCTATAGAGAAGCGACAACTTGCGGGGTCCTCAAAAGTCATTTGACCAGAAAAAATAACTCTTCATAAGGTAAATAAATCAAAACACAACGCCGACTTCCCTTATTCAACCGCAGCCATACTCCCTAAACAAGTGTCACAGCTCTCTCCAAGACGTCGTGAGCCGTGTGTTAACGTCCTCCCCGGGTAACAATCTCAGATGTGATTGGACTGAAGTAGTGTGCTTTGCAAGTCTGAAGTGGGGGTTGTGCAAGAATGCCGCCTAGGGACGCCGCAGAGAATATTCAATGGGATAGACAACAACTCCCATACCCCAATAACCAAAATGAGCGTTCAATGGAGAGCGCGTATTTAGGCTCGCTATTTCATAGAATACAGAAGATAAGGATATAGGAATATTTCATGATCTACAACGTTTTATTATCGGAACGACAGAAAGAAATACAATGGACTTTTACGCTTTGACAGTTTGCCTAAATGTTTTTTTTTTTTTTTAAGAATAAGCTTACCGTGGTATTAAAACTGACCTGAAATCATTCAGACCTTAAACTCTTATTTTCAGGCCTATACAAAACCAAACTGATGTGCACGTTTGAGACAAACAAATGGACCGTCCTAATTAAAATGACAATCGGGACGTTGCATGCCGAATAATCCAGAGCTCCATGGTCACCATCAAACCCATTCACAAAACGTGGACACAAGGAAAACGAGAATAAGCCCATTGAAATACATTATGGCGATTTGAATTAAGGCACCTTCAAACAAAATCATTCCACATCATAGGCTACAAAATACAATACGTCTACCAAAAGTTTAGAAAGAAATATCAAAATAAATGTAAGAATCAAGAGTTTGTCTACTGCCAACAGGTTAATGGAATCAGACCATAATCACTGATATGTATTGAGTGAATAAAAATCAGTAAATATATTTAAATGCACTATGCCATTTGGAGCTGCTGTGAAGGTCTGTCTCTATTATTTGCTACTTACTATGTCTCACTATGGTACTATGGTATGGATTATCTAGTGTTTTTCAACCTTTTTTGTGCCACGCCATGGCACACTTTTGACACTTAAAATGTCCCACGGCACACTAACTAACTAACTAACTAACTAACTTCTGTGTGAAGAAAAAATAAACATAACATAGCCTAAAATTTCAAATAATACACAGATATAGCCTTATTATGGCTTCTATGCAAGACCTGCTCAATAAAACAAGCGCCCTCTGTTTCATTTGTAGGTGACAATATCTAATTTAATTGTTGTTATGAACTGGATATGTGATGATTCTGTGAATACTGGATATGGGGGCCCCCGTTGTACAATGCCTGCATACCACAAATAGTGCAATCATACAATCAATGAGAGCATGTGGTTATAAATTCTTTGATGCAACAGTTGCTTTTCTGGACCAGTGAGTGACATTGTGGTAAGTTTCTGCGGCACACCTGATGATCCCTCACGGCACACTAGTGTGTTGAAAAACACTGACAGTTCACAGTGCCAGACCCTTTAAATTATGAATTGCATTACTTTGACTATTCAGCCGTTTGCTCAAAGTTTGACTGTTTATGTTTTCTTTTAGATCATCCTTAGATTGAGCCTGATAAAAAAAAAAAAAAAAAAAAGTGTCTGCCACACCAAGAAAAAAAAAGTATATTGGGTAAGAATTATGGGCTAAACCTGTAAAACAATTTAAATGTAGATGTTAAGGTTTAGATTAAGCTTTAGAGATTTCATATGACTGATGCACTTAAATGACTTTACCTTCCTTACATTCACAGACAGGTTCACTCACTAGTAGGCTACATGTGAAGCTGAATAGTGTTTATTTGTTAAAAATATCATTATACATAACCGTTTTTGGATGCAATTTCTGTTAAATCCTGATACAAATCTTTTCTCGTAATGAAACTGGGTAACTCATAAAATACGTAAGACATGGAATTCATTGAAATTCTAACAGTACACTGTGAACTGAATCATAAATGCACAACACATCTGTCATAGAAAAGTGTAGAAGAAGCATCTCATATTAAGCATTTCACTGCTAGTATGTACATGTTTAAGGGAAAAAAAATCAGAATATTCAAGTAAAACCTGAAACGGAACAGTTATTAATATACTTCATTCATCTTAGAAGGTGCAACAAGCAATGTTGATGACATCAATGTACATATGGCAACTTCTTGCACACAGCTATTAACACTGATAAGAACATGAATATGTTCATCTGCAATAATACAAACATTAGTTATTACTGTAAGCTTGAATGTACCAGTGCCAAACGATACAGGACTTGCACTGAGCTATACAGCAGTGTGGGTATAATTAGGTTCTAAGAGTGTCAACGCACATAGACAAGAAGTTGCCTTACTAATAATTCTGCACATTCCACTTTACACAGCTTTTGTACTGAATTAACACTAAAATAAGCATACCTTCCTTCTCCAGCAACCTCCCCCATCTAAGCAGGAAAACAATATCAACAAATCGAGAAAAATAAATACTCTCTGAGTCTGACGTCACACTGGTCAAGACGTTTAAAAATATAATCTATATTATAATCAATATCTTGCATAAAAAACTGCATCCTCTGTTGACTGAGGTTGTTAGTGGGCATTGGACATCATTCGGACTAAAGCATTTGAAGCATGGCATACTATGTTAGTGGTCAACAGATATATACTCCACAAAGCGCATATGAACTCAAGAGCAAGGATGGCTACACAAATACAACTTTTCTCATAAATACCTGTAGTACTGAAGAGTGATTATTGTGTTTATCCTGTTGTTAAGCCTGATGGCATAGACATACACATGTAGGCTACTGTAAAGGAGCATGGCTTCTGTGACAGGAGCATATGTTATCCCTGGAGTGGTTTCAAGAGATGCTCGCTTGCTTTCTCTCTTGTTGAGGTGCAGTGTTTGTACTATAATGGAGAGAGACACTCCCCCATGTAAGTAAGCAGGCTTGTAGTAAGTAGCTCTAGCCTGCTGTGAAGTAGTCCTTGTTCTCTCTTGTCCATCTTCATTTCATGTGAACACACCGCTGCCGTAGCCATACCGGGAGACACGACCACAGGGTCGTGGACCAGGGACGGGCACAGTGTGTAGCCTGAAACAGTCGAGAAGCCGTCAGTCCACCCAGCCTGTCCCAACTTCTGCATGTTCAGGCAAACTTCTTCTTGGTTGCAGTGAAGCGTTCCATGTACTAAAGTGGGAAAGATCAGCCACGGATAAGAAAAATAGAAGGAAAGGGTTTGGAGTGTCTATGTGTCACACAGGGCTTATTCGTGAAGACAGAAAATAATTTGTGATGGTTAAAACATTATGGATATTTTGCTGACATTAATGCCTCATGACATAAAAAAAAACAACAATGGAATTCAAGCATCCAGAAGAATTCTGAAGTAAAACAGTACGGGATAAAACCCAAATCAATTCAGTAAAACTACAACATGTACTGTAAATGCATATCAACATATCCATAAATCTTTTTCAATGCTCACACTGCAGATCCAGCGTCTGGTCAGAAAGAACGCTCAGGACTGCTGTAGGTCTACTCTGAGAGATCCCTCACGGCCACAAGTTCACCGAGTTGTGGCTGATCTGAGAGCTGCCATGCTATGCTCTGCTATGCTATGCCATGCTATGGTAGACACCTGGTGTCTGGATTGAGAGACTGCTCAGGAACTCTGAACTGATAATAACAAACTAGCATGAGGATCTGTGGCTTTCAAAAGTCCACCGAGCTGCTGATCTGTGCTTCCAGTGCTCTCCACACTGCCAGATAGGCTACTGGGTTCGTCTGTTCAATGTCACCATGCTGTGCGCTGTTCACACAAAGAGAAATCATTGCCCATGGATATATTCAGTTGGTTAAATTTAACCAATGGACTCATTATCAAACAATGGAAAAAATCCATAGGTTAAATGTATTATACCTTGTGTTTCACTTGTGAAAAATGCACCATATAAATAAACACTTAGATCTAGGCTACTTACTTACTCAAGGTAACCAGCCATCTACAGAATCACATAAGTGCTAAATGCTACAGTGACAGCAAGGGCTTATAAATAAATGGTCAATTCCTAAATAAAATAAGCAAGCCAAGATTCACCTTACTAAGATAATGACCTCTGCTTGGCAGAACTGAAGTTCTTCACAGTTAACATAATACACACACGTCATGAAACATGAACTTCACAACAAACTAATGTAGGTTGACAGCAAATCACACTGAGCTTGTTATGTTTACAGTTCAGGAGACATATGACTCCAGATTTCAAACACTCTGATATTATGACAGGAAATTAAAAACAAGAACTGTCTGATCCTTGCCTATGCTTAATCCTAATCTTATTTTTAAACGCCACTGCGTCACATCCAGTGAACCTTGCATTGCAAAAAACATCTGAAGACTGCATTCCAAAGTTGGCATTGCACAAATGGGATAATGAGACCGTTCTGGAAAATAAGAACTATTTCTGAGCCTATTGCAGGCAGTCTATGATGAAGATTAAATGAAAGCAATGAAAATAAATGTGGCCTAGTTTAAGCCTAGTCCAAGAAGAAATTAAGATACATAAAGGGTCGAATGGACATTTTACAATTAGGCCATCACAATAGTAATAGGTTACCTCTCTAGTACTGGAGAGACATGGGACTCTCATTTTTTTTTTTTTTTTTTTTTTTTTGTCTTTTTATTTGGACAGGACAGTGGAGAGTGGCAGGAAGCAAGCGGGAGAGAGAGATGGGATGGGATTGGGAAATGGCCGCAGGTCGGATTCGAACCTGGGTCCCCGTGGGCACTCGGACCCGTATATGGTACGGGCGCTGTAGCCTGCTGCGCCACTGCGCCCCCCGGGGACTCTCATTTAAATGAGGGGCAAAGTGTAAAGTCTAAAGTCTAACTAAAGCTTATTTAATAACTTGGCAAAATCCATTTGCTCATGTAATAACTTGGGCAAGCCTTTGTGCATAAACATTGGTGAGAGACAGGTCAATGCTTCCATATGTACACAACAGCTTTAGTTTATGCAATTTGCCTGTCATTTAAATGATGGCCCTTGGTGTTCTTCAATGTAATTGAACTGCTCTATGCAAATTTCTTCAGATATTCATTTTGTTTATTTGCATAAAATAACTGTTAAGCTCATAGGGCCCTATCATGACAGTCAAAAGCGCATCGTCACTCGTCAAAAGCTTATTCAAATTTAGTAGGATGTCCAGTCCACATTGGGAGGGTTTTCGTTATCAAACGTCGAGCACATGGCGCAACAAGGTGTTCCTAGGTTTTTTAATCAGTCATGGGTGTGTTTGGGGGCGTAACATCATTTAAACCAATGAGAATGACATCGGTCATTCCCTTTAACGGCGCAAAGCGCGATGTCAAATAAATGCATCGGTATTTTGACATTCAACGGTGCATTTGAAGGAGGCTGCTTGCGAGACTGTATGGAATAGTCATTCCACTAAACCATGCTTTACTAAAACCTTGCATAGCCCTCACGCATTTGCACTCCTCTATTATTTGAACTCATTGGCAAAGTGAAACTAACTTCACCATGGTGTCAGTCAACGACAAGACAGTTATATGCAGTTACTTTCACTACTGACTGACAATCGGTTAGCCTACCATCGAAAACATAGGCTGGAAAAAGCAACACTTACCCTAATATTGCTCAAATGACTGAATAAAACAACATTTATCCTGCAGAGGAGTTGCTTATATCTCGTGACAGTCCGTCTTCAGCTGTGCTCCATACGTGTCTCTCGCCTCTCCCCTAATCACTTTTAACTGTTACCAATTTGCAAATGATGGTGAATAACTACTCATCATGAGATGTACAGTATTTTGTAATATCTTTATTCTAATTAGGCCTATGTTTCCCATTGTAATCGTGCAATTTGTAATGTTTTGCATGGACGTGCGCTGGTGTGTATTCATGAATGATAGAAGGATGGTGCGTGCACCTGCCAATATGACTGTTGACAATGCGCTCTTAAAATAACATATAAACAACTCGCCATAGACTTCTGACCAGGTGTACAATAGCGATTTTTAGACAATGTGCCAGGTCACTCCCTAGGTTGTTAACTGCCACACCCCTGGGCACATTGTTTAACAAATAAATGTGCAAAATAAGGAATTAAACTTTGCGCCGGGTGGAAAACGAGTTTTACGCCATGCACCAGGGTGCAAAATACAGCCCATAGTCACATGCTGGAAAACAATGCAGAAAAACTATTTCTGCACCAGTTGTTCACCTGTCAAAGTTCTGTTTAATGACGAACAAGGACAACAACAACAATGAAATCCACCCCAGCAAATACATCTGTGTCCCCTTAGTCAGAGGGGATATTCATATCCACCCTCTCTTACCTTGTCGTAACCCTCAAGGTCGCGCATCATCTTGACTTCAAAGAGGTTGCCCTCCAGAGAGAGCAAGGACACCTGGGAGTCGGTGAGGATGGAGATGGGGATGGAGGTGAGCTCCAAGCAGTTTTCCTCAAGACGCAGCACTTTCAGGCGCTGACAGCGCGACACCTCTGGGGAGACCATGGAGATCTGACAGAGAGAAGAGAGAGAAGAGAGAAGAGAGAGAGAGAGAGAGAGAGAACAAGAAAGAGAAAGAAATAAGTATCAGACAGACAGACACATTTTCAAACATGTACACAGACACAAAGCCAAGTGTTCTGCTCAGAAACCTGCACACACAGATACGTACGAGACCAATATGATTACATGTGCCTTTATCCTTCCTGTTCATAGGCCAATGACTCAGCTGCTATGTTCGTACTTGTACGTGTACATGAAAATAGTATGTTTAACATCATATATTTTGGACTATTTTTTAACTGCAATTTTAAATTACCTCATACTTCCTGCAAATATGTGAGCCCCAATCTTAGCCCACAGTGCATGCAGAAGATGGTGATCCATTTGATCTGAGAACTCCACATAAATAGCAACTACAATTTGTGGTTTGGTTAGATGCCACTTTCCCTTTTAACTCTGCCTTGCTGGTCACACCCTTTCACTTGCAGCAGGCTCATGTGTTACAGTGCAGCATTTATCAAGGTAGTTTGTGGCGTCAAATCCAGAAAGAAAATTGATTCTCTTTTACATAAATACTCATTATATGCCATTCAATCACATTGATATAACCTTTTAAACATTACAAATAGCGCCACTGTGCAATTTCGAAAATCCCATTGAATTTACAGCTATAAATACAACTTCCAAGGACCTTAAGAATGGCAAAATGAAAAAGTTTTAGACCATAAACAACAGACAAGCTGACGATCCACTAATCCCCTCTCACCTGGTTCTGGTTGAGGTTGATCTCAATGGCCTGCAGTTCGGCCACTTCCGCAGGCAGGGCCTGGATACGGTTCTTGGACACGTCCAGCACATCCAGGTGACGCAGGGTGCCCAGGCCACCGGGGAGCTCCCGCAGCTGGTTGCCCGAGAGGCTGAGGGTGCGCAGGGCCTTCAGTTGGCCCACGCAGGCTGGCAGAGTCTGCAGCTGGTTGCCGTTCAGAGAGAGGGTCTCCAGCTTCTTAAGCTTCCCGAGTTCACTGGGCAAAGATGCTGTGTGCACAGCCAGGAGGAAAAGACAGATACACAGTGATGATTGACCGACCAACCACAAATTCCTATGGCAAACATAATTCATCATTTTACTGTAGTATAGTTGACAGGAAACACAAGGTATGTGCATTAGGAAAATGGATGGTGCACAACCATAACAATTATGCATCAATAATGCATTGCACAGAAACCCTTTCAGGAGGAGGAAGTAAAAACAACATGAAGTGCATGAAGAAAGAGAAAAATCAATGAGGAAATTTCTCAATTCATTCATTCAGATGTGGATTTTTGACTCACTTAGCTTGTTTGCGTTGATGGTAAGACTCTTTAAGTGTAAAAAATTTCCTATGAATGGAGGCAGCGCCTCTATCTTGTTATTCGAGAGGTCGACAGTGCGCAGGTTCCCAGTCAACCTTTGAAGCTCCTCAGGAAACTGTAGACAAAAAATAGACAATAGGCAAAAAAAGTTTGAGAGGCTATGCAGTGTACAGTACATGATACACCTTCATGGTCACAGCTGTAATAAAGATGAATAAGGCGTCCTTATGCTGATCAAGGGCAATATAAATCAAGGATTCACATATTGATTTGCTACAAAACAAGACAACCTGCATGGCATTGAAGTCATTAATAACAACACCTACCTCTGGGAGACCTTTGCCAGTCAGCTGAAAGACGCCAGTTTTCTGGGACGTTTCCAGGTGTGCTTTGAGCGCACTGTTACCCATTTACTGCTGATATCCGCTGGTGCGGCCCTCGCTGAATAGATTTTGAGATCAATTTGCAATGAGTCCACCAGAAGCTTGAGCCTTTATTGGCTTGTTGGGTATCTCCTTTCAAGCTTTTGGTCTTCACGTCAAATCCTATTTACAAAGAGGAAACAATTGAAAGACTATTATACGCATATTCATACACATTCACGGCAAGCCAGCAACAGTATTTCCATGCGTAATTTACATAATTTGAGCAACACACCACTGAGTTCCTGACTCATTCTGCTCTGGGGCGTCATGCTGTACTCTGCAGTGAGCTAACGCTCAGCAAGTTGGCAGCCTGACGTGTAATTTCTCACATTACATTTAGGCTACTCACGATATCTCATTGACGTAATAACTTTATTGCATTCATCCACGTTGTGCGCAACGTTACATTCATGAAATACACAGAGGCTGAATTGACAACACCCTGGATTTGAGTTCATAATCCCTCACTTACTGTATGCTTCCTGTCATAAACAACCCGGATTAACAGACAAACATCACAATGCAAGCAACGATAGATGTTCAGAAACATACGAATGAATATCGGTAAACTGTAAACTCAACTATAGCCTAAAAATGAACGATAGCAAGCTTGTACTTACTTGATGGCTTCGTGGACTACTGCCAGCGTTGTTGCTAGCTCGCTAGCTAGCCAACATAGGACAGACAGACAGCAGCTACAGAAAAGAGGCTTGATAGAACCAAAGTTTATCCAACATTTGCTAAGTGTTTCTTCATCTCCAAGGCAAACCCAAACGTTTAGGTTATTTCTCTAAAGCAATACAATTAGAAACCGTTTACAATAAACTTAAAAACTGTCAGCTCGATGTCTCACAGTACCAAACGGAGGTGACATAAACCAGTTATGATATACTGAGAATATTCAGCTCCACAACGCTTGGTGGCAGTAAATTTCATTCTGTAATCTTTAATTATATGCAACACTCACTCACTGGTTAACCCAGCGTTTCTCAAACTGTGGGTCGTGGAGACATGCCAGGTGGGGTGCGAACTGACGTGAAAAACAGGATTTTTTAAATGTATTTTTTTATCTGTAGCCTGGGCCCAGGTAGCACCCGATGCGCAATGGACGCACTGTGCTATTCACAGGGAAGCGCTCGTGTCAAGGCAGTTTAGTTAGTCCCGACCTACATGAGATTTTGAACGTTGTTGTGAGTGGTGAATTTCATCAAAACCCGGCCCTTAAAAGACCAAGCGCGTCTATTCTCCGCACTTTGCGAAGAGATGGTAGCTGACTAAAAGACTACTGTTTCACAGCGAGGCAAGGTGGCTTTCCCGAGGTAAAGTGCTGTCGCGCGTGTTTGAGCTCCGAGTTGCCTCTTCTTGGAGGAAGAGCGCTTGTTTGAATCTGCAAGCACGTTCACTAATGAACATTTCTTAACGAAGCTGGCCTATCTTATTTGATATATCTTAGCGATACATTTGAGTTAAATGTCCAGTTACAAGGCAAAGACAAGCACCTACCTCACCTAGCAAATAAGATTACTGCATTCACCAAAAAAACTTGAGTATGGGAAAGGCGCCTCGATCGCGACAGTATTATAGTATTATAGTATAGTAGTATTATTTCTGAGCGAAATCGCTGAAACGTCTGATTGGGAGACACTCTTGTGATCCCATGTAGTAAACAGGCCTACATCACATCCCTGCAAAGTTTATTTTAAAAATATATATTTCCCAACCACCAGTGCTCAGTATGACTGAATTATGGATCCATTTAATGCAGCATGTTGGTATTTCAAGTCAAGTCAAGTCAAGTCAAGTTTATTTATATAGCACATTTCATACACAGAGGTCATTCAATGTGCTTTACATAAACAAAACCAAACGATAATAACAAATAAAAGCATAGAAGGGCAATATAGTCAAATAATAGTTAAAAGGTAAAGATCATAATAAAAAAGAAAACATAAAACACAAGGTAAAATCATTTAAAAAAAAGAATAATTAGTAAGCAAAAACAAAGGCAAAAGTAGTAAAAAAAAGTAATAAAAGACAAAGTAGAATAATTATCGAGGCAGATTCAGAATTTGTAACTTCGGCACAGTTAGCAGAAAGCGCCTGAGAACAGTTTGGTCTTAAGTCTAGATTTAAAACTGGCTACAGTTGGGGCCTTTTAATGTCATCCCAAAGTTGGTTCCACAGCTGAGCCAAGATAGCAGCTAAAAGCTGCTTCACCATGTTTAGTTCTAACTGTAGGTTTTACTAGCAGGTTTTTCACCTGGGACCTGAGAGGACGAGAAAGGTGTGTACTGCTGAAGCATGTCTGACAAGTATTTAGGTCCTGCTCCATTTACTGATTTATAAACAAGCAATAGTGCTTTAAAGTCAATTCTGTGACTTACTGGAAGCCAGTGCAAGGACTTAAGAATTGGAGTAATGTGGTCAGTTCTTTTAGTTTTGTTAGAGTCCTAGCTGCTGCATTTTGTATCACCTGAAGCTGTTTAATAGTCTTTTTAGGAAGGCCTGTGAACAGTCCATTGCAGTAATCAACCCTGCTGGAGATAAATGCATGAATGAGTTTTTCTAAGTCATGTTTTGACATCAGCCCTCTGAGTTTGACAATATTTTTTGGTGGTAAAAGCTGATTTAGTTATCGCTTTCATGTGGCTGTTGAAATTTAGATCACTGTCAATTAATACACCAAGATTTTTAACAGTATCCTTTGCCTTCAACCCTTTTGTGTCAAGGAGAGTGGCAACCCTAAGTCTTTCCTCATTTTTACCAAATATAATTACTTCAGTTTTTCTTTGTTCAGCTGAAGAAAATTTTGAGACATCCAGGTGTTGATTTGTTCTATACACTGACACATAGATTCAAGAGGACCATAGTTGTTTGGTGATAGAGCTAAAGTAAATTTGTGTGTCATCTGCATAGCTATGATATGAAATCAAATTATTTTGAATGATTTGTCCAAGTGGGAGCATATAGAGGTTGAATAATAGTGGCCCCAAGATCGACCCCTGGGGAACACCACAGGTCAAGGACGTTGGTGTTGAGGTACAGTTTCGATGGCAACAAAGAAGCTCCTTTCTTGTAGATATGATTTTAGCCAGCTGATAACTATGCCTGTAAATCCAACCCAGTGTTCTAGTCTGTGTAGTAAAATATTGTGATCAACAGTGTCAAATGCTGCACTAAGGTCCAGTAGCACTAGGACTGATGTTTTACCTGAATCTGTGTTGAGGCTGCATGTCATTGGAAACTTTAATGAGAGCTGTTTCAGTGCTGTGATTTGCCGAAAACCAGACTGAAAGTAATCAAAATACCCATTTGATGTTAGGAAGGTGGTTAATTGATTAAAGACTACTTTTTCAATAATTTTGCCAATAAAAGGTAGATTGGATATGGGCCTGTAATTGTTTAGCATGGAGGCATCCAGGTTATTCTTCTTGAGAAGTGGCTTTACAACAGCTGTTTTCAGTGACTTAGGAAAAGTGCCAGACAGCAATGATACATTTACAATTTGAAGGACATCCGCCGCTATGAGGTGAAAACAGTTTTGAAGAAATTGGTAGGCAGAGTGTCTAAGACACATGTGGAAGGGCTGAGATTCTGTACCGCTTTTTCAAGTGTTTCAGAGTCTATCAAGCTGAACTCTGACATCAAGTTTAGTTTCCCTCTGTTTGTTGCTGGAAGTTCAGGTTGTTGAATTTGTAATTGAGCAGATATGTTGAGTCTGATTTTGTTAATTTTGCCTTTAAAAAAAGATGAAAACTCATTGCATTTATTAGTTGAGAGAAGTTCAGCCGCTAATTGTGAGGGGGGATTTGTTAACTTATCAACAGTTGAAAATAGAATACGAGTGTTATTTGAACTTCTATTGATAATGTTAGAAAAGAAAGACTGTCTTGCTTTGCATATTTCAGAGTTATATGTGCGGAGCATCTCTTTATGGATTTCATAGTGGATCTGAAGTTTGTATTTACGCCATTTTCTTTCAGTCTTCCTACACTCTCTTTTAGAAGTTTAACTGCTGGATTTTGCCTCCATGGTGCTTTCTGTTTGTCCTTAACTTTTGTAATGGAGCAATGTAATCCATAATGTTTGCCATTTTGCATTAAAGTGGTCAAATAAGTCTTCAGAGTCTGACAGTTGACTTGACTTTAGTGAAAGTGACTCAAAGAGAGCACTTGTCTGATCATTTATGATTCTCCTTTTTTTACCATCATAGCTGTGTTTTGAGTGTGTGGGGACATAGACACATCAAAGAACACGCAAAAAATGATCAGATAAGGCCAGGTCTTTAACAGCTGTAGAGACATCGAACCCTTTGTGATAACAAGGTTGAGGGTATGGCCGAGAGAGTGTGTTGGCCCCTGTACATGCTGTGTTAGGGAGAAAGTATCGATTAGTGCAATGAATTCCTTGGCATAATTGTTTTCAGGATTATCCACATGCAAGTTTAGATCCCCTGATATAATAAGACAGTCATACTCTATGCAAACAACTGATAGCAGTTCACCTAGCTCTTCAAGAAAAAACTTTAGCTGAATGTTTTGGAGGCCTGTAAATTGTCAGTAATAAAATCTGAGGAGAAGACTTAATGCATGCACACAGATATTCAAATGAAGTAAAGTCACCGAATGACGACTGATTGCACTGAAAAGACGCCTTGAAAATTGTGGCTATCCCCCCACCTCTTTTATTTGCTCTGGTAGCACTCAAGAAAACTGAAGTTTGGGGAGCTGATTCGATGAGAGTAGCAGCACTGTTTGCTTGATCTAACCATGTCTCAGTTAAAAGTAAAAAATCAAGGTTGTGTGTGCAAATTAGATCATGAATTAAGAATGATTTGTTTGAAAGAGATCTGATATTTAGGAGTGCTAGTTTTGCTAGTTTAAGTGTTGGGGAAATATGATCCATGGGGGAAATCTGAGGTTGATGTGGTACGGGTAGGAGATTGGACTGGTTTACCCTATAAGCTCGATGCATTTGTGTTCTATTTCTTGTCAATACAGGAATAGAGAATGTCATGGGCTTACTGGGTCCCGCATGTTCTCAAAACTACTGTCAGTACCATTTATATTGCAGGGACCCTGAGAATATCATGCAATACAGTCATCATATAATTGTCCCCTGCTGCTGCCATCTGTATTTTCCACTGCACATTCCATGCTATATGCCGGCTGAGAAAATGAACTAAGAGGTTGCACGTGATTGGGTGTGGGTGGTGATGGGAAATCAAGGAGGTTGGGGTTGAAAATTGATCCAGAGTCTCCATCTGCCTGCTGAGGTTCTGGGAAGTTTGTTGCAGATGCTCCGCTTTCAGCATGTATTTCATTGAATATATTGTACAGTTCTGTAAAATGGCCTATGCTTCCTAATATGTTGCTGGAAAATAGAAATATGTGTGTTACAGTATGTATTTATTTATTATTATATCTGCAGCACCAGCTGATTTTAACTCTGTTGAAGAGGATATATTTAGAACTTGTAATTATTTCAATAAATTTGACAATTTTAAGCTTGACCTACCACTTTCTTAGAGCGATGAGGGACAGGTGGGGCTCGAGAATGCCCCCTTGATCAAAGTGGGGAATGTAAGAAAAAGTTTGAGAACCACTGGGTTAACCCAACCCTTATTAAACATTCTCTGCCTAACTCCAGATAATGTCTAATGCTAACTCTAATGTGTGCACTCATGGTGAAGTGTAATAACATGGTATTATATGGTAATGATAAAGTACATTTAGGCTACTACACAGCTTCCAGACTACGACAATTCCTTTTAAAATTACCATGATCTCAAGTCTCTTTGTACAACGTTGGGTGGGAACTACTGTAAAGTAAGATTTTAGAGACATAAAAGCTGAGGAAGCAGGCCACTTAACTGAATTGAATATCTGTTCTGTAACTTGTAATTGTAATTTGTAGGCTACACAACATGATTTATGAAAGTAAAACAACATAATCTGTTATTAGATACACACGTTTATTGTGATTCCCTTAATACTTTATCAGCTCCTCAACTGAAATGAAATGATCAAACAATCATTCAAAATAATGGAAATGCTGTTTACATAGGCTACAACAGAGTAGTTAATCACCTATCTGTAGCCTAATCTGTTGAAAACATGACTCAAAGATAGAGATCTCAAAACCCTTTAATGGACTACAATATTTGAGGCTTGTGTTTGGTCTGTTGGGTTAGGCTATGTTTCGGAAGGTTCCTTGTCATCTTCTAGTCGGTCTGCATCTGTGGACTAAGGATTCAGTAAAAACAAAAACAAGTTTTTTTTTTTGTTTGAATTGCATTCCCTCACAATAATGCATTCCCTCACAATAGTTTTTTGTTTCCTCACAAAGTGAATAGTATTTTGAGGGGAATGCAAATGCAATGTGATGGAATGCAAAACTACTGGATGACAAATAAAATCATACCCAGGACCCTCCATATAATTATTTCTTAGAGATAAATTATGGGGTCGTGACCATTTCTGTTGACACAGACTCCATCAAAGTATAATTTCTGTATCAACAGCAAGATAATTGTGAGTACAGTAACAGATTATTCACTGCTAAGTCTAGTAAAATATTTTATTATCATACCTTTCTGTCCGTTTTAATGTTGGGCACTCTACTTCTGTAAGGAATGCAGGTTTGCTACCTGAGAAAAAATAATTTCATGTGAGTTCTCAAAATAATAATTCTAGCAACAGAAATAACCATGATAATATTTTTACTTGCATAGTTTTTATATTTTTGGACTCAGAATATAGTTAATCAGCTGTGTTAATCTTATAAAAAAGGTTTTCCTTGTTTTGTTTGTTTGCTTTAAAAAAAAAAAAAAAATCCATAAAAACTTAATCACAAATCTCCTAACTTTTGAAGTGCTCATGAAGCAGCTCAGCGAGGACTTGGCTGTCTGATGTTTCTGAGTTGTCGTCCTGGGGCCCCTGAAGCCTCCTCCTGATCCCCTGCAGTGACTCCAGCTCCTTCAAAATCATCACTTTCTGTTGTATGACCTCCTTGGCACACAGCTTATGGACCTTCATTAACAGTTGTGGGACAAAGAGATTGGTCCATTTATTTGGTCAGTGTTCTATTCTCAGATGGATATACAACAGCATTAGATGTGGGACGGGGGTATTTTGATGCCACATGGATTTGTTTGACAAACAACAGATTAAGCCTTATATATAGTTGTTGTAAAATATGGTTTTAAGTTTACTAAATACACAATGTCACACAATGACCTCATCTCTCTGAGAGGAATTATAATTGTAGAGGACTATAATGACTAAAAAATGTTATACATAATATGGTTGTGTAACATAACATTATGTAGAAATGATAGACCATTACCTGATCTTTGATTTTGTGAACCATGCCCTTGTCGCCATCAAGTTTGTAACCATGTACTTTCAGTAACAATTCGACTTTTCTAAAGATCCAAAAAAGACAGGTAAGGAGGACTACTCAAATACTTAAATTTTCATCTGAAGTAAACATTAGAGCTCACAATGAAGTCTAAGACAAATACAGATAGAATGTCAAGAAGCTGCAAAATGGCACTGTGACATTTACTTTAGGTCGCATTATGCAACCACAAGGTTTTGTTAAAGAATTAACAGTGTTGAAGGTAAATGCAGGGACATTTGAGCCACTGTCTGCTATTTTACCCCCGCACGAGGGGATTGGGCTCCAGCACACAGCACTCCTGCAGGACCTGCTGGAGCTCTGGGCCCTCCACCCTCAGCTTCATCAGGGCCTCACAGGCAGCGATGCGCACACTGGGCTCCAGCTCATGGTGCAGGGCCCACAAGAGAAGGTTCTGCAGGCTGCTCGTAAGGCACCTGATCCTTGCCAGGGCTAAAAACAACACACACAGCCAATATATCTTAAGCCAAGAAGCACTTTGCAATTTTATTGAGTTGCATACGACGTGTGATATGCAATAACTCACGCTGTGTACGTTTCAATCGGATTTGCTTGCTGTGCTCATACTGCTTACACTACAAGACATCCGACAAAAAATTCTGACATGCAAGAAATCCAGACAGATCGGACTGAAGCTGGAATGTTCAATGTGATGTCTTCTAATGTGAGCCTGCTGTCGATGCTCTCGAACTTAACAACAAATTGGACAGGAATTCGGCCTGAGTAAAAAGCGATCCGAGATTCGAAGATAAAATTGTGTTAAAATTTGGCTAAAAAGACCATATAACTTATAAAGTACTGGTCTGATTTACTTCAAAGTCTCATACAAGGTAGAGGGTCACCATGACTCAGTAAAGAAGCATTGAACATTTAAGGTTAGTTCACAATGCCTGCCAAATCGTCAAAATACTAGTGTTTTTGAGCTGTTTTGGGCAAAGTGTGTTATGTTGACGTGCTGACATTTGTAGTGTGGAAGAGGCCAATTATGTTAGATTGTTGTGGAAATAAATAAAATGGATATACTCACCAGAAATTGCTGCAACTTTTACCTCCCCAGCAGGGTCATTCTGCATCAAGTGTAGAAGCTGATTCATGACCTAAGATATAAAAAGCACAGCAAGACAAAGAGTGTGGTCTGTGAGGCCACAATTGATGCTGATTCAGCTTGTCAACATATTTGTAGTTTATGATACAGACTCTATATAGACTAACCCAGTCTCACTCCCTACTCGTCAAAGGTCTGACGCATGGTCAAGGGTTCTTGGCGTCAAATTCCAACGAGAAAGGTGTACCTTCTGCGTTGTTTTCCGGCGATGGGGAGTCCGTCAGATAGACATTCATGTTAATCCCTCATCGTCAAATATAGACGAAAGGAAATAAATGTCCATCAAAGGGGATGCCGTCACGTTAGACTAATGATTTGTTTGAAATGATCTAAAAACAAAAATCGCAGACCATCAGAGCCATAGGCTACCTTAGGTTACTTTGATCTTGCATTATTTTATTCAGCTTTGGTGTAGGTAACGTAAGGTAAAATAATAATAATAACAATAATCTCTAACTAAACTAACACCCGCATATTGTTGTATTGCGACCATTGTAGCCTATAATTGTAACAGCGCGTAACAGTCGTTTTACTCCCTGTATGCGCTCATTATAATGGCTCTGCTCCTGCCTAGATTCAAACTCAGAACTGCCTGAAAGTTGCAGACCTGTTCTGGAAATACGTGCATTAACCCACTTGACAACGCTATCTGCTTCGATAGGCATCACCTTTGATGGACATTTATTTCCTTTCGTCTATATTTGACGATGAGGGATTAACATGAATGTCTATCTGACGGACCCCCACGTCGGAAAACAACGCAGAAAGTACACCTTTCTCGTTGGAATTTGACGCCAAGGACCCTTGACCATGTGTCAGACCTTTGACGAGTAGGGAGTGAGACTGGGTTGATAAAGACTAATATTGACTCTATATAGACTAACACAAAGTTGAAAGTTTCTCTTCTCCTGTGGAAAAATACTAAATGGTCTTTAATAATACTTTGAGTCAGTTGCATGTTAGGACGTAATCTATTGACCCAGAAATGAGATATTTTGAGTGTATGCTTGGTAAAAACAGGAACTGGGCTGTGTATTGCCTTCTTCTCATTATACAAACACTACACAGTATTTTAGAACAACACACCCCACCACCCAGCACAGCAGTGTCTCCATAACCCTCACCATATTGTCCCTCATCATGAGTTCTCCAGCGACGTGGCAGGCCTGTTTGCGGACGGCCACAAAGCTGTCGTTCAGGCAAAGCAGAAAGGACGGCAGCAGCTTGGCGGTCATGATGCGCAGCTGACCAATGAGCACCAACGCCTCCACACGCCTCGAACCTAAACCATCTTCCAGCTTCTCACTAAGGGAGAACAGGAGGGAGTCAGTCGGGGTGATCCTGCCAATTAGTTACTAGTCAATAAGGGGTGTTAAACCATTTTCATACAGTATGCAATGGAAGCTTTGATGAAAACAAAAGTGATTTCCAGTGTACAAAATGTACACATCAGTATATGAGCTTCCTGGAAATGAAAGCCATGGAGTTGGTGAAGCAAGTTCAGTTCAGTGCTAGCTAGAGTATGTAACTATAACTATGTACAGTATAAGACAAAGTGTAATGTCAAAGTGAAATTCTTGTTTTCCTGTTCACATTTTTCAAACTCGAGTAACATTATTGCTGTTGCAGAATTGGCTGAAATACCATTTTGATGGGTCAATTCCTTTGGTCTTTGTTTCTTCCCACCTCTCTGACCTCTTTCAATTGTTGATGAAAAATGTGGCAACATCAAAAAATGTCTATCTCCTCAAAGCACTGGCTGACTGATTCTCCTTGTTGTTCTGCTCTTTGTTTGCTAACAGCAGGGTTATCTCTAGAACAGTAAATATGTATAAGGGTGTATTGATGAATTATTGAGTGTTTGCTGAGTACCTCAGTTCATTGTGCACTTGTCTTCCCATCCCCAGCTTGCCTAGGGCCTGTGCTGCTTTCTGTCTCACTTTACCATGCCAGTCATTCCACATCAGATGGATCAGCTTGTCTGCAAGGTCCTAGAGTAAGGGCACATCTAATTACATTAGGTCCCTGTGTATTAAAACATTACATACATGAGTATAATAATGTAATAAATGATGGTGAATGTGTAATGTATACATAAAATAGTCTTGGTGACTATATTTATATCAGAACTGCTCTCATAAATGGCAGGGTCTCTGTACCTTGTTCAGTGGACCCTTCAGTTGAGAGATGGTGTCACAGGCCAGCACTCTGGTCCTCCAGTCGGCACAGTTCAGCTTCTCTGCCAGCAGAGAGCGCACTAGAGTCTACAGAGTCAGTGTTTAACACGCATGAGAGCCCCCCAGGAGGGCACCGGATGGCTTTAGTAGGCTGTTATAAATTAAGTGTGCGGAAAAGGATTGATGTGGCAGGAGGCAGAACGCACCGTCTTACTGCTGAGGCTGGAGAGGAGCGAGGCTGCCTGCTCCATGTCTGTCTTGGCCTCACCCTGGAAGTGCTGAGACAGAAGCCTCTGAATGACAGCCCTGCTGGTCTCCCCCTCCATGGCTAGGAGCTGAGCTGCCATCCAGCTGTCTGCACCCAGACCTGCAAAATCTAACCAAGCACACAAGCACTGCTAATGTTAACATAATTTTATTTAGAGAGCAGAGGATCGCCGTCAAAGTAAGTAAGTAATTAAGAGATTAATTAAAAGATTTAGTGATGACTTTTACTGCTTGCAAGCCTTTCCCTGGGAAATATCCCTGCATTTTATTTTTAAGCTTGCATGACTCAACTACAACAGTGCATTCAAATTAATCTTTTGCAGTCTTTGGATGGCACAGGCTGTGTTCGAAATGTTAACTCTTTCACTGTATAGGGCACTATGTATGTAGTGAATCAGCTATTTTGTAGTGCTGTTGGAAATTCCAAACACTATATAATGAGTGAGTGAGTAAGTGAGTGAGTGAATGAGTTATTATTTTGAACACAGCTATAGTCTTACAGTCTCACCTTCGTGCAGGGCACTGCGGAGGATTTCTCTGGCCTTGGCGTCAGGTGTGCCCATGGCGTAGTGGCACACGGCTGCTGCCATCTGTACCCTCCTGATGGGGTCATCCAGTGCCGCGACGATCAGCGGCAGCAGCTCCGGAGGAACCGGATGCACGTCCCAGCTGCGCCCAAACTGAGCTGAGACGAGAAAGAGAGTGAGATCACCACAACAACATCAACAACATACAACAATCATCTGTTATCATCTGGTCTTAGCATCCTTACAGAGGACCATGTTCAGTACCATTTTCAGGGAGGAAATTCCCATTCACAATGCCCATTATGGTTACCAAACAGAGCCAACAGAAACGTCAAAGGCATTTTAACTGTCCTGTATCTGTAACATAATTATGTCTCTATGAACTACATATCTACGCTTTTCTGTGATCATATTTTTAGTATTTGGCCACAGCAGGTCCAACAGATACGTTTTTGGAGAGAAACATGACCAAAAGGGTTTTGTACTTACATACAAAAAGTGAACAACCCACCAGCATCTATCGGGTCCTCCACGGCCCTTGGCCTGTTCACGGCTCCCGAGGCGCAGGTTGCTATGGCTCCCAAGCGGACGTGATAGTGCATGTCAGTGAGGGCTCTTTTCAGGCCCTCTATGGTCACACTTTGCCATGTGGTTTCTGAACAGGACAGAAAGGGAAGATGGTTTCAGGCCAAGGGCCTTTTTAGTGAAATAAACAAAAAAACTAAATGTATGTAATTGGTTCATGCAAGTTATTTGTCAGACATATTTAGTTATTTGTCCGATAGATAGATAAGATTTCCTGATCTTTGTTACTGTTTACTTTTTCTTTGATGTTTGTGTTATATGTCATATTTTGAGTAACGTGCTGAGAGAATAAAATGATTGTGACATACTGATTTTCCATGCGCTTCTCCACTCCTCCACGGCATAGCGAAGGGAGGAGTGTTCTGTCATGGGCTCATAGCGGCGTTGCTGTTTGGGTGCCACGGTAACCAGGTCGCTGTTGTCAGGTGGTATCAGCCCAATCTCTGTGGCGTAGTCAGCAACGGTAGGCAGAGCCACCCATCTCCGCATACCCCTCTCAGTTCGTCCAATAACTGATGATGTACATGCAAGTATTAACTTACTGTATTTAACTTACTTACCTATTTTAATACACTACTGCACTGAATCAAAAAACACTTGAAAAAACACTTCTCAGTGACCGACCTTCTCTTTGTGGTACTTTGATCTCCTTCAGTGCTGTCAGAAATGTTTGTGGTACACTAGGGTAGGATTCCTGAAGATGCTTCTGGTACTCGGAGTGGTTGTCCATGATAATTCGGTCATGGTTCTTTGTGAGTAGCTGATGGACTGGTTTTGCTATCCCTGTAGAAACATGCTTTGTTTTTTTTTATTAGCTGCCATTTGTTATCTACTAACCTCGGACAGATCTCCCTTGCATAACTTATAAAAGCAAAGAAATTATACTGACAATGACAAATAATATAAGAGACAATAATAAAAACATTGACTGTAGTTCTTAAAAACAATAGACAGGGGAGCGCTGTGGCACAACTGGCTAAAGTGCCCGTACCATATTCAGGTCCAGGTGTACATGGGGACCCAGGTCCTGATCCCACCCCATCTCTCTCTCGCACTCACTTCCTATCAGTCTCTCACTATCCTATCAAAATAAAGGCAAAAACAATGGAAAAACTTACCCAAGTGGAGCTGCTGCTCAAAACTGTTGTCGGTGTGATAGACAAATTTGCCTGCCCGTGGGTTCAGGCTGTCTTGCAGCTTGGGAGTTTGAGGGGGCTCAATGCGCTTCACCACCACATTTCCTGCCGTTCGGTTTACTCCACCAGGTTTATCCGTAGTGGTTGTCGAGCAGGAGTAGCCCTGCACCCTGAGAGGGAGAAGGACGAGACACACACAGATGAAATGTTAAAGAAACAAACTAAATCACTTGAGAGACACTTATTATACTGAACAAAAAAGTACCCAAAATGATCCATTTTAATTCTCTGGAACAATGTTTTTAACGCTAAATTGGAAAGAAGTTGTGTCTTGTACAAAATGCTCAGAGATCCAAAGCAGTGTCTTTTATGTATAATAGTAGGCTATGAATAAAGTATGATATGAAGTATAGATGGTGACTTGCCTGTAATACACTGGCAATGGTGTCTCAGCTATGCTTTCGAGAGTCCCTTTCAGCTCTGCAATGGGCTTTCGCAGCTCCACAAAACAGCAGAAGTCCTGCTCGCTCATAGGGTCATCGTTCACCAGGTCTGTCGCACTGGCTGACCCATACTTCCTCCTTAGCATTGACTGAAGCCTCGACTTATCCATGATGCAGTAGCTGGGAATCTGCTGGCTGACGATCCACTTTGCAGTGGTCTTAGTAAGTTGTTTCAGTACAAACTCATCCCACTTAATTTCCATCCTGGGTTTGTCGTCCTTATCACTCCTTGTGGTCTGCTTCAGACAGCTGTAGATGTTAGGTACCCAACGCAGGCCTGTCCTTCTGATGGTATCCGACATGTTGTCCTGTGTAATGGAAAAAGTCAGGGACTCCTTGGCAGCTAGTGGAGCAATTGATGGAGGCTCCAATGGTAGAAGATGAGTCTCCTCCACAAGAATCTCTTCTTCATCTTTGGAGTGACTCGGTTTGATCCACTTTTTCTTTTTACTGTTTTGTTTGGGAATTGGTGCCAGTGGACCAGATGCATGATACAAACAGTGGAAGTTGGCCTTGCTGTAAGGCACAGTCTCAGGTCCCATCTCCATAATAACATCTTCGGAGAAGGTAATGCCTTGAGAAGCATTGCTGAGAAGTTGCTTGTACAGTTTATGACCATGTGGATTCTTTCGGGACCCGGCCTTGACTTTGGCACGCTGGAAAACATCCATGTTTTGGGCTAGAGTGACTTGAGAGCCAGGTTTCTCTTTGTGGTGTTCAGACCATTTTCATTATAATATATTATTTGTGTAGAAAATTAAAAAAATGGCCTATTGGAAAATAAAGAGAAAGGGAATATAATTTTGAAAGTCAATTGCAATGTATGTAGGCTACATTTTATAACAGGATGCTCACACTTCACCCGTCCTCAACTCTCTCCTCTCACTTGCTTCTGACAACACGTAGCCTGATGCTACCTAGCCTAGCTAAAAATCATAACTACTGTACAGTAATTTAGGCTTCACTTTAAAAAAATACATTACCTTCAATCTGATAACTTCAGCTGCAAACGATGCGAAACACTCTGTTACTAGCAATAGGCTACTTGTGTGGGAATTTTGCGACACCGTGTGCCACTCTTACTCTTTACACATGCTCTGGGAGAATGTTGACGTTGTCATGCCAACAGGAGGTGGCCTGTAGGTGGGTGTGCGTGCCATAGCATTCATTCCTGCAGGCGCCCCTGTCTTTATCCATGTGTAATTTGACTGGTCCATCACTGGTCACAACCAGTGGCACACTTCATGGATTTATTTGGGAATATGTGGACTAGTGCTACAATAGGCTACTACAGAACAACAACAACAACAACAACAACAACAACAACAAACATTACCCACACCAAGCCATTTGGGTTATATTAAACAATTGAATAGTGCCAGGAAATCTTTATTGGTCTAACATTGCACTGGTCGTTTGCAATTCTTTCTAATTTCTCAAGTCCTCAAAGGAAATTAAAAAAAAATTGAGGGTGAACATTTTTATTTAAAAATTGTCATCACAGGTCAAATAGAATATCTTATTCATGCAGTTTCATTTTATATGCTACTCTGAAACCCATAACACAAAGGTATATGCCCATACACATCTCTGTAAAAAATAAATATAAAAAACATGCTACACTGTCCTAAGAGAAAATTGATCACTACATGTATAGATTAAGAGCAAATCTATAGGCCTAATGAGAGGTCATTTCCATGATTTAACATAATATGCTGGCTCAAATTGATTTTGTGTTGTTTTTTTCTAGATCCACAACAGTCTGTAATGATCTAAGCTATTCCACAAACTTTAAGTCAAACTTGAATAGCAGCTCCGTGGATAGACATAAAACAGCAGTGTGTTGAATAATGATGATTAAATGGACATGACATTAACTGCTAATATGTGCACAGGATATGCTTGATCATTAATACATTAAAACAATAATGTCCTTTCACATTTTTAAAAGGCAGAGAAATATTGTTGCGCTCAGATGATAGTTTCTAAGTCCAGGTGCGTAAAAACCAATAATGTAAAGATGAAGCTGTAAGTGAATGTAAATGAAGCTGGACTACGAGCATTGAGAATAGCCGGATGGCTGAAACGTCTGCTCTTGCTCTATTAAAACCAGTTGCTCCTTTTTTGTAAGACTCTGTCTAGTCTTTTTTCAGAGTGCGAACCACTTACAGCTTTAACTTTCACATTTTTAAGACAATGCTTTTAATAAGACAAGTGGTCTGAAAAGTGTTCTTAGTAACAAACAAGGTGATTGCTAGTATTTCATTTCAGCATTTATGAATCTATTTTTACATGTTCTAGGTATTTTCATGTGGATGCAAATGTAATGTCAACACCACTGTTCAAAACAAGCAGTGGAGTCTTTCTTTCACTCAAGGAAATGGGATTGCAAAGATTCAGGGTAAAGATAAACTGTGGTCAAGCTAAAGACACAGCTTTACCAATAGAGCACCATTACATTGTATGTAAGTACATGCATTAAAATAAGCAATTTCACTGGGGAAAATATAATTGTCAAGGTAATCTCATAGGCCCAGAATTTAGTTTGCTACATTATGACAAGAGTGCAAATTTTTAATCAACTTTATGGTCATTTCAGTGACACATTTTATTCACGGATTGCATCTACATCTGCCACAGACAGAATCTGGCAACGACTCACCAATGCTTCTATTTCTAATCAACAACATCCCTTTGAGCTCCACTTTCACTAGATGATATATTAAGTTACCAATTCCATGCTCTGTTCAAGCCAGTTCTATCTGGTCACATTTTTTTTCTACTGCTAAACTTTTGAGGTTGACTACAGGACATGAGGTTGTGCACATAATAGTTTCACGCCAAGGCCATTTTTGTAATCGTTGTTTCTAGATGTTAGTTTTGATATAGGCTACATCTAGAGTAAGTAGTCCCTCTATAAGGGAATAACTTACTGTGTTTGTTTACATGACTTGTCTGTCAAGTATTTAATGGTTCTGCATAAATCCAGCCCTTTGGTGAAGCCAAAAGATGAGGGTGAGTAACAAGATTTGTGTCCACAGTACCCTGATAACACAATAGGGGTATATTTGGATTTCTCTTAATTTCCTCACAGAAAATCACAGCACAAAATTAGCTAAATTAAACAACATTTGGTGACTAGTGTGTCCTGTCGCCTTGACTGTATTATCTGAAGGACAACAAGATTTCTATGTATCTCCTTGGCAGAAACTGCTAGAAAGTTCCTTTGCTGTGTGTTTGGGCACTTTGTTTCCTCCACAATCAAGTGTGTAATATTAGTAGTGCTCACAACCACTTGGCTGCTTCAGAGTCAAAGATTATCCTCACAGCGAAGTCTCGAGGCAACAAGACCCTCGGCGCACGTAGTACCGCCGCACCTCACTGGCGTCTCCGCAGCCCTCGGGCCGGTGCACGATGAGCACGGGGAAGAAGCGCGCATCACGGTACGTGGGCGGGCTGTCATTGAGCGCCATCTGACTGGAGTAGGAGCGGCAGCACTGTTCGTCCGGGCAGCAGTGCTCGCCGCCGCCAGTCAGCGTGCTGCTGCGGCTTCGCCAAAGGCCCACCGTGTGCTGCGATCCATACATGCGGCACAGCGAGAAGCGCGACGTGTCCAGCGACAGCCGCGAGTGGAAGGCGTGCCGCGAGAAGATGGACGAGCAGCTGGAGCTCAGCAGCGCCATCCGCCTCGCGGGGACACCCTCTGTCCCACCGCCGCCGGCAGCTCTGGCGCCGCCCTGGAGACGCCGGCAATGCTCGCAGTCCTGCACCAGCGTCCCGTAGCTCCGAGCCGGCCGGTTGTCCAGCATGCGGCAGTTGGAGGAGCAGCACTCGGTCTGGCCCGAGGCCCCCACGGTCATCAGCATGGCCTCCGAGTAGCTCGGGATGAGCTGGCGGTTGGAGCGGATGTGCCACTCCAGCTCCGTGCTGTCCAGTGTCTCCGCCCTGGGCAGGCTGCAGCCCGCCACCGGCAGGCCGTTCCGCACCGGAACCTCCTCCTCCTCTGGAGAGGGGCTGCTGTACTCCAGCCCGAACAGCTTCTCCACTCGATAGTGGACGAAGGCGGTGCGGTACTCGATCAGCACCCTTAGCGGCCAAGAGAGCATGAGCATAGCGGCCAGCCAGAAAGCCATGTGGGAGTCGTACCACGGGAGCTGGTCCAGGTCCACATAGGCCAAGAGGTGCTCTTTAAAATCCACATTTTTCAGTTGCATCCCCTCGCGTGCTTCCATGTAGTCGTCCAGGCCCTCGATCTCGGAAAAGAAGCGCGCGCGCTGGTTGAGGTAGGCGTTTTCGGGCCCAGCGCCGGCAAAGCTAAAGCACTTGGTGAAGCGAAGGCGCGTGGCCGAGTGGCCCTCCAGGCCTTGCAGGTCCCGCGAGACATCCCGCATGCCGCAGAGGTTGTAGTCGAACTCGCCCTCGGCCACGTGTGTGTTGACGCGCTCGTGGTACACTTGCGTAGTAGTGTACGCGTCGCCGTTGCGGTAGCGTGTCACCTGCCGGGTGCGCCGCACAAAGTGGTAGCTGATGGCCTTCCACCAAATGCAGGGCCGCGCCTGACGCATGCGCAGCACGCGCTCGTACACGCTTTCCACGTTGGCCCGCGTCTGGAGCTCGCTGCGCACCTGGCAGTGCCAGCACTCCACAAGGTACACCGCGTACAGCATGAGCAGGAACGCCAGGGGGATGTAGACGTAGCCGTCGGCGCACGGGCTGTCGTGGTAGATCATGGAGCGGCCTGCTCCGGCTCCCCCGCCTGTGCCACCACGCATGGAGGTTATGGAGGCAGTCAGGGAGGAGGTGGCGGACGAGTCAAAGCTCAGCTTGGTCACGCTGGTGAGCTGACACCAGGCCACGGCGCCCAGACAGCTGTACATGAGGAGCGAGAGCAGCAAGCAGCGCCAATGGGACTCCCGACACATGGACGCACTGAGGGACTGCTTCACCGGCCGCTGCTGCCCAGATACAGAACACAAACGCACATAAAGCACAGACAAAAACACACAAACACATTAGACACATAGCAGGGCTACACTTAATAGGTACTATACAATACTTACATATTACTTAGGTAGACTTACACTTAATAGGTAAACTATAGCCCAGCAGCTTATATGGCTTGGTGGGTTGACTGCAGTTCTGAATTTTAAAATGCTTCCTATTTTAAACCATAAATTGCTAGTGATTAAGGATGATTCAAGCATTCAGCATCAAGCAATTCAGCATCCTTGTATTCACCATAGAACTAAATCACTAAGTACCTCCTTGTAAGTGTTGTCTGATTGATGTAACATTACTTAACTCCAACGGGTACTTCAAAAAGCATATATAGCAAAAGGCAACACTAATCTTTTAAAGTTGTTTTTATAGGCTATCAGCATTTAAAAGACCCCCATGACTGATTGAAGTCATGACTGATTGATAAGCACAGAGTGCTCTGTACCCATTGATTACAGAGAGCAGCATCTGTGTGTCAATACATGTGAAGGAAAAGCTCAAGTGTTGCTGATTGTATTTCCTGTTCTTCAAGGATGAAAAATGACCCATCATTTTTAACCATTTGGTGTGCCCATTTGCACACACAGTGTGTCTGCCTTGAGGCCAGCCTATGAGTTGAGATATCATGAAAATGTAACTCCAGAGTGGGAAAAGAGTGAACAAAGACCTCAGAGTGACAGAGACAGAGCATTAAAATGCGTTGTTTGGCTTGGGGGGTTAATTAACCTACTCATTTCGGTAAAAAAAAAGCCTTAGACTGGGTATGGTCAATTTAGTTTCTAGTTCCAACTTCAAAGCATCAAAGAAAAGACATAATGTTAGCTGTCCCAAAAATGTTCTCTGTCTGATATGGCATGAATAAATATCCGATGATTAGAGGACAGCTACAGTACATTTGTGGTATGTGATAATGGTGTTATATTATATATTATTTCCCGCTTCATTCACTTTCTGTTCTTAAATCAAAAATCTCTTTTATGATCCTCGACATACAATGAATATGTTTGTAAGTGAAGCACAGTGATACCATTGTGTTTGACATTCATGCAAGCTGAATGTTTTTTAAAGACACGGAAGGGGCTGTGTAACATTAATAATTAAGTTGTCCCATGGAACACATGCTCAAAAGCCAGCAGGCCACATGCTACTTACTCCCCACTGTGACAGAAAACAGTACAGTAAATCCTTGGTAGCTCCAGGCAAAATAGTGAAGGAACTGTGCTATATCTAAAACTGCTGGGCTTTTTGAAACGTTCAGGACCTGCGTGGTGATAGGGCACCATCCCTCTTCAGTCCCCACTTTGTTTCAGAGGCACAGCAGGACCATTGATCTATCAAAGTAGGTTTTCTCCAGTCAGACAGACAGCTTGCCACTGAGTAAAGTTCATTTAGTTACCGGTGTGATAAGGAGGGATTCCTTAATGAAGCCAATGCACTTGCATTAAATCCCGGTGAGAGTTGCTATAATGCGGTCCACAAATCCCCATCAAACATGAGGAGTGGTGCATCTTAACTGCTAAATGATGAGAAATTCAATGTGGCACACAATGTGTCTCTTCAATATGTATAATCACACTAAACATCTGACACAAACAACATGTTAGTCGTATGCACTTGCAACCTTTTAGGCTGCAGTGTTTAGTGCAATAACTCTACTATGCCCAGCTTGGGCTGGAAAATGCTCACACTAGCAGTTTGGGCTATAGCTAATTTTCAGCTTAGGTTTTTTCCCTCCTTTCTGAGCTGCCCAGTCATACCCTTATCCATTGACGCTGCTGGCCATCGTGGGGGGGGGGGGGGCAGGTAAGCAAGCAGGAGGTTACAACATTTTTGTACTTAATATAAGTTTGCTGATGTTCCATTAGAGATGCACCACAAATCCCCATTGTGGTTACATGTGGACTGTACATTGATCTTGCCTGCATGAGTTGACTACGGTATTCATGAGGATGAAAGAGATCCTCTTTTGTCACTGGGAGGAGGGAGCAGTGATGATTGGTATTTAATACAGCTAGGTCTGACCCATTTCTTTAATTCATGCTTTAATAGACAGCAAAGACAGCAACAGACAGCAACAGACAGCAAAGCACTAATACAATAGTCATCAGTCATCTTGGAGCGTCACTACAAAACCAGAGGCTATGAGAAGTGATGCACGCACTTTGACGCGGGTGATGCAGAGGACGGTCATACATGACAGTGGCCTGGCCCCACTGAGCAGACTGACTCAGATGAGCTATCAAGAGACACCCAGGCCAGAGACTCGAAGAGTCTCACTTCAAAAATAGCAATGGCATCAGGGTGTGCTCAGGGGTCCACGTGTAGTGCACTGTCAGAAAAAATAGGGCTAAAAAAATAAATAAAAACAATAATAAAAAATAGGACTGGATAGAAAATAAGCAAATGGTCCATGTGAAATACGTCTGACCAGATGGAATGACAATTCACCTGGACAATAAGGTCTGGAATTGTGTATCAGAAATATGGGAACAGTCTTTATGTGCCCCCAAACTGAAGTCACTGAATTACACCCTGAACTGTGCCATTACATACTGGGATGGATAACGCTTCTGCACACATCCATTTACTGGGCTTAGCCTGAAATCAGTGGTGGGGTGTTTAGTGTCTGCTGATGGATTGTCAATTTCAGACAGTCACTTCAGGGGGTATTTATCGGCTTTCAGCTTGGGGAACTTTTAAGGAGATTATCTGCAGAGGCATTCGCTTCAGCTGTGTTCTGTCATCAGAATAAAAAAAAAACTGACAACTCATATCTGAGCTTTACAGAAGCCCAGCAGGTGAATTTACACAAAGCAGATTGCACAACTTAGACATTGTGATGATTTTATGTCTGTTGGTAAATGCATTCACTTTGTGGTCCTCCCTAATATCCATGCACCAAGAGAATAGGCCTGTTTGAATACTAACCAATGAGTTAGACGACAATGACATCATAACTAGAACAGTTTTAAGTTGGAGTTTGTAGATCTGCACAGCAAAGAGGACAATTTGGAGTGCGTTAAACCTGATCATCAGACAATATAATTTCAGTGTTTTAGTCTTGGAGAAAAGCCACTGAATTGTTAATTTAGAAAATGAAATAGCGCGCACATCAGCATCTTCATCTAGGCTAATCCGTCTGGAATCAGATGAGAACAGGACCATCACCGTCCCGGTGTGCAGGCAGGCTTACCTCCTCCCGAACATCCAGACTTGCCGGCGTGTCCGTCTCTGCGTTCGGGGAGCTGGCCAATGTGTCTTCCGCAGTCGTATCAGTTTCCAAATCTGGAGACAACATTCTGCTGGCTGGACATCGCACACTCAAGCCACCACTACTTCGGACCTGTCTTTCCCAATGCCAGCAGCAGCGGCAAAGGCGCAACTTCCAAACCTAGCACAGCTGGGCCAAAAGCCAAGGGATACTGGGGATCCCGCTAGGGTGTTCCCATCGCGCGGGACTGAGGGGCGGGGATCGGGGGACTGCAGAGGCTTCCCAGCATGTTCAAGGACAGTGGAAAAAAGAAGCCCACAGTCAGTGCTTGCGGTCCTGATGCTGACCACATCGGCTGGCATGCGCGCTCTCCAACAGTGCAACGAATAGGCTAGTTTGCAGATCAAAACGCTGCTCGGCGACGGCGCATGCATGTGGGCATTCCACACAGTTCTCAGGGAGTGAATGATGAACTCACAGACTACAGCAGGTTACAACAATAAATAGATAGATAGATAGATAGATACTTTATTTATCCCCAGGGGAAATTCAAGAAACTCAACACAATGAAAACAAAAAAATACCTGCTAACTAGATTTACACTATTGTTTATACTAAATAAATAAGCCTAGGTTACATTTATAATAGGTAGCCTATAATGAATGCTAATGTCTGTTCCACTCTAATGTCTAAATTTGAGTGGAATGCAAAATAATCTGCAAAAAGTAAAAATAGAACAATGGCTCATTGATTGTTTTAGCCACTGACCTCTGTAAAATGTAACAACATTATGACTAAAATGGTTGCATCCTATTAAGCATAGTCAAACTATTAAGAAAGTGCAATATTGTAGGAAATGTGTTTATTTTTGTGGTTCTATGTGAAGCCGTCGATCTGTCAATTGTATTAAAAACAACAAAACTCAAGAATTACGAATCAATGCTCAAAAAACGCACAAGTAGTGTTCGAACTTTTATTTTGAAAAAAATGTATGAACAGGAAGTCCATCCATTGTGTCATGTCAACACACGCTGTACTTGAAGTTAACATGAACAGCAGGAGCAGCACATCTTTCTTTGTATGAATTCTTCCAGGTTAAATCATTTATAGCTAAAGGAAGGTAAACACATTCATATCATTCGTTCTTTTTTGTTATACAATTTACCTGCATTTTTGGTTGCCGATCGCGTAAGAAATGAGCTAACTAGCATTCGAAATGGAAAGGAACCTGTTAGCAATAACTTCAGGGTCCCATGATAGTTAGTTCACGTTGATGGTTGATCCCCGAGTTCGGGCAGCTTCATCAATGGTGAAATTTGGAACAGGCAGCACCAGCCACATAGTCCTAACATCAGCTAGTCTTTGCCTTGAGTATAACGTTAAGTAACAGTAGTAAGCAGTGTCTTTAACACGAGCTTGACATTCCATAGGCTAGTTCTACCCACTGAAAGTTGAGCTGAAACTGCACAAATCTATGCAACGTTAATAGATGATAATGTGATGTAGCAGATGTTGCACTGTGGTTAAGGGTTTTGTCATTCTCGAAAGGAGGGATGCTGCGACGTCCCAGACCCACCGACTCGGAGGAAGATCTCCTACGTGAGCAGGAACGATTTCTGTCATCAGGTACTGCACCATCAGTTGTCAATGTAGTGCGACGTCCTGACAAGCGCCGAGGCGAACAGGGGACAGGTGACCCAGACAATGGAGAGGACACCCAGAAAGATGTCGTCACCATCGAAGGTATCCAAGTCTAATCTCTCAGATGACTAATAAATCACCAGCAGTTTCTTTCCTCTTAAAATCTGACAGAAAACATTCAAGAAGCGAAAATTGTAGCTTTTGAAGCTGAACCAAGGCTTATTTAGATAAAGTATATGGTCTAACTTGTGTCTTATTTGCTCAAAGATCTTCCAGATGAAATCCCTTCCCTGACACCTGCACCCCCCAAGAAGTCACGCTTCAAAAAGGCCCAAGTACGCTTTGAAGATGAAGATGCTGAAGAGAGGCTGGACAAACATGACACACACATCAGTGCTGTTCTCTCCAGGATAGTCGTCAGTGATACTCTATTTTTTTCCATTTTGGTTTAATTTCCCTCTTCAAACACTTTGTTTTGGTTTCTCCATTCCTTTTTATTAGCCGTCTTTCAGTCCTTGTTGTGGGAAGAACAATCACATAGACCGTTTCTCATCTTTCTTTAGGAAAGAGACACAAGCACTGTGCCAGTATGCCTTCCAGCTGTTACAGGCACTGCATTTCCAAAAGTTATGCATCGATCTGAAGGCATTGTTCAGGTAATCAAAAGAGAATGCAAATTTACTCAAGCCTTAGCAAAATGTGTGAGTGAGTGAGTGAGTGAGTGAGTGAGTGAGTGAGTGAGTGAGTGAGTGAGTGAGTGAGTGAGTGAGTGAGTGAGTGAGTGAGTGAGTGAGTGAGTGAGTGAGTGAGTGAGGGAGTGAGTGAGTGAGTGAGTGAGTGAGTGAGTGAGTGAGTGAGTGAGTGAGTGAGTGAGTGAGTGAGTGAGTGAGTGAGTGAGTGAGTGAGTGAGTGAGTGAGTGAGTGAGTGAGTGAGTGAGTGAGTGAGTGAGTGAGTGAGTGAGTGAGTGAGTGAGTGAGTGAGTGAGTGAGTGAGTGAGTGAGTGAGTGAGTGAGTGAGTGAGTGAGTGAGTGAGTGAGTGAGTGAGTGAGTGAGTGAGTGAGTGAGTGAGTGAGTGAGTGAGTGAGTGAGTGAGTGAGTGAGTGAGTGAGTGAGTGAGTGAGTGAGTGAGTGAGTGAGTGAGTGAGTGGGTAAGTGAGTGAGTGAGTGAGTGAGTGAGTGAGTGAGTGAGTGAGTGAGTGAGTGAGTGAGTGAGTGAGTGAGTGAGTGAGTGAGTGAGTGAGTGAGTGAGTGAGTGAGTGAGTGAGTGAGTGAGTGAGTGAGTGAGTGAGTGAGTGAGTGAGTGAGTGAGTGAGTGAGTGAGTGAGTGAGTGAGTGAGTGAGTGAGTGAGTGAGTGAGTGAGTGAGTGAGTGAGTGAGTGAGTGAGTGAGTGAGTGAGTGAGTGAGTGAGTGAGTGAGTGAGTGAGTGAGTGAGTGAGTGAGTGAGTGAGTGAGTGAGTGAGTGAGTGAGTGAGTGAGTGAGTGAGTGAGTGAGTGAGTGAGTGAGTGAGTGAGTGAGTGAGTGAGTGAGTGAGTGAGTGAGTGAGTGAGTGAGTGAGTGAGTGAGTGAGTGAGTGAGTGAGTGAGTGAGTGAGTGAGTGAGTGAGTGAGTGAGTGAGTGAGTGAGTGAGTGAGTGAGTGAGTGAGTGAGTGAGTGAGTGAGTGAGTGAGTGAGTGAGTGAGTGAGTGAGTGAGTGAGTGAGTGAGTGAGTGAGTGAGTGAGTGAGTGAGTGAGTGAGTGAGTGAGTGAGTGAGTGAGTGAGTGAGTGAGTGAGTGAGTGAGTGAGTGAGTGAGTGAGTGAGTGAGTGAGTGAGTGAGTGAGTGAGTGAGTGAGTGAGTGAGTGAGTGAGTGAGTGAGTGAGTGAGTGAGTGAGTGAGTGAGTGAGTGAGTGAGTGAGTGAGTGAGTGAGTGAGTGAGTGAGTGAGTGAGTGAGTGAGTGAGTGAGTGAGTGAGTGAGTGAGTGAGTGAGTGAGTGAGTGAGTGAGTGAGTGAGTGAGTGAGTGAGTGAGTGAGTGAGTGAGTGAGTGAGTGAGTGAGTGAGTGAGTGAGTGAGTGAGTGAGTGAGCGTGGTGAGTGAGCTGCGGTGAGTGAGCGGCGGAGTGAGAGGAGCGAGTGAGCGAGTGAGCGAAAGGAGTGAGCGAGGTGAGGAGTGAGGGAGGGAGGAGGAGGAGCGAAAGGAGCGAAAGTGAGCGAGTGAGCGAAATGAAAGGGTGGGTGGGTGGTTGAAGGAGAGCCTACACTTTCAGATAGTTTATTTCCCTTTCCAGCAGGTGTGTTAGCCGGTCCTACCCTAGTGTCGGGGCAGGGCCTGGTGCAGGGGGACAGTGATCAAGAGAGGCTGAAGATTCACCAGGAGAACCAGGCGCGTCTGTTGGGCATGACTCGGGAGGAGATCCTGCAGGAGCAGAGGAACCTGCTGGCACAGCTTGGTGAGAGAGAGAGAGAGAGAGAGAGAGAGAGAGAGCGTTATTGTGTGTTGGCTCAGCCTCCTGTTAGAGATACCAGTGTCACTGAGTTCATCCAATGAAAAATGATCTGGCTAATACTCTGGAGGTCTCAGTGGTACTAAATGCAGTCTTTATATAAGACTTGCAGAATAGTATATAAGTAAGTATATATACTCTTTTGATCCCGTGAGGGAAATTTGGTCTCTGCATTTATCCCAGTCCGTGAATTATTGAAACTCACTCAGCACACAGTGAACACACAGTGAGGTGAAGCACACACTAATCCCGGCGCAGTGAGCTGCCTGCAACAACAGCGGCGCTCGGGGAGCAGTGAGGGGTTAGGTGCCTTGCTCAAGGGCACTTCAGCCGCGCCTACTGGTCGGGGTTCCTGGTCCCTCCGGTTACAAGTCCGAAGCGCTTACCAGTAGGCCACGGCTGCCCCCCAAAATGCAAGATTACGAAACAATCTGAAACAATAGGGCACCTTTAAAACAATGCTGTTTAAGGGAATTTCCATCTTCAGGTTCTTTCTTATTTGCACCAATGTCATATATCTATTTCCTTTGTAATTCTGTGCAGGGTCTCCTGTGATTTTCTGAATAATGTTTGTTTCTCATTTGAAAGTATAACTAAGACCCTTATGAGGCTCCCTGTTGAGAAGGCCAGGCCTGGTGGTCCATAGTTGTCAGAAAAGCTGTGATTACATGTAATCTACTCTTCTAGTTGTGTTGTAGTTTGCCATATCCAATAATCACCAGTTACTACTGTCTGCATGGCTGATGTGGCTCCTTATCTCCAGATCCCAGGTTGGTGGACTTTGTGAGGGCTCGTAAGGTGCAGAAAATGTCTGATTCTGATCCGGTGAAGCAGTCAAATTGCAATGCTCAGAATGGTGGGGTCAGGGAAGAGAAGCCTTCAGTTGTGTCCCCTGCTGCGGTCAAGGACATCACAGATATCAGGCAGGAACCACTGCAAGTAGACATGGAGGATGAAGAGGATGCAGAGGAGCCTAAATTAACTCAGCAAATCACAGGTGAGGGTGTATTGATATGCATGGAAATGTCCAATATAGATATGCTTTTTAATAAATAATAAGTTACCTTTATATAGCTCCTTTAAAAAAAAACATTGTTGTTTTTTCAAAATATGTGTTTTTTTTTTTTTTTGTTTTTTTTGAATAGATGGCCTACAAAACTGCAGGAGAGCCTGATTGCTTCACATTTTTTAGGACTGTTCCTAGTATTGCTGTATTATTCAATTATTACAGAACATAACAAGTACAAAGTGTCATAGCTCTGGCTGTGCCAGTGTTTCTGAATTGCTGGCTGCTCTTTTTCCCCCCCTACCCCTGCAACTTAATTGTATATAATACAGTAATGTACGTTTGGCAGAACCTAAAGGCGTGGCTGCGTGACTTGAATCCCTGGATTGATACTGCATTGATTTCAATTAGCCTGATTAGTGCTGCGCTGGCCATTCATTTTGGGTAATGTAGGCAAATGGTGGAAGGTTCATATGAACATGAGTCCTAAGATTTATGCGTCTCTTGCCAGGACATAGTTCATGCTGTTTTCTCCCCTGGGGGTTTGTGGATTCTTTTTCATTTAAAGTTTTTAGATTCCATCTATTTTTTTCTCATATTAAAAAGGGAAGTAGGAGAGAGGCCGCACTATGCATATATACTCTTTTATTTGCACATACCAAGCCATTGGCAGTAAGAAGGCACACAATGCCTAAACGCCAGAGATGTGCAAATAAAAGAGTATATATGTCCAGGCCAGCACTCTTAAAGTTTAAAAGTAGACAAATTGAGTGAAGCCTGCTCCTATCCTCACACTCATATTAAAAAGGGACAATGTGAAGTGTAATGGTGGTGGGTTCATGTTGATGGATTCCTATGGAAATGTCCTAGGAAATGTCATTGTCATTGCCATACTGCAAGTTCATTAACAAAAAGCATTGCCTCCAAAAACCCTAGAGGAGGACCTGCCATTGAAGCCCCAAAGGGATTGGGTGCACATGGACAAACTTGAGCCGGACAAACTAGAGTGGACCAAAGACCTGCCCCCACCCAGACGAAAAGGAACAAAAAAGGTGAGGGAGGCACACAAACATGAGTAGAACTAGAGAGTAGAACTAGAGAGTAGAACTAGAGAGTAGAACTAGAGAGCAGAACTAGAGAGCAGAACTAGAGAGTAGAACTAGAGAGTAGAACTAGAGAGTAGAACTAGAGAGCAGAACTAGAGAGCAGAACTAGAGAGCAGAACTAGAGAGTAGAACTAGAGAGTAGAACTAGAGAGTAGAACTAGAGAGCTTAGGGCAGCCCTGGTCTGTGGATACATTGCTGGTTGTCCCTGACCATGTGTTAAATAATAGTGTTGTTGTGGGAGTCAGTATTTTTTATTCAGTGCTGGTCCTCAGGTTGCTTTGTTTGTCAAAATGGTGGTGTCTCTGTCACAATCAGTTAACAGGCCCTGGTATAGGAGCAACAGGAGCAAGACCTTTTCCCCCACTGGCTATTTCACTTTATTAGTACTTAGAGAAACATTAAGACGATTGGACTCTTGTAAGCAGAATAAATTTAGTTGCGATTAATGCTCCCCCCCCCTTTGCATTTCTAAATGGGATTGATTGGGAGGGTAATAGTCCGCAAAGTAGAGTTTTTCAGCTTGCCTGGTTTGTTTGTGTCTCGTCTAGGCCATGCAGGCGCGGTTCGACTTTGCTGGTAACCTCATCCCTCCAACGGAAGATCTGCCTACACATCTGGGCTTGCATCACCATGGAGACGAGCCTGAGGTAAATACAGCCAGGGCAGAGATGAGCGTTAAAATGCCTTTCTCTCTTATGATGGTGCTCTCAATTCTTGCTGTCTTCACTCCATCTGACCCGCCCCCCGTTCTCTCTCTCCCTCTTTCTCTGTCTCTCTCTCTCTCTCTATTAGTTGGCAGGTTACTCTTTGCAGGAGCTCTTCATGCTCTCTCGCAGTCTGGTGATCCAGCAGCGCACACTGGCTCTCAGCACACTGGCCAACATCATCACTAAGGTACAAACAAACAATAAAAACAACATTCTCCTTCAGTCCCCTAAACGTCATAGCAGAACGTCCTTTATTCCTGTAAGAGTAAGATGGAGTCCAAGAAGTGAGTTGGGCTCATCTAGAGACTGCTAATGTATAGATTATATAGAATGTTAATAAAAAGTTTGATATTATCTGTGGCTAATCTGTTAAGACCATGCCTGAAATCAAATAGACAAAAAGCTTGTATACAACAGAACTTAAAATTATCTAATTTCATACAGCTACTACTGAATTTCGGAATGACAGAGTATGTTGAAGAATTTATATTTGTTATCTGATTCTCTCCCTGTCTTTTGGCCAGGCTCGCTCAGGGGTCTTCACCTCAGAGCTGAAGGGCAGTGTGCTGTCCACCCTGCTGGACGCAGGGCTGCTCTTCCTGCTGCGCTTCTCGCTGGATGACTGTGTGGAGGGGGTGATTGCAGCCGCCGTACAGGCCCTACAAGCTCTGCTGGTGTCCGCCGATGACGAGGTGACTGATTGGTGATTGGAAACCGGCACAACATCGCACATTTTATTTGAACTTATACTGTATTTAATTATAGTCTGTCAGGAGATTTCCATTCAGTTTATTGTTTCAGCTTCTGTTTCATTGGTAGGGAAATTCCATGAAATATCTTTGAGCATGGTCGTATGGAGAAGCACCTTGTATTTTAAGGGCACCCCTTAAAAAGTTAAATAGAAGACCAGAACGGACAGACACATTGATGAAAAAGCCATGTTTGTCTCCGCAGTGAGGTGACCATATCTATTCAGTTGTATGCATTTGGGTGTGTGCCACAGGACAGTCTGGATGTGACCTTCTGTTGGCTCCTCGGGGTGGCCTCCTTTCCACTCCTGCCCACCACCCAGGAGGAAGAGGACGAGGAGGAAGAGGGGATGAATGGCAGAGAGACGGAGAAAGAGAAAGAGGAGAGGAAGTCCGACCATGAGGTGGCACGGCAGGACATCATCAAGGTGTTAATGGTCTCCTGGCTGTTATGTTATTTTTTACTCTTGTTTTCTTCCAACATAAAATATACATGTTTCCTCACACTGTACTGAGTTATCAAAGGCATCACATTGTAATCTCATAGTGTTGTAATTACGTTGTGATCACATAGTGTTGTTGTGGGCGTGTTAAAAGGGCCTGTTGAGGATGAAGGTGCTGCCACGGATACGCTACATCTTGGAGGTGGTGCGTCCATCTCCACGGGTGGTGCTGGACTTGCTGGAGGTGCTGGTGCGGATCGCTCGCCACTCTACTGCTGCTGCCACACAGGTCAGATACACACACACACACACACACACACACATTCATATTTACAGATAGTAGAGAATTGGGGCTAGTTGACCGGTATTTGATTTCTTGACACTGTACTGATAGAATATCTAATTAGGATAGGAATTTCCACAAACAGATTTTGCATGCACACAGATGGAGACATGTAGCACTAATGTGTATCAGCATTCTCATTGTTGCCTCGGTAACCATAGATTCTGGACTGTCCCCGCCTGATGGATACTGTGATGTCAGAGTTTCTTCCTACCTCCTGGGCCCCGCCAACCTCACCTGCTCCACACTCTTTGTACGGGCTGCCTGTTGCCATAGCAATGAAGCTCCTCCGTGTGCTGGGCACAGCGGGACGGCACGTCTGTGCCAGGCTGGTGAGTATGGCATGACTGGCACGGCCGACTGTCACTGATACAGTCGACAAAGGTGCCGTCACACTCTGTCAGTGGCATTTGCTGGTTTTAACGCTCTGTAATTTTCCATTTAGGCAAAGGGTTTGTTTACCAAACCTGCTGCCGCGAGTTGCTTTGGTTACAAGTGTAAATACCAGTCTACTTTAACTAGTCAACTTTAACCTACTGTGAATACCTCATTCAACTTTCTGTGCACTTCCAGCTGCACTCGCTGGGTGGGAAAGAGCGTTTGTCTCTCTTTCTGTCAGTGGAACCAAGCGAGTTGCTGCTAGAGGCAGGAGAAGCACTGCGCTGCAGCACAGAGGCCTACAGGATGTGGACTGTAGCCTCCAGCTATGGACAGGCCTGCAATTTGTACAGGTGAGAATGAGAACCACAGGTGAGGTGACCCACTGTAACTTCAACACTGAACAGATTAGAAGGCTGAATGTCTGTAATCACTTTCCTTCTATTGACTTATCTATTGATCTCCTTAAAAACATCTGTCACTGGGCAATTGCTATTACATGAAAGGTGTTCAATGTTATCTCCAGATAGGATGAGGAGGCTGTAGGTTTGTATTTCAGATGAGCAGGATTGCATGCCTGAGGAAACACATCAGTCTCTCCTGAAGCCTGAGCAGGTAAGCTCAGTCTATCTGTGCACTGGAGTAGACCTTCATCTCTCCCGTTTGTCTCCCATGCAGTGATCTGTACCCGGTTCTGATGAAAGCACTGCAGTCCTTTCCTCGACCCAGTTCCTCCTCCGATCATCTGCTGCACCTGCTGGAGCTCCAGAGAGCCCAGGCCATCCTCGCACTGCTCACCCAGGTCACGCACACCGCAGGCTGCCACCAGGAGCTGCAGGCCGCTCTGGCCAGGTGAGACCGGTGGGTGGGGGTCCCCGTCCAACTGGAGAAACCCACTCACCCCATTCAACTGGGGGAATTGGCTGGAGATACAGACTACCCTCATGTGCAACGGGTTAAGCTTTATGCAGTGAATTGTTAGCAGCACTTAATCATGCTTTTTTTTTTTCATGCACTACAAAACAGAAGTTTTATGGGTCATTACATTTTACATTTCGCTGAGTAAAGCCCTTGTAAACATAATGACCTACATAATTTTTCTTGCGTAAAAAGGTACTAGCAGCATGTGTATTTTGTAAGTAAACCTTACAGCAATAAGCCCAAGGTCTTGAACCCCTGGGCATATGTACTGATGAAAACCTACATCTGAAATATACTGTTAGCAGCTTTGGGCTTGTGCCTGCATCATTTAAATCATCTAATGTAAAGTGATTATTACATTTTATTTCACAGTCCCCAAGAGTCTGAGTGCCCTCCACCCCCTCCAGTGTCATGGGGTCATGTGGCTGGACTGCAGCCCACTGTATTTGGTCAGCTGAAGGGCTGCATGAAGGGCCTGGCTGAGATGGGGAGGCTGGAGAGCTCGCTGCGTCTGCTTCCCACTTACCTGCTCTACCTGGGGGCCTTCTATTCACAGCTCTCCCTACAGGTGAGCGCAGTGACACAGCCTTGAGATTAATGTTTGGCTTTTTTAATGTGGTGAACGTGTATGCCACGTGTTCAAAAAAACATGGGTATATTTTTTTGTACTGAGTGAATTAAGCTGTTAAAAATGGTGTGTCACTGTTAAGCTGTTAAAAACACGGTGCGTCACACTGTGTGTGAAGGTAATAAAGACTTCTTCTATTTAAATGTGACTTCCAGTTCTCCATGACCTGTCAAGAACTCCCTAAATTGTAATAAAAAGACAGATTTCTTCCATTTAAATGTGACTTCCAGTTCTCCATGACCTGTCAAGAACTCCCTAAATTGTTCTAGCCAATATTACGAGATTGGCAAGAACACGTCAGTACCACGCCTCAGAGCGAGGCAAACTTACAGCTGCAAAGACTAAGTCTAAGACTATGCCTATGTTTCCTATGATTTTCTTTTGTTTGCCACATATTTCCACATAGAAAGAAGGATTGCAGTGCCATTTTGTGTGTGTGTGTGAGAGACAGAGAGAAGGATACCTTATTAATCTTGAGTGAGTTCTTCAGGGATCTGAGCAGCGGTATGTCATGTGTGTTGTGTGTTTGATACCAGAGCTGCTTCCAACCGGTGGAGTGTCTGCAGGAGCTGGAGTCTCTCACCGCAGACGTGCTGCTGCCGCTGATCTCCCATCAGGCAGTGCGCCGCATGATGGACAACCTCAAGTAAGTCATCCGACAGACTGTGTGGCTATGCTGTGGGGCTCTGCTTTCATACTGTATAAGCATTCAAATGAAATCACTCCTATTCACAGGCTCATCAGTGGCTTAGAATGTTTCAGTGACATAGTGTAGCATGTGATTTATTGAAAAAGGGTCTGAAAAATCATCTTGTGTTAGTAGTGCTGTGTGTGTGTGTGTGTGTGTGTGTGTGCATTCAAATCAAATGGCTCTTATTCACAGGCTCATTAGTGGTGTAGAATATTTCAGTCACACAAAATAGTATGTGCTCCAATACAAAAAAAGTCCTCTTGTGTAAGTAGTGCACTCACTCACATTGATGTGTGTGTGTGTGTGTGTGTGTGTGTGTGTAGGGGAAGGGAAGGGAAGGGAAGGATGAAGGCAGTGGAAATAATACCACAGACTGGCATTCCTCTTACACATTTTTTTGCGTGGACTACATCTTCCTTCTTGTGACATTGCTACTCTGAAGGTTTTTAATTTTAGGCATGTTTTTTTTTTTTTTGTGTTGAGTCACTGACCCTCCCCCTCCCTCTGGATGCTTCAGGTCCCACTCAGCTGTGTGCAACCCGCTCTCCTGCTGCCCAGGGCCAGAGACCCTGGCCAGCCTGCCGGGGCTGTCCTGCTCAGGGGAGAGGAACAGAGACGGCCTGGTTGGCCCAGGATCCCCCGTCCCCTTCCTCACCAGTCTATGCTACCTCCTGGACACCATCACAGGCATACACAAGGGGCTGGCCAAGAAGGTGAAGAACGCTTTAACGCTTTATACTGGCAGTGTTCTCCTCTCTTATACTTCTATGCTTTTATACAGTAAAAACAATCTAGCCAATAGACAATCTAGCCATGACTCAAGTGCATGTGCTAAACTAGGCTTCACTTGAAAATAATTTGAAATTTGAAAATTATGACCTGATCTGACTGAAAGGACCTCCCTTTTCAAATGTCTTGTGCTGCCATCTAGTGAACAATTTTGGTGTATTGTTTTACCCGAAACGGTATACAGTGTGGGTACTCTTTATGGGCAGCCGTGGCCTATTGGTTAGTGCTTCGGACTTGTAACCAGAGGGTTGCCGGTTCGAACCCCGACCAGTAGGCACGGCTGAAGTGCCCCTGAGGCACCTAACCCCTCACTGCTCCCTGAGCGCCGCTGTTGTTGCAGGCAGCTCACTTCGCCGGGATTAGTGTGTGCTTCACCTCACTGTGTGCTGAGTGTGTTTCACTAATTCACGGATTGGGATAAATGCAGAAACCAAATTTCCCTCACGGGATCAAAAGAGTACTCATATGTACAGTATATACAGTATACTTATACTTATATACTTATACTCTGTTATGAGACACATAAGTCGGGTTTCCATCGCAGGAACTCTCCACACTACCCAGGTAGTGGGGACATGTAAAGGAACTCCCTGTGTCTCCACAGCTTACAGGACCTACAGATGCAGCCTTTGTGATCGTGATACTACTTAGATGAACTAAGATGGCACGACAGCTGCAACAAATACTCTCACCACACTGATGTTAAATACTTTACTAGAATGTTGTTTACATGTTCAGTTACAGTAACTTAAACTTAAAGTAACTAAATTATCCACGTTAGTGGCTAAACATATCAGTGCTTATTTTAAACATAAACATTTTTGCAACAGCTAGCATATTCTTAAATTTTGTGCAAATATGCACACAGGTACGAGACCCTTCATAACTACTCCCGAGTTCCTGCTGTGGAAACGGCCTTATTCTGATCTGGATTTGGGCTTGAGAAATGTATACCAGCTTGTTTTGCAAGTCTGACCCCAAGAGAAAGATCAGCTCAGTAATTTCTGAAGCTCACTCACCGTTGTAAGATCTTGTAAATCATCTTCACAGTCCTTGTCTGTTATCCTAAACTGTCTAACCTGCATTGTCTTTTTGGCCTTCTGTTCTGACCCCAGGTCAGTGTGCTGCTCCTGGCGGACCCTGTGCTGGTGTACCTGCGCGGCTGTGCCCAGGCCATGCCCACTCTCTCCCACAGCAGTGCCTGGCTCCTCCGGCACGAGCACCACCTGCTCTATATGCTGCTCCGCCTGGCATACAGACTGGTACTGTGTGTGTGTGTGTGTGTGTGTGTGTGTGTGTGTGTGTGTGTGTTCTCCAAGTAGTAACTGTATTGCATTTGCCAGTATGCATGTTTCTGGGCACCAATTTCTTATCACTCTCACATCACTAAGGGTAGTCTAGATATACTAGTTTCATGGACAATATGTACTGTATGTGTATTTGTTTTAAGTGTGTGTGCGCTGTGTGCATTGTTTTAAGATCCCTGAAATGTTACTAAATTGTCTTTCAGGTTCCCGTTGATCCCGAGGTTGCCAAGCACGCCTCACTTTTCCACCAGGTTGCCCTGGTGATGCTTCCATGGCTACTTCCAGGAAGTGAATACATGGTGCATGAACTGATTTCTTCCATCATCTTCAATCAGGCCTTCATACCGTGAGTTCCCTTTCTCTTGCAAAGGTCAATCACTGACAAAACTGTCCCTTTATGGTGCAGCAGATTTAGAAAACCTACTGACCTGACTTTGCCATCTGGTTGCTGTTATGACCATAGCAAAGGACACAGTTTACTATTTAAACAGCTGCTAGGTAGGCTAAATATTAAAAAATCAGATGGAGATTAGCTCCTGCAGTTCTGTTCTCAACAGTAGAGACCTAAACATTTACACATAACTTCACCAAACCTGATGAAAATATAGTTCTTATGTGTTTTATTCTTGTATCTGTACTGCCGATGATTTGTTGGTTCAACATACACTGTTTTTCCAGTGTCTGTCTAAGTAGACATTTCATTGTTTTGCCAGGATCCATTTCCTGCCAGGGCAGATTGTCTCCAGTTGCATGCTCTGTTTCCTTTGGTTGATCCATATATAGCTACCATTGAAACTATTCAAGGGATAAACTGAAAATCAAACATTCTGTCTCTCTCTCTCTCTCTCACACACACACACACACACACACACACACACACACACACACACACACACACACACACACACACACACACACACACCTAAGGACACACAGATGTACCTTTTCCCAAGGCCACCAACAAGTTCAGCCTCATCAAACATTAATATATTTGTGTTCCGGAATAGAACACCACATAAAAGATGCATGGTGGCCAAAGGAGCACATCATGAACAAACTATAAATAGAAACTGCTGCCTTCTGAGCTTGGAGATGACCGGCAGGGCACCGCGGAAATGTACACGTGTGATGGCACTACAGAGATGCACAAACGCTGTCAGTGAGATCAGTGAAAATGGCTTGAGTCCTCTCATGTAGTCCCTGAGTCTCTCCCGATGTGCAGAAGCAGTCTGCTAAAGCGTCAGCATGGCTGGATTACTTTGTTAGAGCCACGTTTAAACTGCAGAGAAATAGTAGGATATACTCTATGCCCGCTTGCTGACTTCCTTAAGCATCTGGTGCATATTATGCTTCGATTTCCTTCATTTCAATTAGTAAACAGAGGCTGGCTTGACTTCAGTTAATTTGCCCCACACTGGCATGGAATGACCCTAGAAGTACGACTCCAACAAGCAGGTGTTTTTGTTGTTTTTGTGAAGCAGAATGAAGTGGAGAGGCTTTGATTATACACACATACACATACACATACACACACCATCCTTTAGCTTGTAAAAACTAATAGTGCACAAATGTGATGGTTCAGTCCGTTTTGATTGCAGATGAGTTCCACAGATAAACACTAATTTATGCAGATACTCAGCTCAGAATAGCACAGCCATAAAAAATGTCAAGTCCTCCATAAAAATAAATACCGGTAACCCTTTTCCTAAACCAGCTTGAATGTTTTAAGAGAAACTTTCCGCAAGGACTGCATTTAATATATGCTGTTCCTAAACTGTAACCATGTTTGTGATTAGCAAACAAGTTTTTGGATGAGTGCTTGATAAATGCATTTGTTATGCTTTGACTATTGTGAATTCAGCCAAATTTTGTTTGGTTGTAATCTTTCACAGGATGTTATTTTTAATTGACGTCTAAGCCATTTTGAATGTTCCCATTAGCTATTCTGTCTGTCAAAAAGCTGACAATAAACTGGTGTTTGGGGATCTAAGAAGTTTTAAATAGAACGCAAATCTTGTAAACATCCTTTTTTTCCTTTGTAGAAAAGACTTCAAATTATACTCATGTTCTGTGTCTTTAGCAGTCAGCTTGTATGGACCAGCTTGATGAACCACTTTCATTTGTTAGAACGTAATTTGAAAGCAAAACCATCCACAGTTGCCTGTGAGCCAGACAAGGCTGCACTGCCTCATTAGCAAGCCTGACGCTCATTACTCTAGTCAGTGTTTATAAACAAAGCAATACACAAATGTCATTTGTTTCTGTAAACCAACTAGTACACAGTCTCTGTGTACAACTGCAAGGCCAAACACGTTGATGCTCAGCAGAAGAACCTGGCAAATTAGTAAAAATTATGGCAGCTGTGGCCTACTGGTTAGCGATTTGGACTTGTAACCGGAGGATTGCCGGTTTGAACCCCGACCAGTAGGAACGGCTGAAGTGCCCTTGAGCAAGGCACCTAACCCCTCACTGCTCCCCTAGCACCGCTGTTCATGCAGGCAGCTCACTGCGCTGGGATTAGTGTGTGCTTCACCTCACTGTGTGTTCACTGTGTGCAGTGTGTTTCACTAATTCACGGATTGGGATAAATGCAGAGACCAAATTTCCCTCACGGGATCAAAAGAGTAAATATACTTATACTTGTATACTTGTACTGTATTTTGGACACGCTTTTTTGTCCATGCGGCTGTAAGATACTAGAACCGTTTTCTGTGTGCAGGGCCTTAATTTAAACCTGTTTGGTCTAAGCTTTACATTGTGATTAGAAAACAAACACTAGGGACTATGCACTCTCATATAATTTTGCAGCTTTTCAAATAAACTGTTATGCCCACCATAAACTTTTAACTCTGCATATTTGTGGAAACAATCATCAAGGCTGTGTTGTTTGTTTTTTGGTCAAAGTTGTAAGATCTCCATATGTCTGCTCTTTAGTAATACAACATGACTGCTGTTGAACCATTAAAATCCTGCTTTGGTTTCGCTAGCATTTCTGATAGGGATGCTTTAATGACTAACATATTCTGACAGCCAACTTCTTCCATTTGTGATTGGGAGGGGAGTCTGCTTAAAGCTACAGTTGGCAAGTCTGACAGATTGAGGGGACTTAGCCAAAATTTGGAATGTTTACAACTCTCATGCCTCTTCCCCACTACCACCGAGCACCCTCTCATCGAGTTTGTGCTCGTCAGTGCGCACCAGACTGTGATTGACAGTCAGATCTCATACAGCCCTGCTCTGATTGGACCAGAAGAACCGGGATAACAGGCTCTAGGTGGAGGTAGAAGTGCGGGTTTCTTCTAAAACCGGCTGATTTATGTTGTTCTGTCGGAGCATAGTGTCGGTTTAGTGAATATGATCAAAATAATCTTGCCAACTGCAGCTTTAAGTGTCCATGTCTGCGTGTAAACTTAAAAAGTAATTAAGTAATTTTTCTCTACCCCCCCCTTTCTCCCTCTCTCTCTCTCTCTCTCTCTTCTTTCTTTCTTTCTTTCTTTCTTTCTTTCTTTCTTTCTTTCTTTCTTTCTTTCTTTCTTTCTCTTGTTAGTGAGGGGACCAGTGGAGGTCCAGAGGCAGCTGCTCTCGCCGAGCTCCATCTCCAGGAAGGTGTCTCCTCTCCCCCTGCCAGCCCTCCTCTCGGCCCTCTCCTCCGGGACGCTTGTGGCCATCTCCCCTCCCTCCGCGGCTGCTACCTCACTCACCTGGCCCACTCCGAGCCCCTGGTCCTAGCCTCCCGCGACGTCCACCTGGGCCGCACACCATGGCTCCGGTCCCTCCTCCTCCCCGACCTTGCCGCCGGACCCTCCCTGCCCTCTGATTGGCCCTTCCTGCCGCTCGTCAGCCTGTATGAGCGCATGGGCCAATCAGACAGAAGCGGAGGCGGCGGCGGCATGGACACCGAGTCTCTCCCGGCTGGCTCGCTTGCGTCTGGTCATTCACTGCCTCCAGTGGCTCCTGCTGCTGGAGAGCTGGAGGGAGGGGGCACTGCGGGTCGTGCCCCCCGTGGCCAAGCTGGCGCGGCTGGCCTGCGTCTTCCTGGCATCCAGTGACCTCTTCCTGGAGCCCCCCGTGCAGCGCCTCACTGGGGCCCTGTTCGGAGCGCTCACACGACCCCAGAGGCTGGCTGCGCTGGACCTTGAGGTGCCCCCGCCGGGCCTGGCGTCCTTCCACGACCTGTATGCAGCGCTGCTGGCCCAGTACGAGGCCGTGTCGTTCGGGGACGTGCTGTTTGGCTGCTTCCTGCTGCTGCCCCTTCAGCGCCGGTACAGCGCCACCATGAGGCTGGCCGTGTTCGGCGAGCACGTGGGCCTGCTGCGCTCACTGGGCGTACCCCTGCAGAAGGTAAATAGAACACCGAGAGCTCACTGCTCATTCATCAACACAGCAGTGCTTCATCCATTATCTTCACTTTGCTGCCTTCATTTATTCTGCCAGACGGTCTTTCACCCATTCATCCATTCAGCCTAATGTTCATTTGTTTATGAATAGGACTCCGTTGGTGCAGTATGCAGTTGTCCTCATAGTTGGCTCATTGCCAGAATGTTTGTAGAGCTGGTGATTTTTGCTGTTTTAAATTATCACATATAATGTGCACTTCATAGTAATCACCAGAAGAGGGAGCTCCTAGATGATCATATACTCATCATCATTTACTGTACACTCTGTAAATAAAGATAAAGGTCTGTATCTGTATCATAGATAAAGATATGATAAATATGAGTCAAAAGTAAAATGAATAAAAGGATACATGAATGAAATTGGTCAAATAGATGAAAAGATAAAAGCTAGGTGGAAAATGTAGGTTAAATGGTTAAAAGGCGACCATGTACACTAAAAGCTACTACCCCCCATTTTTGTCCTCACCTCTGGAATGATTAAAAGGCAAGTGGCAGCTGATCTGTGTCTTGAGGGAGCGTATGGTAAAAGCATGTCTGACAAGTATTTGGGTGCTAGACCGTTGAGCGATTTGAAAACCAATAAAATAATCTTAAAAATCAATTAAAAAACTAACAACCAATGAAGGGACATTCAGGTGTGGGGTAACTTTCTGATCCTGGTTATGGGCTGCAGCATTTTGTACGATCTGTAACTTATTTGAAACTTTAAAACTGATAAAAACATTTTTGGTGGCAGATATGGGGTTCTAGGTTCAAATCAAGGTACAGGATCACACCAAGGTTCTTAGCAAGAGGCTTGGCGTTCAGAGGCTGACAGAGTACACAGCTTCATTACTTGAGTAAAAGTACAGATACCCTTTGCTAAATTTTACTCAAGTACAAGTAAAAGGACAACAGTCAGATGTCTACTTAAGTAAAAGTACTGAAGTACTTGTTTTTAAAAGTACTTGAGTATCAAGAGTACAAGAGTAGCCTACATTTTCTAAATATTGCATTACTACTGCCACAGTGCTTACATTTATGTACAGAAACGTCCTACATGTAGTTATGAAAAATGTTAATGTTAATACCTTGGAGAATGTAAAATGAATTGGAAGTAAAATCAAGTCATTTTCATCTTTTTACCATGTTGCCAGGGATGGGCAGTATTTCTAATACATGTATTTAAAAACATATTTCAAATACAAAATACTATTTTGTAATTGAAACACTTGAAGCGAAAACTATCACATTAACTTGTTCAGAAAATTGAAATAGTCTGGTGAGGTGGGGCCACAGGTTGGCACATGCCCGGGATGGACCTGCTGCGTCTTCATCCATTGTTTCGTCCATGGTTTCGTCCATGGTTTCGTCTCTTGATGGGCAGCCGTGGCCCACTGGTTAGCACTCTGGACTTGTAACCAGAGGGTTGCCGGTTCGAGCCCCGACCAGTGGACTGCGGCTGAAGTGCCCTTGAGCAAGGCACCTAACCCCTCACTGCTCCCCGAGCTCACTGCGCTGGGATTAGTGTGTGCTTCACCTCACTGTGTGTTCACTGTGTGCTGTTTGTGTTTCACTAATTCACCGATTGGGTTAAATTTGAGACCAAATTTCCCTCACGGGATCAAAAAAGTATATATACTTATACTTATATACTTATCTAAATCTGACCATGGAGTTGACTTTGGCGGAAAGCTGAAGGTAATTGCTGATAGGCTGTCCCAATCAGTGGCACCTGCACAATCCAATCACGTTTGAGAGGGAAACAAGAAATTGAGGGTTTCTGAGATTTTTCTTTTTTCCTTCTTTTTTAGAAGTAGTAATGGGTACTCACGGTTATGGATAGAAATGTAGTGGAGTAAAGAGTACAATATTTGCCACTCAAATGTACTTGAGTAAAGTCATGAGTACTCCCCAAAAATGATACTCGAGTAAAGTACAGATCCCTCAAAATTGTACTCAAGTACTGTACTCAAGTAAATGTACTCCGTTACTGTCCGGCTCTGTTAGCGTTTAGCACCAGTTAGTTCAAGTTAGCCAGCCTCTTCATTTGGGAGTTAGCTCTACATGAGAAACCCTCAGTCTTGTCCAGTTTATCAATGGGGCTGGCATCATGTGGTGTTATGTGCAAAACTGTGCAGGTTTATTCTGTGTTGCCCAATACTGTTTCCCAATGGTAGCATGTAGATACTGAATGCTACTGGGCCAAGAATGGATCTTTGAGGGACCCCATATGAAATGGTAGTGTTTGCTGAGGAGTGTTCACCAAGAGAGATATGAAAGTCTCCGCCAGACAGATCCAGTGTAGGACTGTGCCAAAAAGGCCAACCCAGTTTTACAGTTTTCTAAGGTCATTGACCAGCTTGACCAGTGCTGTTTCTGCTATGATGGGGGCAAAAACCAGACTGGAATATCTCAAAAATGCTGTTTACAGGTTTACTGTTTATAGGTGCTTTAAAAACAAATTTCTCCAAAAAAATGACTTAAAAAGAAGAGGGAAGTACAAGGAAATCCATTAAAGCTGAAAGTAGGTGACTTAGTTAAAATAAAAAGGTGGTGATTATTTTCCTAAACCAGATGTTGTTGAATTGTTACTGAAATTGTTGTTGGATTGATATTGCTATTGTTTTTGTTTTTGTTTGTATCCATCTGTCCCCAGCTGCCCGCTCCACTGGAGAACTACACAAGTCCTCCTGAGCAGTCGGTGCCACTGCTGCGTCTCTACTTCCGGGCGCTGGTGACGGACACGCTGCGCCGGGCCTGGTGCCCCGTGCTGTATGTGGTGGCCGTGGCCCATGTCAACACCTTCATCTTCTCCCAGGAGCCAGCAGCTCAGGTGTGTGTACACACACACACACACACACACACACACACAATATTTGTGCTCATAACCATACTTGCATTCGCTATCTCCCTCTCTCTCTCTCTTTCTCTCTTTCTCTCTTTCTCAAATTCAAATTGGTGCTTTATTGGCATGACAAATATGACACTTGTATTGCCAAAGCAATTGTTACATTAAAAGTACAGTATCAGGATCTAAACAATTATACAGGTCTCTCTCTTTCTCTCTCTCTCTCACACACACACACACACACACACACACACTCACAAAAAAATATTTGTGCTCATAACCATACCACACGTTTAGCATTAGTTATCTCTGTTGGACTCACTCGCATTCACACTCAGACTCATACACTCACTATGGTATAGAATTCCTCATACACACTCACACTCATTGTTTGCTCCTATTTTTAGCCTATCCTTACCAACAATGTTTTACTAGTGGATAAGGTTAAACCTAATTTTATGTGCTCGAGAAATCACCATAGCCTTCATTACAATGAAAAATCTAGCAATTTCATTTATGTTTCAACTGAAGGTCACATTAACTTGCTCTTCAGGTGTTCAATGGATGTTCAATGCTCCACTATGTGGTTTTGCCATTTTCAGTGAGCCACTATGTCAAACTGTTGAACCACTGATCCATTTCATTTCATATATACACAGGAGAGGTGTTCAATTGCTTGTGCTGCAGGTAGTGGATTTCCCATAGTGGCCAATCAACCACCAAGCCTAACATTTCACACCATCGAGTTGTTCATGACAAAATTCAGTCAACTGAAACAGCTACTCCATGGTCCACAGGAAAAACAGCTTACACTGTGATCCCCCATGTGTGAAATTGCTACTCTTAAATAAGTGGGATATCATCTTATTTTTTATCCTCATAGAAAATGGACACTCATGCCAACAAAGCCTCTCGACAGCTGAGATGTGTGTTTTTTCACGCACATCGGCGGCAGCAAGACACCTTTGACCCTGCTTTGCCTCAGCATTTTGCCTCATTCGTTTTCCATTTTAAAACAGCCATTAGCCTAAGGCACTCGGAGACAATTCAGAGCTCCTTTCTGCCAAGACTTACGGTTCGCCTCAGGGAAGTATCCGACTGCAGGTCTCTGGCTTGTCACTTGGTCATGATGTATATATGATACTGTGTGTCTCAATCACAGATCCACAGATACAAATGGCCTTTTTGGTGTCAGAGCCCCTGAAGCACTTCTCTACCCACTCACCCCTACACCCTTCCCTTTTCCTACTCAGATTGGAGCTGTTTTTGAAAAATGGCCTGTGCTGTTTATCTAACTCATGCCATTTTCTGTAGACAGTCTCATAATGTGGTGGGGATGATGTGATGAATGTGTATGTGTGTGTCTGTCTCCCCTGGTGTAGGAGGTCGAGGCGACGCGTCGCAGCCTGTTGAGAAAGACTTACTACCTGACAGATGAGGTAGGGTGAACAGGGGAGGGGTGTTTTCCTTTCCCCCCCTCTTTCTCACTTTCTCTCCCCTACGGGCATCCTGTCTGACCCCCCTCTATCCCTCTCTATCTCCCTCTGCCATCCCATCTCTGTTCTTTCACTCTGTAATCTGCCACTTTCTCTCCGTCTGGCTCTTTCCGTGTTCCTTTATTGATCTTCTCTGATCTTTCTCTCTTTGCCTTGATCTCCATCTTGGTCTCTCGTCCCTCAATGCCCCACTCTTCTATTTAACTCATCTGTTTGCCCTCCCCTTTCCTGTCTCATGTCAGGCTCTCTTCTCTCTTCATGTCTGGTTTCCCTATAGTACCCCCAACCCCCACCACCCCCTTCCATTCCATATGTCTCTTCTCCTCCCCCTTTCTCTCATCTCTCTTCCTCCCTCACTTCTCTCTCTCTCTCCCTCTCACCTCTCCATCCCTCACTTCTCTCTCCCTTTCTCACTTTTCTTTCTCTCTCTCTTTCTCCCTCCCTGACACACTCTCTCCTTCCCTCCCTCCTCCTCCTCTAACATCTGTTTCTGCATTTTTTTTCTCTCTTTTTTTTTTTTTTTTTTTTTTTTCTGTCGTTGTTTTGGGCTCCAGGTGTTGAGAGCCCACCTGCTCCACTACAAGCTCCCGCAGCAGCAGAGCGAGCTGGGCTTTCTCACCTACGAGCGGCTGCCTCCCCTGCGGGCACGCTGGCTGGAGAAGGAGCTGGGCCTGGAGGAGGGCACCATTGCCGCGAGGCAGAGCAGCAGAAACCCCTGACTGATGCCCACTGGGGCAGACTGAAACCAGAGGAGCTGACGGGCGTGAGACTCACACCTCTGCTCTGCTCTGCTGGAACCTGATGGAAGAGACTGCATAGGTTTCGGGGTGTTGAGACTACATAGGAGGGCCCATAGACCTCTGAAGTTCGCCTACAAAAAGGACCCAAAGCTGCCATCTTTGCATATAACGAGATCGGAATCTACCTATATGGGCAGAGATGGTAACTAGATCTGATCATTTTTGTAGGTGAATTTTAGAGGTCTATTGGGGAATAAGGGGGTGGGGGGTCAGTACAGTGCAAATGAAGTCTGAACATGCACTTGAGCATCTGTGTCAAACGTGGATACAAATGCCTGCTTGCCTTTTTGTAAGTAAAGCTGCTTTTTATGTATGGATGTGTGAGTCGGTTGTCATATTTCAAAAATTATGGAAATTGGAGAGGAGATTTAAGTGGAGCTGCATGTGAGGTTTGCGCTTTGGGACAGCGATGTTAATGAGCATGTGCGAGTGAACTCTGTGCATTAGTACATATATAACACAAGTTTTCATACATGGACTCTTCATGAAAAATGTAAGCCACACAATGCCTCAGGCGTTAGTGGATTTCCATACCATGCACTATATGAACCTGCGCACACACACACACACACACACATAAATCACACAGCACAGAACAGAGTGGCCCAGTTTGAAAGGTAACTTAGCATAGCAGGTAAAGTAATCAGTCACATAGCAAGCAATATTTAGACACAGACACACAGGGGCCTTAAGTGAACAGAGTATATCAGTGCAAGGGAAACCATGGGCCAGCGCATGACTCCACTCCCTAGCACAAATAAGTTTGGACATGCAGTAAGACTAAGAGAAGAGCCAAGCAATTTAGAGGAAAACAAAGCCCTTTGTCAAGCCCAAATCATGTTTTCGGAGGGAGTTACAAAATAAATTTGAATGCACTTTTAATGTCACGACGGATAGACAACAGGTCATTGTTGGTGCCTCTCTACCCCCACCGCAGCATCTTGCTGCAGTCCAGGGAAGATAATGTCTTTCTGAGAAAGATCCTGCTAACTTTTAACTAGATGCACTCCCATTTCTCTCTCATTGAGGCGACTGAACAAATGCCTGCGCAAAATCAAATTTGGAAAATGCCCATGGGCTGTGGCAAACAATGGGTTGGTTGTTCTTTCCAGTCTGACCAAGGTATGGCTGATGGCGGCACACCATAAGAATCTGGCTTTACAATGCAGCGATCTGGTTGGTCAGCACTGGATGTCACTCTCTTCCCAACCTTTCCCGCCTGCTTTTCCCACACTTACCATGACGACTGTTTTTGTTTTCATTCTTGTCCTCGGATGTAATTCTTTATGTTTCCAATGATGCCCTTGTTGTTGTGTCAGATAGTTGTGTGCTTCGCAAGCCAAGGGATCAAGAGCCAGACTACCCCAGTCTGCACACGAGCGGTCATGCATGTTGGTTGTTTGTGGTTTCGTGTGGTGCTCGAGGCCTGGCAGGTTGGTGGTGAACTCCATCACTCCCACTCCCACCTCCTCCTCCTCTTCCTTCAGGTTGTTTGTCGTTTTTATTTTTTCGAAAGCATCAATGTTGGGTTTCTGTGTGACTTGCAGAGACAGAGAGAGACATGTCTTGCTGTTTTCTCATTTTTATTTTTTGTCCAAGGCTTCTTGTTTGCTCCCAAGGAATGTTGATTCTAGGGTTGCCAGTCCCGCAACACAATGCAACCTCCTGTGGATTTCATCTAATACTAATCACACGGTCTCCACTTGCATCTGGTCCGCATTGTCCTGCTATCAGGGGTTGCTGAGTTCCCAACGCGCTGGGAACGCATCACACAACTGAATTCTACTGTCGTACTTCTTGGCCTTGTACACACACCATCACCGTATAAAAAAAAAAGGGCATTTTTCTATTCCAAAAAAAGGTGTGTGTATGGCCTGAATGTCGGAGTGCATATGCAAAAGATTGAATAGAGCAGAATGGTCGTTTTAAAGACCTTGTAAAAATTCATGCTAGTAAAAAATTTAGAAACGTTAACAAAGCCAAAGACAATATAAAGTCGTCTCAGTCTCTCCAGTAAAACCAGTGCAGATGTTTTGCTCTGTTCCTCAGGAGCCTTGTTGTGGCCCTGTCTTAGTTTAACCTCCTTGAATTATGATTGTGTAATAGTTGAGAGGCTTTCAGCAATTCCTGGGCGATTTGTGTGTCTCTATATCACTGTGTTCGCTTTGCTTTCCTTCTTGCCACTTTCAACATGACAACTCTGCTGTAGTCAGTTGGTAAGACTTGGCCGGATTTGATACAGGAGCGCCTACATTGTTGTTCTTGGATGAATGTGCTGAGCATTAAGTAGCCCCGTCTCGTGAGAACCATCCTTGAATTTCAGAGAAATGTAAATGTTTCTGTCTTTTTGACGTCCTCAAGACGTTAATCTTGGACGCCATTGTGCTTGGCTTTGACATATCAACACATCAGTTGGATTTAACTTCCAACCTTACTTTAAAGTAATGCTAACTGCTCTTTTGTGTTGTAAGTGCCCCCTAATAACCCCAGCGTTAATGTCCTGTCTACCGTAAGCTGGTTCTGGTGAAGGTAGGTGTTAGGACCTTATTCTCAGTTCTTAGGACCTTATTCTCAGTTCTTAGGACCTTATTCTCAGTTCTTAGGACCTTATTCTCAGTTCTTAGGACCTTATTCTCAGTTCTTAGGACCTTATTCTCAGTTCTTAGGACCTTATTCTCAGTTCTTAGGACCTTATTCTCAGTTCTTAGGACCTTATTCTCAGTTCTTAGGACCTTATTCTCAGTTCTTAGGACCTTATTCTCAGTTCTTAGGACCTTATTCTCAGTTCTTAGGACCTTATTCTCAGTTCTTAGGACCTTATTCTCAGTTCTTAGGACCTTATTCTCAGTTCTTAGGACCTTATTCTCAGTTCTTAGGACCTTATTCTCAGTTCTTAGGACCTTATTCTCAGTTCTTAGGACCTTATTCTCAGTTCTTAGGACCTTATTCTCAGTTCTTAGGACCTTATTCTCAGTTCTTAGGACCTTATTCTCAGTTCTTAGGACCTTATTCTCAGTTCTTAGGACCTTATTCTCAGTTCTTAGGACCTTATTCTCAGTTCTTAGGACCTTATTCTCAGTTCTTAGGACCTTATTCTCAGTTCTTAGGACCTTATTCTCAGTTCTTAGGACCTTATTCTCAGTTCTTAGGACCTTATTCTCAGTTCTTAGGACCTTATTCTCAGTTCTTAGGACCTTATTCTCAGTTCTTAGGACCTTATTCTCAGTTCTTAGGACCTTATTCTCAGTTCTTAGGACCTTATTCTCAGTTCTTAGGACCTTATTCTCAGTTCTTAGGACCTTATTCTCAGTTCTTAGGACCTTATTCTCAGTTCTTAGGACCTTATTCTCAGTTCTTAGGACCTTATTCTCAGTTCTTAGGACCTTATTCTCAGTTCTTAGGACCTTATTCTCAGTTCTTAGGACCTTATTCTCAGTTCTTAGGACCTTATTCTCAGTTCTTAGGACCTTATTCTCAGTTCTTAGGACCTTATTCTCAGTTCTTAGGACCTTATTCTCAGTTCTTAGGACCTTATTCTCAGTTCTTAGGACCTTATTCTCAGTTCTTAGGACCTTATTCTCAGTTCTTAGGACCTTATTCTCAGTTCTTAGGACCTTATTCTCAGTTCTTAGGACCTTATTCTCAGTTCTTAGGACCTTATTCTCAGTTCTTAGGACCTTATTCTCAGTTCTTAGGACCTTATTCTCAGTTCTTAGGACCTTATTCTCAGTTCTTAGGACCTTATTCTCAGTTCTTAGGACCTTATTCTCAGTTCTTAGGACCTTATTCTCAGTTCTTAGGACCTTATTCTCAGTTCTTAGGACCTTATTCTCAGTTCTTAGGACCTTATTCTCAGTTCTTAGGACCTTATTCTCAGTTCTTAGGACCTTATTCTCAGTTCTTAGGACCTTATTCTCAGTTCTTAGGACCTTATTCTCAGTTCTTAGGACCTTATTCTCAGTTCTTAGGACCTTATTCTCAGTTCTTAGGACCTTATTCTCAGTTCTTAGGACCTTATTCTCAGTTCTTAGGACCTAGTTCTTAGGACCTTATTCTCAGTTCTTAGGACCTTATTCCCAGTTCTTATTCTTTGATTATGCCACAGATTTAAGGATCACAGAGTTGATTCCTTTCAAGGGTAACTGTCATTCGAAGCTTTGAGTTGCAAAGCGGTCTTGATTTGGGGGAAATGAAAAACATGTCCTTCGACAAGTGCTGCCAAGGCATGTGGAAACTTAGGGATAAAAAAAGTCAGAGACAGCAAAAGCCACAAAGACAGGATTGCCATTGTTTATCACTGTTTTTAATCTTGTTTAATCTTTAAAGTCTAAAACACAATGTACCACAAACACCAGTCAAGAGATGAGTATCAGTGCTGACAAAAACACTTTGTGTATCTTCATGTATTATTCAAGGAGAGAAAAAAGAAAGCCTGTGTCTTCTTTTTCTTTTTTGCTTTTTTCAAAGAGGTCCACATAAGAACCCTGTCACTCCCTGTCACTCACAACTACACAAAGAGTGTTTTGTGCTTGCTTCGCTGAACAATGTAGTTGGCAAATCACCAGACACGAAATGCCAGTTTCATCTTGATAAGGCATAATGTCACAGGATGTATGATACATTCAGGCCATCTCCTTGGTCATGGACATTGTTACAGTAAATTTGCCCATTTTACCTTTTTCTCAGTGGCACACACATACTGTCTCTGGACTTCCACTGTTATTTTCTTTCATTGCAAAGATAATCTAATCTAGTTCATCCTGTTTGTTAAGAGGGTGCATGAAATTGATGAAAAATCCACAGGATGTTGTGCATTTATCTAACTAGCATGTGCAGCTAATAATCGTAGGGCCCAGGAAATAAACCAATATGGACCAGCTTCCTAAAAATGATTACATTAACAGCAAAATGAGTTTTACAGAAAGGAGATATCTCTCCAGGTTGGTCATGTGGCCTTTTGGAGTTGTAAGTGTAATGGAAACACTTTAAAGTCTTATTAGTCAGTTCACCCAGGACTGGAAAGAATAGTTTGGGTGCCCCTGAAACGAGAGCTTGGCATGCAACGAATGTGGTGTCCTGGCAGACACCCATCCCCTTCCCCATCCCCTGTGTTTTGGTTGGTGGCCACACCAAGTGGCTCCTGGCTACTTGTGCGAATTCGCAGATGCAGACAGTTATGTGGGAGACTCAGAGGAGTGGCCAACTGTCATATCATGGAAGCAGGATGAGTGTGGCGGCCTATTTTATTGTTTCTATGTTTCGTTCCACTGTTGCTTTTAAAAGACTGTTTATATTAGTCGCTCTCATATGTGGTATATATCTTTTTTTGTTGCGTTTTCCAACTCCCGCTCAGTCTTATTTACATGCAAAGCGTCTGCATTCCCTTTGTCACTTGGATGACCCTCCCTGTAACATAGTTTTCTCTAAAATCTGATCAGTGCAATTGCTCTCCCTCCGTCTCCTCTCTATCTTTCCCCTCTCTCTCTCTCTCTCTCTCTCTCCTCTCTCTCTCTCTCTCCTCGCTGTCTACTATCACGGTTGCTATCTTTTCTTAAATCACATGAAAAAAGCTAAAGTAAATGTTTGCCTCCCAACATCCAGGAAACCTTAGCTGCCTATCCTTCGTTATGTCACTACATCCCGCTGTGGAGGTTGGGAGCTGTGCACAAGGGCTGTCACCAGAGCGTCATCCGCACCGTACAGTTCCTGAGCCGGTTCGGCTGGATGTGCTGTGTTAGTGCGACACCTAAGCTTCTCTCTCTCTCTCTCTCTCTCTCTCTCTCTCTCTCTCTCTCTCTCTCTCTCTCTCTCTCTTTTCTCTCTCTCTTTCTCTCTCTCTCTCTCTTTATCTCTCTCTCTCTGTGTCTGTCTGTCTGTCTGTCTCTCTCTTTATCTCTCTCTCTCTCTCTGTCTGTCTGTCTGTCTGTCTCTCTCTTTATCTCTCTCTCTCTGTCACTCTCTCCCGCCTCCCCCACCTCTCTCTCTCTTTCTCTCTCTGTTGCTCTCTCCCTCCTCCCCCACCTCTCTCTTTCTCTCTCTCTGTCGCTCTCTCCCTCCTCCCCCACCTCTCTCTCTCTTTCTCTCTCTGTCGCTCTCTCCCTCCTCCCCCACCTCTCTCTCTCTCTGTTTCTCTCAGGTGGGTCCTCACCGACGGTTCTGACCCTGTTTTAGGAGGGGTGGGCCGCACCGGGACCCCTCCCTTAAGTGGGCCAAATTGGTGTCACCAGGTTTTAATGTCATTACCCTGGCTAGTAATGCACAGCGACTGATTATATTAGGTTGTGGACGTGATGCTCCACCGATGGCTTGGGCCTCTCACAAAGCCGCCATTGAATCCCCCGGCATCCCAGACCGTCCAGCTAAAAAAACAACCAGTTGGACTGCACTGCTCCACTCTACAGCCCCAAGTCAAGGCTTACATTGGTCATTATGGTCTTGATCCACCATCTCTCGCTCCAAAACACTGGCTCTAGACAAGCTATACAAATGACTGGAATTGCTGCAGGATTCTTCTGGTGTAAACTGAGGATAGAATCCTTTTGGGATGTGAATAGTGGATGCCTCCCATGTTATGTTGTCAAGCATTCTGCTGCTTTCAAAAGAAAGAAAGAAAGAAAGAAAGAAAGAAAAACATTTGCCTTTGCAGGAAATTACGCTGAGATGCACAGGCACTTGTGATTTAATAAGAAAAGAACTCGGGGACAGGGACGTAAACACAGGCGGCAGTATTTCTGCCTTCAGTTTCTGTCTGGCCAGCCAGTGTCCACTCTCAACTGTAAACTGTAAACAGACAGTAAACAAATCCCCAGCCCAGCAACTCTGTCCACCCTACAGTAAGTCAGTGCTCTCCCAGGTCAGTCTGTAATGGCCGACGTAAAGAAATGTAACCAGGTTCAATAGTTAGAGTTTCTTCTGACTCATACTATCTGTGCAGTGAAGCTCTATGCATGTGTTAGCTCTATGAATGTGTAATAACAAAGTTATTACAATTATTGTGCCTTTAAAATATAACTCAGACCTCCAGTGATTGAATTTTTGGGTCAAATGTTTGGATAGTCCCATTTAGATTACACATGCTCAGACAGATTATGAACAAACTATACTGTATGTTGACATTCTGTAAACTGCAATTTATGGTTAGATAGATAGATAGATACTTAGATAGATACTTACTTACGTGATTGATTGATTGATTTGATTGATTCCCAAGGAATTTAAGGTCCCAGTAGCTTAAGACACCACACACAACAACATAAACAGGATGATAAAAAAACAAATCCACATGACTAAAATGAACAGTGAAAGATATCCATCCAGTAAAATGTTACCAATTTTTCTACTGGAAGCTGAACAAAAGCAGTATGAGTAAATTGAATGTATTCACCAGTAGCTACCAGCAGTATTCAAGGAGAAGAAAAAATATGATACACACACACACACACACTTTGACTCCCTGGGAGTTAATTTGTCAGATTTGTCAGACAGTGTATGATGGATAGTGTTTCTGTCAGGCCCTGCTGAATAAAGAACATTTAAATGGATTGCACATGGAGTTGTTAGTGTAAGTAATAAGCACTCTACATTCAAGGTCCTTCCCAAAGTCCCTCCAGCAATACGCATTCTTCCCTTCGCATTCAAGCGGACCATGAAACATTTATTAACCTCTCCTACTGTCCACTGCTCACTAGGCCTGTCTGAATCATTTCTCCTAGTGGGGACTCAAGTTGACCGATTTACACTGGGTCCAGTAGATTTGGTAAAAGAGGCATAATAAAAATGGTTAAGACCTAAATCAGTGCTTTGTGTGAGGGGCCAGTGGAAAAGCTACGGTGGTGCAAGTGGGCTATTCAGTGCTTTGATTTAAACTGGTTTTGATGTATGGGCTCTCAAGCGGTTTGTGACGGAGGAGAGTTATGCTGATGGAGAGTAGCCTCCGAGCCCTGGCCAGTCCGTCTCATATGGAGAAGTCGGCCTTCATCTACATAAATCTCCCACCATGCTGTGATGCCAGGGAGCTCAAATAAACCTGTCACTTAGCGCAAGTGAAACGTTTCAGATGATCAGTGCGCCACATATGGCAGTTATGTCCCAGTTGCTGGACAGAGAAAGAGAACTGGATAGGTGATGGACATAAAACACCCCTCCCTTTGCCTGAGTGAATGATTAAGGGGAAAGAGATGCTCTTGAGAACCTGGAATTTTCCACTGTTTCCACACATTGCTTTTTCTCTCATTTTAATGAATACAGAGGTGTTTGGATGCTGGAGATAATCAGCCTACGAAGGTAATTGCCTTTCCAAGTGTCTTTCCATGGGCATTAGTTCCTGTAACTGTCGTTCTTTGCCTGAAATTAGACTTTGATGTTATGTTCAGCATTCAGTAAATTCGTCAAGATGACCATAAGTTATGGTACGGTAAGTTTATAAACAGTGTCTTCTCTGTCATCAAGAAGACCCAACATTTCTTCTCTTTGCTTGCTTTGACTGGGGGCATAATAATAGCCATAATCAGTCACTAAACCAAGCCCCACTGAACCCCATTACAAGCCTTTGGCTGGCACGCAATAAGCTTGGGAGAGAAAGGGCAAATTTGTTATGTCAGATCAGGAATGTGACCTTTTGCGGAGGAAGTCTCAGTTGGGCTTCCCTGCTGGGAGTAGCGCTGGGGAAATCACATAGCTCTCTCATTTAGAGTGGAGACTTTACTTAATATATGTTGGCATACCTGACTTACCTTCCTGCTGAGTAATTTTCTCCCACAGGTTGATGGATGGAAAAAGCTGAGGGTTATTTTTAGGTATGTTTTTCACTGAATTGGGAGCTGTTGAACTATAAAAACCTGAACTTGACATTTCAAATTAAGGCAATTGTGCAAAATTATTCAAACGAGGGTAGAAAATAAAACTGTTTCCAGTATTTAAAAGTATAGTCCTTGATTATTATACCCCTACCCAGTGGCTCTGCTAGAAAATTTGGGCCCTATGAAAGTCAATAATATATGGACCCTTTCAACAATAAAAACAAAAACAATGCTTGAACGTTCTATTTGGGCCCCAATCTACTTCCTCTGCATTAAGATAACATGTGGAATGTTAAAAAGGAAGTCTTGTGGGGCCAACTATGATGCTGATAATGGAACTCTCTTGAAAGGGTCTATAGCCCCCTGTCAGTGCTGGGCCCTTAGAATTGTGCCCCCTCCTGTAGCAAGGGGTTGATAGGCTGAAATAGTGTGTGGTTCAGTGGACTATATGCCACGCAGGGCTGTTTCAGCCAGCACATTTATTTCCGGTGGAGCATCAGCATCGGCATCTTCTACATTGGTTATATTCTGCTCCTTTCGTGTGCACTCCTGTGTAAAAGTGCAACTCTTTATTCAAGTTCGACACACAAATAAATCCTTCAGCATTTTACGTGCTCATTGACTAGGTGGGACACCCAACCCAGTCCGTGTAAACAGATACGCTAAAACAATGCAGGTGATGGTCAATTGGAAATTTTTTGTGCTAGCTGAAAAGGAAGTTTGTTTGTTTGTTTTTGTCCCATTTACTGGTCCAGGGATGTACTCAAACACCGTGTTTGTTTGAGTGCACATACAGTATAGACAGCTAGAGCAACGGCAGGAGAATTTAGCTGAATTTGATGAAAGAATTGTAATGTATCCTAATAAATGACTGAGCCATTAATTCACAATCTTTGATCCAGGTAGATCTGGTACTCACTTACGAAAAGGGAACAAGAGGTTTGTTGGAAGAGGAAGAGTGTGAGAGAAGTGGCTAATTCATCTTCATTCCTCGAGTCTCAGTAGTGAGCTAAGTCAGTGCAGTATGAGTCATTCGCTCAAATCTTACACATACGCAGCATCACAAACGCACTGCTATGCCAGCCGGGAGTAATAATAATAATGCATCTTCCTCTGACGTCACCTGCTCGGCGGGATGCCTGCGCCTTTCGCTGCCCCTGCCGGTGCTGGTGTGGTCTTCTGGGCAGGGGAGTGACGCACGCTTCGTTAAATCTCTCATCATCATCCGGTGCATATCTGAGGATGGGTCCATGATGGGCCTGGAATGGAGATGAGAGAAGCAGTGAATAAAGTGTGTGTGTGTGTGTGTGTACTTCAGAGAGAGCAACAGTGGCCAGTTGTCAGCCCTCTGTCTAAATCTCTCTTTTTCTCCTGTTCTCTGCAGTTCTCTAAGTCTCTGTATTTCTGTGACTGCCAGTCTTTCTCCTACCCTGTCTTTCTCCCTGAAAGTCCATCTCTGATTCTCCCAATCTCTCTAAAATCCTCTACTCTTACTCCCTTGCTCTCTCTCTCTCTCTCTCTCTCTCTCTCTCTCTCTCTCTCTCTCTCTCTCTCCTCTCTGTCCTCTCCCTCCCACACGCTCTCTCTCTCTCTCCCTCTCAGTAATCATTCTCAATTTCTCTCTCTGTGAGTCTCGCCCCTACTGCACTCTGTTTGTTGTCCCGGGCATTTTCATAATTCATCAGCTGGCTAACGAGAGGCTGGCCTTTTCAAGTGCAGGCTGAGAGAGCGAGCACTGACTGAGCAGAGCTGCACACAGGGCTGTGGGGCTCGGGGGGGTTATGGCTTGAAAGAGATCCGATTGTCAGATTAGTTCATCTCAGGCACTCTGGTCGGCTCCCCGGCAATCAACAGTGGGGATCTTTAGCGGCCACCTGGGGATCTCTCCCTGAGGAACGTGATGCAATCTACACAGAGCTGAACCCATAGCTGTGTGGATACTTTGTGCATGATATAGATGAATATATAGAATTAAAAGATATATGTAGAGTAGAACTAGAACTGAGTTGAAGTAGAATGCCTATAGCCTATCAATATTGTGGTATGGATTCTGACGTTTTTTGCATTTTATCCTTTTTGATTCTTTCACTGTTTATGTTTTTGCTCGTTTAGTTTGCTGTGCAAAGGGTGCTAAAAGAGCTGGAAATTCAAAGCATTTGGCCCCCAGTTTGTTGCTTTTTTATTCTTTAATTTTTGTAATTTTTTAATTTTAAGTGTATGCATTGACGTCACTGTGCATTTCTATCATCGGAGGAGCACACATGAAAGTGCTTTAGATCCCCGCAGTTTGGCGGAAGAGTGACTTGAATGGTACTAAGAAACGTTTCAAAAACACATTTTCCATGGTGCTGTCACTTTCCGCTCACAATGAGCTAACCCAAGGATGGAAAACATGCAGGTTTTTGTCTGAGGGCATTCGAGTCCATCAGACTGAGACTGAGTATTTTCCATGCCTAGATGGTGCACACAGATAAAACTCTCGACTTAAAGAGTGCCTTATCCATGATGTCACATGGCAAGCATTCACGCGTGTCCGCAGTTTCACTGAGCATCCTCCACTCTCCCCCTCACTATTCTTTACCCTTTTGAAGTGTCAACTGTCTTCCGTAACACTCGTCTATTCCCTTGGAGACCTACTTCTTTTTTCTCGGTCATTTGGGCCTATTGTCTCTCCATAATGGAAACCCGCATGCAGGTTCCTGACAAATGTGCACCCTGGCGGGGCTCTCCCCCACATCTGTTCACAGCTCCCATGGAGCTCTGACAGACATATGGCGATGTTTTGATGCAGCTGTCCTCACGGAAACATTCAAGTGCAGTCGCATAAGTTCAATGGAATGGTCCCAATTTGGATGTTTAAGTGCCTCTCGTTTTTGGACTTTTCACTCTTGTCTTTTCAAACACTTGCTGTGGATCTGTGTGATGATGAATTTGCATTTTTGTTCGCCTCTTCTTAAAATGTAACCTGAAAAGTTTACTGAGCCAACCTTTAAGGGTCTGTTATCAGTATTAATTCAGACTTCAAAGCATTGATTGGCCTGTGGTGAAAAAGGGCAGCAACAAAAGTTGGTTTTGATCCGTTTATAACGCTGTTGGCTAAGAAGTCACCGCTGTTTGTAACTTGCCAATGCTTCCTTTCGATTGCAGGTATTATGTACAGAGATATGCAGTGACCTCTCACTCTCTCAGGTCATCCACAATGTTTTCAAAAATATGTTTTCAGCCTCTGAAAATGGCATCAGTATGCGGACATACAACATACAGACACAACTCACAAAAAGGTTTGATTGTATTTGGACTGGACTGCTGGTCTCTCTATCATGTACTTCCTCTCCATCTCTTCTTCTCTCTTTCTTCATCTCTCTCTCTCTCTGCCTCCCCTCTTTTTTCCTCCCTCTCTCCTTCTGCCTCCCTCTCTCTCCACAGGGGTCCTAGGCACACTTAGTATAGCCTGGCAGGCAGCAGCCCGCCCCCCCCCCCCACACACACACACACATGAAAGGAAAAATGTCTCCAGAGCTCTTTATTCAACACAGAGGGTGCCTGTGCTAACGCTATAAGATGCTAGCTTTATTTACATGCCTCCACAGGCTTAGTCCATATTCTCTGCAATTATTTGCTCATGAGGTGCCCTGTTAATTTGGTAATTGTTTTAATCTCCACTCAGTCAGTCTCTCTTGCTGCATCCCTGGTAGTCTCTCTGCGCCTCTCTCTCTCTGCCTTTGCAATTCCTTTCTCTCTCCGTTTTTCCTGCTTTCTCACTCCCTCTCCCCTCCTCACTCTCTCCTCTTCTCTCTCTCTCTCTGTCCATTTTCTCTCTCCCTCTTCCTCCCTTGCTCCCATTTCCTCTCTCTCTCTCTCTCTCTCTCTCTCTCTCTCTCTCTGTGATGTGGGCTAATGAATGAGTGGACTTCAATGTGGGCTAATGAATGAGTGGACTTCAATGTGGGCTAATGAATGGACTTACAGAAAGTCTGATAGCCTAAAAAAAACAAACAAAAAAACTTACAAAACAAAACAGCCTGAATCCTCCCCAGGCAGCAAATATTGATCCCCCAACCCCCACCGTTCTCTCCCTCTCTGCACCCATCTACTAATGGTTATGAAAGACAACCATGGAGAGATCATGCTTTAGGAATTAGCGGGCTGAGGGCTTCAATTAGCGCTGCCGCCTTCACTGGCACACACAGAGCAGCTGAGTGTCTGTCCTAATCAGTGCTGACCTCACTCCTACCAACGGCATGGAAACACATAGCCTGGAGACGCGGGGACCAAATAAGCTTGCGAGCGCACAAATGTGTGTGTGTGTGTGAGTGTGTGTGATTGTGTGTGTGTGTGTGAGTGTGTGTGTGTGAGTGTGAGTGTGCATGTGTGTGTGTGTGTGTGTGCACGTGTGTGTTTATGAGCGTTGCTTGAGTGCTAGCGTGTTGTTGTTGTTTAAGAGCTTCAGTTTGAAATGAAGGTAGAGGAGAGAAGAGGAGAGGAAAGGAAAGAGGGAGGTGAAATTCTCTTTCAAGCTGGAAGCTTCAGGATGCAGTTCTGAAAACTAAGAGACTGAGAGAGGTGTTGACCCTGAGTCTATGCCCTGAGGTTGTTACCATTAACAGTGGACAGGTACTTACTCTGATATTCAGACCAGTTTAAGCAGCTGGCTTTGTTGGATTCCCTGTATTATTCTTAAACCTTTTTGAATATTATTCCCGCACTGTGAATATTCACTGCAAGGAAGTAAACTTTTAACCTGAGGCACTGCAACACTGCTGAAAGGAAAGGGAAGGGAAGGGAAATATTTTTATTGATCTTTTATTGATTGGACCACACTGTGTAAAACAATCCACCTTGCAGGGAAGGTGGCCTGGACTTGATCAGTTGCATGCGACCCTTTGGAAATGAACTCATGCTCCTGTCAGCACCTCCGCTGCATTTCCTCCTCCAACATAGGACCACAGCGGGTTCTTGATTTTGGCTTTCATTATGTGAGGGCTGGCCTGTGGTGTATTGGGACATATACCTACCCTGTGAATTCAAGGGCAAAGGGATCAACTCATCCAGACCCATCATTTATTTGCCACTTCAGCTTTCTCACAGAAGAGATTGTCTGTCATTATCCTCCCTAAACATAGATCCAAACCACCAGGCTAGACTTCAGTAGAAGTAGTAGCCCAGTTGTATACAGACAAATACCACAACTTTCCTATTAAATTATGGTTAGCTCCCTTAATGCATGGTCTGGGCCTCTAGATTCATGGCTGCAGGTTCTCATTGTTAGTGTGATTACTGGGTTCTCCTCCCCTGACTCTGTCTGACTGGCTCAGACCAGCAGCATAGAGCAGGGTATCAGGACGAGCAGCAGCGCCGGTGGTGGTGCTGGTGGTAGTGGTGGTGGTGGTAGTGGTGGTGGTGGTGGTGGTGGTGGTGGTGGTTGTTGGTGTGGGCTACAGTGTTTGAGCCCGCTGCTGAGGGGAGCCTGCAGAGGGGAGGCGAGCCATAAGTTCTGACAGAGCGACTGCGGGAGAGCTGTTGTTTTTGGCAGGGCCGTGCTGTGAGCCTCACTCCCTTTTCAGGTGCTGGCACAAAACATTTGTGTGTCTGTGTGTGTGTGCAGACAAACACACACATACACAGTCAAACACAAAAAATACACACACACACACACACATACACACTCTCTCTCTCTCTCTCTCTCTCTCTCTCTCTCTCTCTCTCTCTGACGCATCCTTTCTTTCGATCACACTCTCAGCCAGTCTTGCAGGTCCTTGTGTTATTTATATCAGTAATTTATGACGGGGATTCCAGCCAGGGAGCATCCTGTGCGTCTCGGCCAACAGCTTCCCTACTCTCTCTTCTCGCAGCATGGCTCTTCGCTCTTTTCCCTCCGACCCCTGGCTGAGATGCAGTTTGAACCATCAGCTCTATTAACCCTTTGAGGCGTGAGGGTTTTTATTTTCTGCAAGTCACTCCAGAATTCAGGGTCGTTCACACCAGGAATGATAACTACAATGACAATGGCAAAAACAACAGTTTTTAGAATTGCTCTAATTACAGTGATAGGAATGACAACATCCACAATGAGTGGAGACTTTCCTTATCGTTTATCAGAGTGCACGTTCATAACATTATAGTTACGGTTGTCTTCATAGTTATTGCTCCTGGTATGAGTGGCCAATTACTATGGAGTAAAACTTGTGTCACCTCAAACTGAATTTGAATTAGTTGTATTTGCATTTCAATTGCCGAATTTGAGTAATTGTATTGAGAAACCAAATTTGAATAGTATATGCTAAAATTGAATTCATTAGATTGAAACTGAATCCCAACTTGAAATTGAACATAATATTAGCCTCTCTAATGATGTGATGGGGATTGAAGCCTTGGCGTAGAGGCAGACTCACACACACACACACACACACACACACACACACACACACACACACACACACACACACACACACACACACACACACACACACACACACTCACACACACATACACACACACACCCTACCACCACCTCATAACTTGTGCATTGCTCCATGTGCACTTTAATCTCTTTTAACCATGTTTCCCATTGGCCCGCAGTGCAGACCCAGGTGAGCAGAGATGGTTGGACAATGTCTGCGTCTGCGTCAGATCGGAATCTGTGGTTTCGAGTCAGACTGTCTGATTGTGGTAAAGGTACAAGAATAACAATTCCAATGTTTTACTTAAACCACAGGAATGTGCAGAGTCAGACCTAATGGACTGTTTCAAAATTCCTCCTTCCTGGTCATCAAGAACAGAGGAGACAAGACCCACGCGTGCAGTATATTACTCTGCAGATGTTAATGTCTCACCACACAGTCCAGAACTATGCACAGTTGTCTCCTAAACACAAGGAACAAGTCATAGGCCTATCTGGTTGTAAATCACACCCGAGCAAGGATATTACTGTCTGTCACATGGTCCCCCCGAAAGCCAAAGATGTGTACTCAGCTAATTAAATAGCATGGAACACCTGGCTTTGCTTCCAGTGGGGACAACCAAAAGAAGTCTCAGGGTTCCTTGCAGAAAGGATCTAAACCTGCCACAACACATTGGGCGAGTGGGAAGGAATGGAATTCATCCCCAAGCACTGTCCTGAGGTTCCTTAGGTTTCCATCACTCATTAATACATTGCAGTGTTCCAGGGAAGTCACAGAGACCTGGCCCAGTTATTTTCCACTAACTTCCCAATGTATCACTCTTAAGAGAGAGGCTTGGAATGGTGTGTGTGTGTGTGTGTGTGTGTGTGTGTGTGTGTGTGTGTGTGTGTGTGTGTGTGTGTGTGTGTGTGTGTGTGTGTGTGTGTGTGTGTGTGTGTGTGTGTGTGAAATTCTGCGATCCTCCGAGTAGAAGGTGTTTTCTAACTTAACTTCAAAATGGAGCAGTCTGATTTTCAGTCTATTTACTCAAAAACTGGGATCTGCAAAGGAAATACTCTTAGTAGTAAATACTCCATAGTAAATGTTCAATGCAGTGTCCTTGGTTTAACCTTTTTTTTATTTAAATGATCATTTTTGTATGAAGCAAAAGGCCCTCTGCCAACTGAATCAAAATTGTATTGCTGGCTAGGAGAAAGTCCAAGGAAACAGATAATGCATTTATGCTGAACCTCAACTGATTTAGCATTATGTTGTTGAGGTCATGTCACTGTAAACATATGTAATCCATCCTGGTGAACACAATGCTATAATAAACAGAGGAAAAGAGACATTAGCAAACAGAAACCTGGGATTGTAAGACCATCATTCCAAGAGGCTTGGCAGCAGCCTGATAAACAAAAACTAGAACATGATTCTTTTGGGAAACGGATAATAATTGGACCATTATAAATTGACTCCTTTGTTGAGAGACCTTTTGGTTAAACGGTGACAACATGGAATTTCAAACTCCATACATTATATTTGGGATGATATTTCATACAGATCACTAATGTAATGTAAAATATGTCCTGTGGGGCTTGAGGGGTTTATAATAAGTAGCTCAAATTTGTACTTTATTCTGCCATAACAGAACCACATTACAACATTAGTTCAACTGAAAAAAATGTACACCTTGTTTGGACACATGAATCTATCAAGAAACACCCAAGTGTCACAAAATCTTGTCAAATCAGGAATATACAGTACATCTGCTCTTTCATGAATGTATTTACCTTTTCGATCAGTAAATGTATGAGTGACGGGTGAATGTATGAGAAAGGCTAGAATCCATCCGAAAGTGATGAAAAGTATTATAGGTGGTCTACCCCCCCTCTCTACCATCAGACACATGATCCACAAATAGACAAATATGATACATGAAAGATACATGAAAAACTGTTGCTCATGTCAGACTTTTGAAATGTGAATTGACTGCCAGGATTTCAGAGGGAAATGAATGGACGAATATATATATCAATGGACACATCTGCAGGAAAAATAGTCTTCTCTCAAGTGTGCAAAAAGTCCTGTTTTGATATACGTAATTTCAAGACACCTTAAGATTTTGGCTGTTCAATAAAAAAAATAAGCCTATTGTATGGAGAAGTACATGGCAATGTATTTTTTTAAGATCCAATTTGACACATAATTGACCCCCTCTCATAGTAAGTGCATTTGAATAGAAAAGAAATCATCTTTCTTGTCTGATTTTTTCCTTCCCCTTACAGATCCTTTCATCCTATAATGGTCCAACCTTTTATGAAAATGCAAATGCAGAAGATGACTCTGTTTCTAATTCCACCATGTCTCTGACTGCGGTAAAAGCACTCTCCATACCAAATGCCAACACCTGAGCCCTCTCCCCCCCCCTCCTCCTCATTCCACACAAGCTGTCTTGAAGTCCTCTCACTGTGCCAGGTGGAACATTAAAGCTGGCATGACGGGTCTCTTTAATAACTTAAGATGTAGGGAGGCACAGTATTTCTGCTGTACTTGCAGGATCTAAAAGTCATGCTAAAGGGTAAAGGCAAAGGCTGAAGACATCACAGTGTGGTCAATCCTTCACAGAGTACCATTAGGGAGTGGTGTCACTGATTTTCTCTAAAATTACAGAGAGCTGTATGGCACTAACAGCTTCTATCTGCTAAAAACTCTAACACCTTTTTTTTTTTTTTTTTCAAAACTGACACAATTGTTCAAGAAAGGTTTCCAAAATTTGGTCCAAAGCTGAATGTATTTTCTTCATTAAGTCAGGAATCCATATCAGGTTATCACTGTGTGCCTCTGTCTGCAGCTTACACTCAGACCTGGTGGTGGTGTCCGATTGGCTGTATCCTGTCTGTGGCAGAAGCGTGCCCTGGGGTCCTGGTCTATTGGTTCATTAATAAGCGCCACTATGGAGGGCGCTCGATTGATGGAGTGTTAAAAACAACCAGAGTAAAGAGGTTTTAATGCTTAGCTCAGTGTGTTTTGATAGCAGTAAGTGTGCTAATTATTGATGGAAAACCCAGTTAATGTGGAGATTGTGCGTGTCTGTGTGTGTGTGTGTGTGTGTGTGTTTGTGTTTGCGTGTTTGCCGTGTGTGTGTGTGTGTGTGTGTGTGTGTGTGTGTGTGTGCGTGTGTGTGTGTGTGTGCGTGTGTGCGTGTGCGTGCGTGTGTGTGTGTGTGTGTGCCTGTGTGTTTCTGTGTGCCTATGTGCGAGGCAGAGAGATGGAAAAACAGAAAGAAATCCAGCCAAACCATTAGTGTTTATTCCTCTTCTGCATCTGCTTCTGCGGAAAAACTCTCAGATGTCACTCTTCAAAGTAGGAACAATTTCTTTGGGAGTGTCCAAATTGAATTCCTCAAAGTGCTGCCACTAACAGTTTTGACTCGACGCCAAACGAAGGAACAGAAAAACCTAAAATGTTCCTTTAAATGTCAGCGAGACATTAGCAACACTCCAGTTGGTGATGACGGTCTTAGGATGAGATTTCAGTGACAGGTGTGTGTATAATTGATAAGATGGCTGACAGAGCAGGTACATAGCAGAAAGCCTCTTCACTTACTGCCCCCTCTGACATGTCCACTGCAAATTGTGGAGAAAGAAAAAAGAGGAAGAGAGTATTATGGGATAGTCGAAAAAGGAAAAGAAGGATTTCCCTTTCTGTGTATTGAGGATGCAGTATTTTGAGAAGGAAGGATGGCAGAGTGACACAATTTTTTTGTTTATTCACACTCGATTGATGTTTTACTTGTGTCGTGTACGCAGCATGTTTTCTCAATTTCTTGTTCATGTATAACAATGTATAAAGATTTTTGTAGCATCTTCAAGGATCATTTAACTGTCATCATCCACATCATTATGTACTAGTCCAAGATCATCACTTGGAACTCCTGTGGAATTGTGTCTTCTTACCTTATTTGGACTCAAGCCTTCCATGATTACTATTGCATTTGACAACTAACCCTTGTTGATCACATCCAGACCAAATTAATGGAATGAGACTTTTTCCCTTAGAAGGAGTAGATCTGATTACACTATGAAACAGAGAAATGATCTCCCACAAAGTGAGATAAAAGTATGAGAGCTTCTTCACTGGCATTAAATCTTTATGTTTCACTCCCTTTTGTTTTGTCTGAGATGTACTGATGCTGAAGTATGTGGGGAATTCTTCCAATTGGTGGTTGATACAGGGATAAAATATCAGTTTAATAAGACACTGCATCTTAGATGCCGCCCTCGACAACAGTAAACGGGTGGAGAGCGGACGAGATCACCGCTGTGTTTAATACCACCCTGGGTTTGTGTCGGGGAGGATGTGGGGTGAATCATCTTTCCTGTTATTGTCTTTCCTCTTTCGCTTTGCCTTTATAGTTTCCGGCTGGTCCTCAGCAATTATCACAGGCCTGCCGGCAGCCGGCAGCAGCAGCAGCAGCAGCTGGGCGATGTTTCACGCTTGGTGCACACTCAACATCCACAGCCATGTAGACAACTCACCAGAGCATGCCTAGGGGCAGAGACAGCCAAGACAGAGCCACTCTCCCAAAAAGACAATAAATCATTGTGAGGGTCCACTGGTATGGTGTCACTATGTTTACATGGACAAATATAGACACAGACACATTGTGAGCCCCATAACATTAGTTACAAATTGAAAAATGTTGTTGATTTGATGATTTGAGAGCGGAGAGAAAGACATGCAGCCATTCTTTTCTCAGGAACTGTTTAGTGAAGCACTAAAGCACTAAAGCACTAATGACAGTTATTACAGGTCTTCAGCATCGCACTCAATATGGTTTCGTAAGTTTAGGCAGTTGGAGGTCTGGAACCTGTAATGCAACTGACATTATTAGGCAACCATTGTTTACAAAATTCCTAGTAGTATTATGACATATTACAGAAAATGATTTCAGATTCACCACCAAAACATTTGAAAAAATAATTCTTTTTCAGATTTGTTTTGTCAGGGAATAGAACACCACCTGTCAGCAAAACAAAGCTCCTCTGTGTAGATTACTTGTATACTCATTGGCTGACAGAGGGTATGTGTCTTCCTTTATCAGGACAAATGGAAGAAACTGTCGGAAGTAAATGTAAAAGTCAAAGGCCGGCTATTTAGCAAATGCTTTTATCCAAGCGACCTTCAGAGATTTGTAACAATCATTTATCGAAATGTTCTAAACTGAACAGTCTCATCTTCATGAAGGGTTTGCTTGGTCAGAAATACAGCTGCCTTGCCAGCACATGGTTTATCAATAGACTACGTGAAGAGATGGGCCAAGTCAAAGTCCAATCAGTGCTTTAACTTCTTTAAAATGCTATTGCCAGATATAGGCAAAAATAGGCATGTACTTTTGTATTTAATTTAATGAATAAATAAAGTGTAATGTCATTCCAGCTACATAGCCTACAATGATTATTTACCGTAATGATGTTACCCAATGCTAGGCGGAGACCCTCATGCCATCACATTTGGACATCTTGAGGAATGATGGTAAATTATGTCATGTCTGCGAACTGAACAGAGTACTTTCTTTCATCTCTCATGGAGAGAAAATGAAAATAATCAAAACAATATGCCACTTGTTGTAATGTTAATATTAAAGGAATTTAATTCTTTGAAAATTAGGTATTGTCTTATGAGCTGTCAATAACCTTAACAGCCCTTAGCGACACAAACATAATAAAACAAAAGAGAATAAACAGAGTCTTGTGCTTCATAATACTGTGCTTCAGATGCCGACCTTAACTCCAAGGCAAGTTTCACTACTGAGTCCGGATACCATTATTAACAAACTATCATGAACTTCTGCAAAGCCATGCTGGCTGGCTGAGTGCTTTCAAAGGTAGTACATGCAGGAGTGCTTGCTCTCTCCTTACCTCTCAGGTTGTGTCAAGTGGAGGTCTCATTCCTTTTGGAGAATGATGCAGCCGAATTTGTGTTCCACACACTTGCTTCCACACTTCTCTACACTCTCGCTCTCACTCTCTCTCTCTCTCTGCATTTGTATGTGTGTGTGTGTGTGTGTGTGTGCATGTGTGCACCCTTAGTCTAGGGTGCAATTATTTTGGTTTGAATATTGTTTACATAATCACATAAGATTAAAGGGTTACAATTTACTTGAAGGTATCTACATAAGAGTGACATGACACTGTCATGAACGTGTCATAAACATTATTAAAAAAAAGTCATAAACGTTTATGACATAACACTTCTGTCATTAAGTGTCATTTGGTTTTTGTCAACAAGTTAGGGGGTTAGGGTTGTGACAGTGTCATGTCACTCTTATGTAGATACCTTCAAGTAAGGTGTTACCGATTAAAGGAATGTATGTAAGGAATAATGGCCGCTGTGGTGTCCTGTTATTACACGCGGCTCGGAATTATTACACGGCTCTTCATAATGCTGAAGAATGCTCCATTCGCTTGAATGGGCCTTCCCAATGTTAGGTGGTCTGCTAATTCTAAATAACAGACCGCTGTCAAGGAAAATGGGCTTTGTGCTTCTATTTCACGTCTTTCATATCACTACGCAAAGACTGGAACTTCATTCAAAAGTGAAAGCGGACGGTTGATCAGCTGTGTTCTAAAGAATGTTTGATTCAAGCTCAGCGTGTGCTGTTGCGAACTATTTGTTTCTCTGCAAAAGCCACGATGAAATGGTAGCAAATAGGCTATAGCCTAGGCTATGTAGGCTAAAGAGTCATATTGGGGAGTTTATTGTTTCGGTTTGGCAAGTAGCCGTGTAATAAGCGGGATAATGTATAGAACGCTAGTCATTATTGGGAAAATAAGTCCCTTCAGAGCGGAACAAGACCCCTCCGCTGCGCGTCGGGGTCCGGTTCGCCCTGTCCGGACTTATTTTCCCAATAATGACCGGCGTTCTATACATTATCCCTTACTTAATGGACAAGGGAGAGGCACTCCCCAACGCGCAGCGGAGTCCATTCATTTCATATAACTGGACACCTTGAAGGCCGTTATCCTGCTTATCACCCGGTTGCCACTTTAGGCAATAATAATTCCTTTTAAAAAGAAGTAAATTGTTCAGTTTGTTGTACAACTTTCTTTGGCCCTAACAGCGATAGCATGGACAATTAGCTTGTTTACAGTTGATTCTATTGTTGCGAAGCCTGCTTCCATGATCAACCGTCGTCCTACTATGGTTGTTATAGTTACCATTCATAAACATTGATATAAACTTTTTTTTACCAGATCTACTTCATAAGTGTCCCGTTATTCAGAATTAATCACCCCACCAGCCAATCAGAAAAAACAAGTTATTCTCTCCGGGTGATAAACAATGTTAACAACAGTTTGTAGTATCTAATTCTTAAGCACTACCCTAGTTCAACTTAAAAACAGCTCTGATCAAATGCTACAGGAGAGGAAGGGCAGAGAGAGAAGGTGGTGCGTAATTTCTCAGAAATAATGACCAGTCTGTAGGCCTACATCTGTTTTTTCTATTGGTATAATTCCATTGTATTCTACAATGTTCACATACAGTATGCAATGGCTCAAGAGAGGATTATTGTGCAAGTTCTGTTGATGTTCAAACAAAACAGAGAGCTAGCTCACAACTCCCTCCCCCTCCCTCCCGTGCAATTGAAACTCGCCTAAACACACATCTCATCAGTGATTAGCTGGAACAGATTGTTATGTTTTTGGTTGTCCAGGCTGGACCAAGTTGTTTTTGTTGCTGTTTTTGGAGCCTGGGCTGTCTAAAGTTTTTTTTTTACAGTGTATTCAGGGCACAGGCAAAAAAATGTTTAGCTTAGAGTACCTTTAACTGAAATCATCTCACCTTTGCACTCCATTTTGGGTATTTTGGAATATTGGGGGCATGTACCCCTCAAAGTATATTATGATTACAGCCTTTGTGTGTGTGCATGTTTGTGTGTGCATTTGTGTGTGTGTGTGTGTGTGTGGGTGGGTGGGTGTGGGTGGTGTGGGTGAGTGTGCAAGCAAGAGAGTCTTCCTCAGGGTGTGTATGTATAAGTGATTAGGGTATTTAGTGTTACGATAGTGTGAGTAAGGTGGAAATATCTTTTGGGTGGCTCGCTGCCCAGTCCAGGTAAAATGGACCTCACTGATGGATTACTTCCTACAGTCTCTGTATATGAGAGACTGCCAGTTTGCTGCTGCTCCTCGGGGAAATGGATATTGAAAAACCAGAGGACATGCCAGAGGAATTAACTGAAGTGATGTAAAATCTTGGCTGGAGCAATTTTTCATGGATTGTTGTTGGAACTACTGTGGTACAGTCAAGGTATAGGAAAAACATATTTGAAAAAATATTTAAAACGACACCTTTCACAGCAACTTATGAACTATAGGGAGCAATTTAACCCAGATTCTCACTGTAAATCTCATCCCCTATCTATTTTCTAAAACCAATATTCATAAACCATATATATATACAGGCACAGAATATACATACACCATATATATAAACAGGCACAGAACTAACTGCACATAGTGTATTTGACATCTAAATGCATTGTTCATTATATTCTCTGATCAGATTCTTTTATGAAGTATTCTAATACTTATGCACTTACTTCACATAATGTGCAAAAAAGCAAGTAAACTTTTTAATTGCATGGTTCAGTTTCTGAGCATTTTACCCACATTGGTGGTCTTTGGCTAGGGGTCTTTTTCCAGCCCACACACACAGCCATTGCACACATATTGGCTTGTCTCCCCCACAAACAAATATTATGAAATGCAGGGGACCATGGCGTGGGTACGCCCGTGGCCTGCGACTAAATCTGTTGTGATTTATTCAATTTGACTATCCAGTGGGAAGCACTCTTGGCCTTTTCAAGCAGTTTACTCTTCAAACATGATTGGACATGGAGATCGAATTTCCCCATCTATGCATACATATCAGGTGTTGCTCATGGCTCTTGACTGGTTGGGCCCTAAAAACACTTGCGCAAATGGTTTAGAGACTTTTCATAGATAATTATGATAGTTTTGATATGGATTACATTTCCTTACCAGAGACATACATGTTCTTTAGATCCTTCTAAATGTACATGGATTGGCCAGAGCTACCGTCTCATAATTCTTCCCACCATTCAAACGTTCCCACCAGTTGTTTCTTAGAAGATTTAACATGTGAGAAACGGCACCAGACAGTCTGTGTTTTGATTTATTAGTTTTAAACAAGACTACAAGTAGATTCTCAATTGGAGATGAATGAGATTCCAATTGGTTAACTTTATTAAGTTGTGACAAAAAGTGCATTGTACTTTCTGGTCACTGTCTAGACGTAGGTATTTTGGAAAATCACTGACACCATAAGTCACTGACATAAGGGGTTAATAAGTTCAAAACACTCCAGTTGGTCTACTAAAACACTTTGTGATTGTCTACTTTAGGTTCCTAGCTCTCTCAGTGATTCAAGCCAAACAATTCAAAGTGTAAATCCAGCTCTTAAGCATGTGTCGCTACCACACTGTCTTTGGTCAAGGGAAAAGACGAAAGACAGAGATGCTTGAGCCAGCAAATAAAATTAAAGCAGTGACTGAAAAGCCAGAGGCTGGTTATCGAGCTTCACATGGTGTGTGCGGTTAAAAAAAAACAGTGGCCCTGAAACACCTGCAATGTTTCAACTCGTGAGCCTTGAACATTAGTGTTCTCTTTAAGGACTGATTTATAGTCAATGCAAGAGTTTGATGCATCCTTGCATAGCAAAACATGTTGTTTCGAAACTTTAACACAACTGAAGCATGAGTGCCATGCTATGAGTTCCTAATGAGGGCACAACTTCTGCGTAGTTGCATAGACTATGAGAGGGCTCTTCAATAGATGGTTAATATACTGTACAAGGGTTAATCTAAATCTCTCAATCCTGGATCCCCACTTGCTTTGCTTGTTGTATATCTTCCCCTGTTCCGTTATGTTTTGAACTCATCACTGGAACCTTATATTGCCAAACCAGGGTATTTTAATCACAGTAATCTCAATCAGGTGTGCTTGTAGATATAAGATATTCATCATGGAGGATTCCATAGAGCAGGATTGAGAATCCAAGCTGTAAAGTGACACACACACACACAGGCAAACAGAATGCTAGCAAAACAATTTGTGGACATATACGCCACTTGTGCCTAAATGACAATTAGTTGCTGCAGTTAATGGTTGAGTATGTCCTTTTGATGATTCTGAGTTAAAATGGGTATCTCTTAACACCAGCCAAAAATACCAACCATACCCATATTCCAAAAATAAAGTGGTTTACCACTGATGTGGTTTGGCTGCCAGATTTGCCTTCTGGCTTTCACATGAACAGCATATTGTTGGCATGCTATAATGCACTGGGTTTTTTTCCCATTCAGGGCTAATTTAGAGCAAGAACTGCTGGTGTGAAATTGGCTCCAAATTCTGATGTTTCTCTATTCCCACCTCTTCCTCAGACACGATGACACAAACCAGCACCCAACCCCTGGATGGCTGGAATTAGTTAAACGATTGAAAATGTAATCCTTTTGGCCTTTCACTTTTAAGAACAGGCATGAGTCATCCATTTGTTCTTGCTTTGGCACTGTTTGGCACTTTGGGGAATTCAGGCATCATATCTGTTCAAAATCACAACAGTCACCATCCTTGGACATCAGCATAGCTTATTCATGACATCTTCCAATCCAATTCAGACATCTGGGCTGTCTTTTTAGATAGCACCACTAAATGCAATTGATAAGTTGCCTTTCAATTTCCACATGGTCCCAAGCTGCTTGAAATGGATATACACCTTAGTATACAGTAGTCATAAGTCCCACAAATATAAACTATCGTCTGGGTAAGGTGCTGTATTAGACCCCCACCCCTTTTGATCCTGTGAGGGAAATTTGGTCTCTGCATTTAACCCAATCGGTGAATTAGTGAAACACACTGCACACAGTGAACACACAGTGAGGTGAAGCACACACTAATCCCGGCGCAGTGAGCTGCCTGCTTTAACAGCGGCGCTCGGGGAGCATGAGGGGTTAGGTGCCTTGCTCAAGGGCACTTCAGCCACGGCCCACTGGTCGGGGCTTGAACCGGCAACCCTCCGGTTACAAGTCCAGAGTGCTAACCAGTGGGCACGGCTGCCCTGACCTTCAACCATATATACAAATGGTATGGACCAAGGCTGTAATCATAATATGCTTTGAGGGGGACATGTCCCCCCAATACCAAGACATAAAATGTTATGCTACAGTAGTATCACTCACTGTTGTCCAAAATAATCACTTGTTACAAACTATCCTCAATGGCATAAGATACAATGGCACATGAATATGAGAAAACAGTATTATCAGACATCATTGTTTAAAATAAACATGTAGGCCTACACATATCACCATGTTTGTGAATGTGTAGATACAATAGAATGGCAGGAACTGATGTCACCCACAATGCAATCCCCCCCCATGTTGACTCCATGGCTACAGCTTTACTAAGTATACATCACTTCACTCTGGTTTTACACTCACTGGGTCCTAATTCATATGACGGGCAAAGTGTCTTACACATTAACTAAAGCTGTTGTGTGTGAGCATTGAGCTGACCAACCAATGTTTGTGCTTACGATCTTGGTACACTTTAGACGTTGCACTTTGGCCGGTATTTAAATGAGGGCCCAATATGTCTGCTCTGACATCTGGATATCAGAGAAAGAGAGTAGAGTAGACCTTGTCTGTTTATTTCAGACTGGCCCACTGACTCATGGTATAGTCCTAGCCACACCCATGTAAGTCATACATTACAATGCAATGTTCTGTCTGCAATACTGGTACCTCTGAGAAACCTCAAAGACACAGGAAAGGAAAGAGAGAAAAAAGACCCTGTTTTCCCAGTGTAATCTGGGTTCCATTGCTTGCAAAAATGGAATGATGGGTAGACGAGGAGCTATTAAGATCACGCAGGACTACCGTTATGGTAATGAGAAAAGGCACTGTTTGAGCGTACTCTCCGATTAAGTACCCCCGACTGAACTGACTATGTGCAACAAGCTGATTAGTCTAATTTGCTGGTTATTGTTCAAATGAATTTCACAGTGTTACTCATTTGGTACAAAGGATGTTTTCTGTCAATGAAGCATACAAAAATAAATTAATTTTTAATTAATTTAAAAATATGTCTTTCCTATTTGCTCAAGAAAGTATAGATGTACTAGGTGAAGTGGTAGCTGTAGGGATATTGACTGTGTCCCAGCTCAGCCCATTGTTTATCTTTGGTCGGTGGTGGAGGTGACCTCACAGATGACAAATAACACATTTGAGATGACAGATGACAAATAACACATTTCTGGAGAGATATATTGTTTCCATCTTTATCAGATGGGACCTCCTCAGCAAAGAAAAGTCAAAAGTTAGAGCCAAACGGTTCACTGTCTGTCATGTAAAACCCATTTTGACTGGCATGTTTCTTTACTGCTTTCGTTACTGCTCTCCGATAAATATTTTCTCATCCAGTGCGAGGGGACCCCTCTGACCACAAAACACGTCTACTGGTCCAAAGGGAAAAGCTGGGATTCCAGGATTCCAGTGCAACAGGACTGATTTTCATGTCTTCTCAATATTGACATGAGGAGACCCTGCCTATATTATCCTACCCTAAAAAGACCTTTGTCTGTCAGTCATACAACCACAAGGTTTGAGAAATACAAAATTCAGACATGCCGTTTATTTTTACAGTATTTGACATGAACAGACATGTGTCTGTATTAATGAGAGTGCTGTAACTCAACTAACACCAGATTACTTACTAATTAAATGCAGTTTCACTATCATACATCTGGCTATTATATGCCAATATTATCCCCTCTGGTATTCCATTGTATCCTACGTAGCAATACTATAACAATGATTCCCAAGGTACTCTTTACAACCTCAACTGATTTGTAAAAGACCAGTGCAATATGAGAACATGGAGACTGTGTTCCATGAAGCACAATGTGTTTTATGGTCAGATAATAAAACAATCAGTGGGGGGTACCATTGATATATTGAAAACTTTTCCTCTCAAAGCCAATTAACTCATCTTCCTCTTGGACATAAAATGTATGTATTTCTCCAACTTGAGATATGTCTGATATCCATTATCTCTCCATACGAGCCAAAGGCTCTCCTGAGCAATGCCAAACTTTCCCCCAGAGGATCAGAGTTTGTTTTCCAACTAGGAAACATTAGGAAAATACAGAGTAACCTGAGCCCCCCCTGCCTTCTGTTTTGTACATGCCACACACACACACACACACACACACACACACACACACACACACACACACACACACACACACACACACACACACACACACACACACAGATACATTCAGGCTGTGGTTTTACTTTGTAGATCTGTACCAGACTAAACTCTGGGCATCTGTGATGCCAGAGGCACAATCGAACTGAGGAGCCTGCGGAGGAAAGTATGCATGAGGGCAAGACATGTTTGCTCTTCCAGATTAGCTAAACCCAGACTCGTTCTCCAGTATCGCAGGAAGGCAGAGAACACAAGGCCTGGAACATTTTAGCCTCCATCACCGTGTCTACACAAAAGATTCTTCAGTTTCACTGTGATCAATTTGTTTATTGTACTAAAAGTCAATCTGTTGCCAAAAGCCATTGATTTTGGCAGAACCTTTTCTGGGCTTTTTGGAGACAGCTTTTTATTGAAGGGGGGAAACCCAGCAACACCCTCACCCCACCCCACCCCCAATCAGACCCTTCAGGTTAACAGACCGATCCATTTGGTTTTGAGCTTATTCCATGGACCATTTTTCAGTATCTGTTTTATTTAGGAGTGATGCCAAATGGATTGTTACCTGTGTGGTGAGAGAATGCTTTCATCATAAATATCTCTGCTTGAGAATATCCATTTACACCAGGGCGCTAAAAACAAGGAGGTCATTGAGTGTGTTTAGGAAGGCTATGCTCTCCACAACTAGATGTACTGCAAGACGGTATAATATGGGTACATTTATTGTATGGTCCCCCATGAACAGAATTCCACGACACTTGGCATCAAAACAAAAAACAATGGTTCTTTCCCGGGAATCGTTGACACAAAACCTATTGAAGCTAAAGTACAGAATGCCGAAATGCATGCTAAGCTTTTTCATAGATATCTAAGTCTAAAATCGATGCTTGATGGAAAAATTCACTGGGACTCATGCCATTGTATTGGCAAACCAAACATTTGAACTTGTTTCATATGAGCCAATCATGATGTTGGGATCTGAATTCTCAAAGACAACTGAAAATCATGCTTTAAAATCACTAAATGAAAACATAAATCTTAAAGAGGGTAGTAGTTTATATGTTAAGTGGTAACTGATACTATTTAAGGACAGAGTCCAGGGAAGCTTCTGAGCAATTCCAAGAACATGTCTTCTTCGAGCTACTGTCTAGCAACCCCCCAGGGAGCAGCAAGGGGATAGGTGCTTTGCTCAAGGGCACTTCAGCCATGCCTACTGGTCGGGGTTCAAACCGGCAACCCTCCGGTTACAGGTCTGAAGTGCTAACCAGTATGGCCCCCTGAAAGCAACAGCATAGCAACGCACAGCACCCACTCTATCTCACGAAAACAAAACATGCAGCACTTCTGCATCTGCAATTTTCCATTGGTCTGTAACATCCAGACCTATCATGCCAATCCAATTTGCCATTCAAAACATAGTCTAAAACACTCAAAGACATCCAGTTTTTGGGGCCTTGCTCCATCCCAATGAAGGGGGTGGAAATGGCATTTGAGCCCCAAGACAAAGCCTGAATTCTACCAGCAATCTCAAGTAATGACATTCCTTTAATTCAATTGGCTGATTTAATTTGCCGTCATCCTGAGGGATTGTAGCAGTCAAATACAGGTCACATTTTCAGCTTGTAGGAGACCCCTTCGAAGCCCTAACTCAGCTGTACCTGCCAGTGGGTACACATCGACCAGCTTGCTGTGGACAGCTGTGAAGACTTATGGAAGTTGGACGACATGTTGATGTTTGCAGGACAGTCACGGTTCAAGGAGTAGAGCAACAGGGGTTTGAGTTCAGAAGATGTTTTGACTGTATATGAACTGGTGAAGAAATTCTTCAAATACTTTGTTATGCATATCTTTTTTTATTAACAGTTATCTTGAAGAGAGACTATGAGAGAAACTAGAACTGTATAGCTATCTCTCAGACACCTTTTCACTGAGCATATTGTTCCATTCTCATTGCATCAAATCCACATTTAGACTCTGAAGAATCATTCTCAGTGGTGAACTGGATGCTCATTACACTGTGCAAATAAAAATGCTTGAGGGCAAATAATTATTGCCTGTCCCTTCACACACATTAAACATGGATCATTTGTGATTCTTTGCTTTGCTGAACACAAAAGGTGGAATTATTGGGACTGGCATTTTGATCTGCTTGCTTGTGTGATTTTCACACAAAAGGTGCATTCTAATAATAACTGCAGTTCATGGAATGCAATTTCAGTGCAGCATCATAAGGGATGAATGGGTCATCTAAATCAAGTAGGGCACTTACATGGAAGAATACTGATAACATATTTTATATAGATAAATACCCAGATGATTTTATATGATGAGACTCACTGAGAGTTGCTGTTCACTTTGATCTGTTTGAGTCTGCAAGGATACATCAAAGGAAGGAAACCAACCGTTGAGAATAATGTTATGTACTGTCATCCACTAATTATTTTTTCAAAATGTCAGGCATGTCCAATGTCTTTATTGGAAACTCATGTTACACATGTGTAGCCAGTGAAACTCACACCCCTTCTGTCTGGGTGAATGGGCAAGATGAATGGCCACAGGTGACAGATGTCATGATCAGCGTGTTGGTGGTGGTTTTCACTGATTGTACAAAAACAGGGAGGTAGGGGATTAACACATGGCGTGTACAGTAAATGTTGAGAGTGCAAGGCAGATTAGAAACTGCTAATGGTTGTTAAATAATCTTTGAGATATTCAGCATTTGGTATTCTCTATTCCTCTGGAAGTCATGAGATCCCACTCACTTAAGTTGTAACGTGTATTTGTCCTTTGGCTGACTATATTGTGTTTTGTCAGAGAGTATCATATATCAACAACACACAACCCATTACAGAACGTATGTGCTTGTATGAGACCATACCAATACTGTCAAACACATTGGTACGTCTCCTCGATGAAAACCATAAAAATCAATCAGAACAACACACGGGGACGTGGAGCAGAGACGACAAGGCCATCAAACGCTTCTAAGATCAGTTCAAACAAAAGCCGACTGCTCCACACACTGACCTCCAAGACCTGGGGGCAGACTGGGCAGCAGACAGAGGCAGCTGGAGGCTCAGGCTCTCTGTCACTATTTGTCACGGCCTCAGAGACAGCACCAGGGACCAAACACCTGTGAAGCAGAGGACAGAGAGGAAGGACAAAAGGATTCATACTGGCAAACCCTCCCACAAATCTCAACATTAAACTCATCGTCTGGGTAAGGTGCTGTATTAGACCCCCACCCCTCCACCCAACAATAATTATGTTGGACACTATGTTCTATATAAGTATATATACTTTTTTGATCCCGTGAGGGAAATTTGGTCTCTGCATTTAACCCAATCGGTGAATTAGTGAAACACAAACAGCACACAGTGAGGTGAAGCACACACTAATCCCTGCGCGCGGCTGCCTGCTACAACGGGCGGCCAGGGGAGCAGTGAGGGGTTAGGTGCCTTGCTCAAGGGCACTTCAGCCGCGGCCCATTGGTCAGGGCTCGAACCGGCAACCCTCCGGTTACAAGTCCAGAGTGCTAACCAGTGGGCCACGGCTGCCCACTATATGAGCTCCTGCCCAGGCAAAGCCCTTGAATTCACCCCCTTAAGGCAGTATAACTATACATTCACACATTGATAATATAATGTGTATGAGAATATCTCCATTTTTGTGTGGGAACTGTTAATAGGTCATTCTGAGGCACAGGAAGTGTAGACACCTGAAACAAACTATAATTGTGAGAGTGCATAGTAATGCACTGTACTATATATGGCATGCCTTTCGTTTTAAGAATAGATGTGCTTTAGATGAAAACTACACATGACACCTTTATGTCACTCAAGTGGTAAAGTATGTTTTACCTTAGAGAGCTGTTCAGGGTCATAGGACTACATTATGTTAATATAAGACGGCTGTTGTCTGTCACAGGTCAAAGAAATATTAGCTACCATCAGGGTGCTTGCTTGGACGCCAAAATTATTATTATTTTTTAAATTGCAGTTCAACTAAATGTACCGGGCTCCCCTTCTCTGAAATATCCTCTGAATGATAACAGCTGTGCCATACCCATAACCCTAGAGCATAAACCAGATGAAACCATAAACCAATAAGAAATTGATTTTAATGTTACTATTAGCATTTGCGCACCACACCCCAAGAACAATTAACATGCTATAAAATGTGCTGCATTCTTTTTTTTAATAATTAAGTATTCCTTTTTTAATCATGGGTTTCCGCTGTGCAGTGATTCACATCTTCGTCCCAAAGTGGCAAAACTCGAGGGGGTGGATACCTTTATATTGCGTAGGAGTGGCATTAAAGACCACGAGCGCAGAAGACTTGGAAAAGGCAAACGAGCAAGTTGGGCAGCGCGCGTCAGAAGAGCCACTGGGATGCAGCATCAGCATCACTATGACCAAAGGCAAGGAGAAGTAAAGCCCTCACCCCCGCCGAGGACGCAGCAGTGGCCGGGAGCTTGATGGTGTAGATGAGACGGAGTCCACTTGTTCCTGCTTCCGTTTTGTTTTTCTTCTGCGGACAATTTTCAAAGGTGGCAAAACAGCAAATTGTTCGTTAGTTCCAGGATCCTCTCCGAAGGAACCATGGATTACTCCGGTGGACAAACTCTGATTAAAGTATTTCTGTACATACTAATGGGTAAGTCGATGCGCACACAAACTACATTTAAGCTAAGGGCATGTCAGTCAGCACAGCAGCCTGTAATGCCATTGGGGCTGGAGGGAAATTAAACTTTCTTGAAGGAATAGCCAAGTCGAACAAAATGTGGTATTGAGATCAATTAACTAAGTAGATCATTAGTTAACATGGTAGTATATTTTAGCTATATAAATAAATAATGACATTCAACTAATTCACTCGTTCGAATCAGCGTGGTGCAGATTCCTTGACGATGGCTATGCTGCTTTTGGGTATTTCTAAAAAACATGAAGGGGCGCGGAGTGTCTCTTAAGGAGCACTTGCATGCTGCACAAGAACGTCATCAGTGCCATTGCCTGGCTTGAGTCTTGGGTTAACCCTCCATCTCGACACTATCTGAAGACACCTCACCTCAATCATGTGTCGTGGGCGTGGGCGGCAGTTCAGGTGTCTGTGTGATACTAGACGGAAATTCTCCCTATCTCCCTATCTCCTATCTCACATTGACTCCTTTATCCCGTTCTTCAACTCTATAGAGTGTTTGCCTCTTGACATTTAGTTAGCACATACACTTGTTTTGGCACATCAAAGTCACATCATGTTACAATGGGCAGTGTTTTTTTTAAATTTTATTTGAATGTGCATTCTTAGTAGAAGAGGTGTCATTTTCAATATTTATCTTGAACTAAATACTAAAAAGAATGATGTGCCCAGACAAAATAGGATATTTGATAAGAGCATGCGCTACAGCTTGAATGCATGAATGTAGTTCACTATTACAGTCAGTTACAAGTATTGTGTATTCATGAGCGATGCTAAAGGGCTCAGCTTTCCTAATAGGATGCTAATATATTATACAAAATAGGGAATACACTTGTAATTACTAATGTATGCACTTGAAATGCACTTTGTAGTTTGCATTTTCATTTTATTTTTTTATGTAGAATTTCCTCTGCTCCAGCTTAGTTTGTTGTCCAGTTTGGGACTTTTTCTTTCTTTCTTTTTTTTCTTTCTCAGTCTTGTAGAAAACAAAAAGGTCTGGTGTGGCATTTATAGGCAACATATATTGTTCTGAGGCTTTAGCTAAAGTATAACATGCCATTAATTGAGACAACAAAGTGGTTTATTTATAGATATAAGTCTATTATGTTTGGAGAAGCAGTAGCTAGATAAGGACTGTACACATATTGCAGTGTTGAAACATCACAAGTCGGGCTAGATTTATTTGTATTGCAGCGATTGTAGTTTTTTTTTCATCTTTTTGCTCAGATTGACTGCACTGTTTTATGCTAGATGTTTGTATCTCTCTTGTTCAGCTCTTGACCACTGTAATAAATCTGCAGTACAGTATAATGGCATATCTGTTCCCACCAAAATAAATCAAAAATATTTCTTTTCATAAACTTCTGGCTCAGTAGATGAAACTATTTGATCTCAGCCTCAAAGTATTCAGGACAAACATTATACAGTATTTATAAAGTTTTTTTTTAAAGCACACAAATAGGGTAATAGGATGCCACAGATACTGTAGATACAGATACAAATATAACAATATAAGTTCTAGTAGACAGTAAAGAGAAGCAAAACAGACTTAATAATCATATTTTTCTCAGAGGTAAAATAATCAAAAACAGAAATGAAAAGTCGTACAATAAAAGAAAATGGAATATGTCCAATCTTGTCTTTACATTTATTTTCAACCAAAGACATCAGACCATCTCTGTAAACAGGCTGCCACAATACTGTAATTCTTTCATGACAGAATCATGATTCAGATGCAATAAATCTGAATAGGAACGTGCACTTTTGTGGCAATCTGGTTTCTAACAGCTTGTTATTGTCATGTCATGAGCTCAGAAACTCAAGTGAGAGTGTTCCAAATTAGTCCCAAAACATGGTCATGACAGCACAATGTCCTGGGCTCAGTGGAAATGCAGACGATAATCACGTGAACCAAGACTGGGAGTGGGGAGGAGTTGAGGGGAGATGCGTAATTTCGAGCAGACTCCAATGGGAAATAAAAAAGAAAGAAAGACCCAAGGCCAAGCCCTTGATAGATGCTGCTGCTGCTCTACAGCAAGTGTTTGGGGGTCGTGTAGCACTGAACTACTAGATACTTGATCCACAGTCCTGTTGGGGGTTTTACAACTATGGGTAAAATGATCACTCTTTCGATTCAAAATAGTTAACATAACTTTGTCTGTCATGGTATGTTGCGCTTGTGCGCAGTGTGCCTATACACATGGTTTGGTCAAATTGCCTTTGTTTTCAACAAAGTCAAGTGATTTATTTGTTTAGTTGTATTTATTCTATTTGAAGAAAATTGCTGAGTGCTAGTTAATTCTATACGTTCTGCCCCCAAAGATTCGTAGTGAACAGAACTGCTAAATTATGGTCACATTCACACAAGCCGCTCATATGGAATCAATCTTCAGTTCGCCCAGCAACATTGTTTGTAATCGGAAACATAATAACATTAACTGTCATGAGTTGCAAACAACTTTGCATTCATTACATTTTTGTAGTTTTAAAGATGATTAAGATGCCATCTCCTTCCTTGGTAATTTGTTTTGTATGCTGAACCCAGAATCATTTTTAGGGCATTGTTACGATACACCAATCATTCTTTGCTTCTTAGCCATGCTATTGTTATTATTCAACACACACAAGTTAAAGCAATCAGATGAGCCATAGACATCACATAAATAGCAATACAATACATAGCAATGCGCATTCACATAAGTGAGAGTCGTAACAGAGACTTTCTAATGAGGAGACACAGCACTCAAAGACTCAAAAGACTCAAAGACTCAAAAGCACTCAAACATATTCCGCTCCTTCCTCTTCTGAGAATCAAACTATTGACTCATTGGCTGGTGGTGGTGCTTAATACTGTATCTGAAAGGAACAAAGGTTTCTCTAGGTGCAATTCACTTGTCAAAGCAGAAAGTTATAAATAAGGTTAATTAAGATTGGGCAAGTCATAAATCATAATCATAACCGCACCTATCTGTCTATATGGTTACTGAATATCCATATATATTCTGTTTTCCTCATAATATATTCTGTTAATACACTGCATATCTATATTATTCTTACTACTATTATATTGTTACTGCTACTACATTGCACATACTGTATCTGTACATAGTGTTCATACATTGTTCATATCACATAGCCATATTTATTCTGCTCTTATATAGTAACTAATACACTGCACATATTTATATCTAAAATATATTACTCTAAACCATCTCCTGTAAACCTACTGCATACTACTGTCTACACTGCACATCACCTGTCTATACTTCGTAAATCACATTGCACTTTTCTGCTTTTTTGCACTTCTGGTTAGATGCAAACTGCATTTTGTTGGCTTGTACTGCACTGCACAATTACAATAAAGTTGAATCTAATCTAATCTAATCTAATAATCATAATTTAAATTGAATAACCTTACACACGTTTCCATGTAGCCAGTTGCCAGTGCCTACTTAGTTTGCTCCATCCTTTTCTAAAAATCCAACAACTTTGACATCACCTTTTGTGAAAAAAAAAGTTTCCTCTGATATATATAAGGTACCCCAAGTTGTTCCAAACCTCTTTTTAAAGGACAATGTGCTAACAGCTATGAAGCCACAAGGTGATGTTTGCTCACTGCAGGTCGCTTTGGATTAAAACATCAATACAATAACTGTATATGAATCAGCATCTGGGAGACTGGAACTGACGGCACACTAGCTATTTTAAAAAAGTACAGTTTGGCTTGACTGGAGGACATTACAGGGAGAGAATAAGAACACAGAGCGTAAACAAGGGGTTCTGGCTGGACGCCGCCGGTCAGGTCTGGTGGCGGGGAGAGACAGTGAGCAGATCTCAGGCGATGGCTCATTGTGTGGAAATATCTGGGGTCTCTTGAGCTCATGCTGTCAACACGAGGGCTGTTAGCGCTGAAATGCAGTGGAAATGATGTGGTCGGGTGTGAGAGGAAACACGGATGAGTGTGTTGGTGAGGAAAGATAAAATGTTGCAAGGTCCATTTTTCAGGCGCAGTTGCCACTTCAATGGCAAATGGGTCGGAAGCTATGGCCTGGGGACTCATATTTTAGGTCTGATAAAGTCATGAGAGAAGTCAAGTGAAAGATTTTGGCTCTGTAACTTACTGGGCCTTGCAACTGAGATGCTCTTGTCGTTGTGGATATAACCAGAATTGTCACATGTATTACCAGTTTAGAAGCTGAAAATAAACAGAACTGCTGAGTGTAATTATAGGATTTGGGACATGGGACCTAGTTTGGAAGAGAGGTCATTTTTCAAGTATTGAGCAATCCGAAACCAGACTTAAATACAAGATGCAAGGTTTAGGTCTTTCGATTTGTTGCCTTGTTGTGTGTTGTCAACCTTGTCTGAGAGTGTGAGTTTTGATTGTATGATCTTGAGCATCAGTGCTTAGGCATGTCAAAGAGCTTGATGTGACAGTTTTGAATTTGATTGACAGCTAAGAATATGATGTCAGCTGCACATACTTTGCAGCCAGGTCAGCTGGCACCCCGAGCAGACTTAAAATCAGTTAAACAGACATTAATCACTAGTGCACATTGATACTGATAAAAATCTGTTCGACAAGCTCCCCCTGTCAAGATCACTTTCCATAGCCTTCCTTCCAACCTGGGCTCTCCCTCTACCTGTCCCTCCTGTTTCTTTCTTTCTTTCTTTCTTTCTTTCTTTCTTTCTTTCTTTCTTTCTTTCTTTCTTTCCATACCATTCTTACCATTGAACAACATCAGGAGCAGGAGTCTAGAGCAGCTGTCATTTATCCTACTTACATCTGATTCTCACCCAAGTCAGGCACACTTCCAGTTCCTCTGCTTCCATTATGCAGTCTAAGTGTTCTTCTGTTTACAGAGTGTGGTAGGTAAGACCCTCTTGAGTGCCATTATCCAGCTTCTGGAATGATCTCTCCAAAGCATTCCTCTGATTATCCTTTGCTGTTCTCATTACAAAGACACAGTCTCATTAGAAGTCTCTAACAGTCGGAAATACTGTCGAAAGCCTTTAATTTGATGTTATCAGTCACAAATGTAATCTAATGAATGTCTAAAGCCTTTAAGTGTCTCTGCTTTCAAACTCATCAAACTAATTGAATTGGACAACAAAACTGTCATAACTGACTGAGATGAAGGCAATTTGAGAGACTAATGTACTCATAAGCAAGCCTGTTAATGCTATATATTGATCTTGTTTAACTTATACACTAATTTGTTCATAGCTCAGACATACATCATTTTCATAACTTTCATCATGTACTCATTTTCATCACCATTAGTGAAGGTGACATTTTGGGCTAGAATAGTAGAAAGTTTTCAGGAATGGATTGCTACACCAAGTGTGAATACTGATACATCAATGCCAAATAGTTTTTGACATGTTTGTCATTTAGTGATATACAGTACGTGTATTGAAAAGAAATTCATCATTGGGCCCCAGCTTTGGCGCAACTGGCTGGGGCACCTGCACCGTACGCCGGCGACCCGGGTTCGATTCCCGCCCCGTGGTCCTTTCCGGATCCCACCCCTGCTCTCTCTCCCATTTGCTTCCTGTCACTCTCCACTTTCCTATCATTAAAGGCATAAAGCCCAAAAAAATATGCTTTAAAAAAAAAAAGAAATTCATCATTGATGTATGTGCTTGGAAAAAGAACAGACTAATTTAATTCCATATACTTGTCAATCAGAGGACCCAAATATGATCAACATAGATGGCATGAACCATCTACGTAATTGTTTGTTGCTAATGAAATCACTAATTTGATTATCTCTTAGGCTACGTTTATACGAGGCAGAAGAGGCAGAAGTGGCGTCTTGTCTTCATTTTTTTATTCGCGTTTAGACGAGCATTCTCAGGGGGAAATCTTTGTTTATATGAAGACGCAAGATTATGTGATATTCGATTGGATATGCATTCCAGACTGCTGGGTGGTGGTGTGATAGAACCCCGGTAAGTCACGCGCAGACATTCTAATTTGACAGTTTATGCCAGAGAGGTAATCAAGGATCTTGGTTTAGCCGTTTAGACGGAGACGCAACCCGGGTCGTCTTCAAAACTCTACACTCTGGAAGGAGTCTTCAGATTTTTGCGTCTTCAAGCCCCGATGGCGGGTCACCGTGTAAACGAAAGGCACTTATGATAAAATATTTTGTCGTCTTCCTTCGCAATCGTTCTCGTATAAACGGCCCCTTAGTCTTCCATTTGACACGCAGTAGGACTCGCATCACCATTAACTAACCTACGTGCATTATTCGATTGTCAGACAATTGTGTTCCATCGGGCCGTTGCGAGGGAAGTCACATATCACTTCAGGACTAAAAGAAGTTTGAGCTGGGCTTGGTCCATGCCATTTCATAATGTTGTAATGGTGCTCTTCTTTTAGAAATTGAAATATTTTTGTTAGAAACAAACAAAGTTGAAGTGTTCCAAGTATGCCGAAGTGTGTATAAACAGTTTTGCCATTCTGAAAGTAAACATTGCTAATTAAGCATAATATTTTCTATGGAGAATGAGTCCTAGGCTTTCACCAGAAGGGTCCAAGAATATACTCCCCAAATATTATGATAACTGTATTTATTAGGCTATAATTATGGATAATATTTTGAGGTCAATATTCAAAAGCAACTGCTACTGGTGAGAACAAAAATGCTAAAAATCAATGTTATTTCATTGAACGCCGTCTGTTGAAATCACATTTCATGCCAGTTCTTATTCCTCACAGTGGATAACAACCAAAAGACACAAAAATAACTGTTGAATATGGAATGTGTATGTTTGTGCAAACAAAGTCACATTCAAACAGCGGGAGAATGTACAGAGCTTGTCTGCCCTGGTTTTAATCACAGAACAGCAAAGCACCTTTGCCTGTTTTCCTCTGTCTGCTATGGGGGAAAACAGCTGTCCTGTGTGCTTTGGGGGTAAAAAAGCTGGGCCTGCTATATGCAGACTGTGGTGCTTGGTGTCTCTCCCCGATGGGTCGGTCTCTTGCTCTCCTCTCATGTGGAGAATAATTGCTCGGAGATGATTTGGCGCAGGAGCGGCGGCTTTGACTGGAAACAGGCGAGCTCCAAAGGGGTTTTAGGGACAGAAACAAACCAAGGCATGTCCAGAGCTTTACAACAGTCAGGTCCCAAAAGTCCCCAAAATTGTGAGGACCCTGTAAACAGGCCGGGGTGTGGGTATGTGGGGCTGGCCAGTGAAAATCAACATGAATGTCTAAACCTACTCGGCCACCGAAGTGTAGGCTACAATAGCAGCTTCACAACAGCTTGTTTTCATGCAGTCAGAACTGTCAAACATGCCTGCTCAGCAGTTGTATACATGG